>NC_136904.1:5399156-5504156 GCF_949606895.1 Notothenia rossii | reverse complement strand
TCCTCCGCTCTGACTAGAAGGCCAGGGAGAAGAAGTGTGTTTTAAGAGTCTGGGCCGACCTCACATGGAGGGGCAGAGTGTTCCAGAGCCTAGGGCCAGCTGCTGCCAGGGCTCGGTGCCCTCGGGTTTTGAGCCTGGTCTTGGGAACTATCAGCAGTAGATCAACTACCCAGTATAGACAAACTGACCATTTTCCTCACAGCACATCCAAACGTAGACCCCAGGAAGTGTGCAGGATGTGTATGCAAATGTTTGTAGTGGCCAAAGAGTGGTACTACACTTACGTTCTAGTCTGTGAGGTCTTTGGGTCCAGAAATACTTTTGTCCGTGTTGAAAAGAGACGCCTGAAAATCAGAGTATAACTGTGTTGCCTTATGAATGGAGGGCTTGTATGCTGTAAATCCCCCTGAGGTGAATGCATAATTTGTGCTATCAGGGTGTGTAAATGATATGTGATTGGTCTATTTAAATCATTGGGTCCTAAAAGTTGCACTAATCATTAAAACCAGAATTGTTTCATTTTTCTTTTTGAGATACAGTGGCTGGTAGACGGCGTTAAAGAAACCTCTATCCGCCTTTTTATTGGTAATTTTATACTCGGTTGGCAAATCATTTTGGCTTTATGCTCCACTGAGCAACTTTTTAGGAAGGAACCGGGCCCTGCATGCCTAAAACTTTCTTTCTTTATATTCATGCAGCAGGCCTGTCTAGCTTTGATTTCTCTAAATGTTCAAACGTGGTGCTTGAGTGGATTTTGCTAACCCTTCCCTGTTGTAATGTCCCTGTATGTGTGCTACGCAAGAACAGAAAGCTTGACAAGCGTAACATCTCTAACTAAAGGGGGGAGGGGGCTCTGCAAAACTGTTCTGTTTATTTGTGATAAAGACAGTTGAGGGGGATTAGCATGCTGTGGTTAGAGAGGTTTCAGATAAACTCCCTCAGCTACCCAGGCTTTCTCTCGTGTGCATAAGTTGCTACAGATGTGTTTCATACCAACTCCCCCCCAACCAGCTTCTAAGCAAACAATTCCCTGCAACGCACATGTGATGCACAACAAGCGGGGATCCAAAACAAACCGGGATCTCTCTCTTAAGGACGCAGCCAAAGTGCACGAGTAGTTCATGCATACATGCAGCATGGAGAGGCGGCGCTTCAGAACACCCATCTGTATGTAATCCTGGGGTTTATCAGCCTGTAGCGCTACTGTATTTCTCAGCTATAGCCGGCTCCTCGGAGTCTTAATCCCCCTCCGCCTGTTGTGTTTCTGCTCCACTGGGGACCAATCGTGCCAATTCCACTCATCGAGCTTGATAATTAGTGACAATTGTAAAAAGTAATTTACAAACTCAAGCGATGCCATTGAGCCAATGCTTGCCAATTAACTATAGATGCTAATGTGGGCAGAAACGCGGAAAAGCAGCATCCGACCTCCATCGCAGAGGGGAGGGGAGGAGAGGGGTGGGGGAGGGCACTGTGTCACCATGATTATTCCCACAATGCAAGTACAAGCATCGTGACCAGGGCAGCAACGTTTTAATTTACATCTCCGGCTATTAGCTGAAGCTCTCATTTAGAGAATACATTGTCAGCACTGCTAACAACTCAACTAACGCTGTCTGAGAGAAAAAAATGTGTCTTTCCAGCTGAAATGAAAAAGGCTGTGTACAATATCACAGCTGACTGTAAGGATGTTCCTCACCATACATTGTTTTTGGAGTCAGATAAGGTTACAGGAGCTTTGGTGGGGAAACGTTACATATAAAACCACAGCAGACATAAGGCGCGTTCACACCAAGTACTTTGCTGTACTTAGTTCCCAGCACTTAGTTTCCAGCACTTAGTTACCAGCACTTAGTTACCAGCACTTAGTTCCTTAGTCACTGTCAACTTCACTTAGTTAGTGGAACTAAGAGGCGATCGCGTTCACACCGGAATAAATTCCCTGAGGGAAGATTCGGCAAATGAGCCGCTGACGTCACTTCTTCTTCTTCTTCTGCTTTGGGTTTACTGGCAGGCCGCAAACAACTTCACGGCGTATACTCCCACCCGAAGTCCCTGGAGTTGGGGACTGGCTTCAGTAGAAGCTGCTGGGACTCCCAGCAGCTTCTACTGAAGCCTTCCGAGTAAATCTCCGGAACGCCGACACCTCCTCATCACTCCACCGCTCCCATGTTTTCTTTTGTGTTGCCATAAGTTAGTCTCTCCGCGCTGGTGCACGGGGCTAATGCTAAAGCTAATAATGCTAATGCCAGCAAATACAATGGCGTCTTCAAAAAACGTTTCCAAGTTTTACGGGACGTGGTTTGCAATTCGCCCAGCCAATCAGGAATTGGAAATGTTTTCTCCCCAGGCTAGTACCACCTCTCTAGCAGGGACTAACAAGTGGGTAAAAGTTCTCATGAACTAAGTTATCTTTTTGGTGTGAACGCAAAATACCAGGAACTATCGGAACTAAACGGGAAAAGTACTCCGGTGAGAAAGCGCCTCTTGACAGATGGTTCTTCTCCCAGTGAGATAAGTAGCCATGAAAACGTATTCATATTTGAAGCCTGATAGTCAGCTTATTTTATTATTCACGTAACATTGTCAAGAACTGCAAAAGGCTGCATGCACGGTTAACGCAGGGCTTTAAAACAAATGTGTTGCAGATCAAACTAGACTCCAACCTTTTCCCATTTAGGACCTAATGACCATCAGAGGTGCTTTAAGTGTCCAGTGAGGTCATGAACCAAGCTAAAACCATTATTGTTCAATATATAAAGTGGACAGAGCATGGTTGTATAGCATCATCATTAGTGCTGCATCGTTTTTGTCTTCATTGGTTTGTCCACCATTTCAGTCCAGACTAACATATCTCTACAATCATTGGATTTATAGCCATAACATTTGGTCCAGACATTCTTCTTTGTCCTTGGTTGACTTGTAACAACTTTCATTATCATACAACTTTTCCATTGCCATCCTAAGGTCAATATTTACTTTGTCCAATACTTTTGGTTTATGTCCACAACACTAATTAAGCTTCTTATCATTTTGACTTTGTGTTTAGTGCTACACAAGCTAATGTTTACTTAGTCCCATGCTGAACAAATATATGCATCATGGTACTGTAACACATGAACATGACCCAGAAAGCATGATGACATTTAGATAGCAGAACCTCTTTGCTTTTTTTTGTATTACCGTAATGTTCGGACTATAAGGCGCACCTGAATATAAGCCGCAGCAGCTAAATTGCATGATGTGTACATATATAAGCCGCACTGGACTATAAGCCGCAGTGCAATAGTAGCTACAGAACATGTACTGTGCTGTGTAAACTGTACTGTATCACATAGCGTTTCAAACACACAAACTTTTCAACTTTCAAACTTAAACGGTGCGCTCCCAGCGCACGTACCGGCAGTGATCTCCAGCAGTGGTTTTCAACCAGTGGTACGGGGACAAACTGTCTCGCTCTCGTAATGTCTGTCTGTCTTGCTCTCGTTCTGTCTCTCGTACCACTCTCGGTTCCACTTTTACTTTTGCGCGCTACCTGTCTCACTCTTTTCCGGCCTCCAGCTTTTCCTGCTGGAGCCCGCCGCTTAAAGGTGGGGGTCCGCGGACCGGCCATAGAGCCCATAGAGTTAAAGGTGGTGGACTGTAACCTGTAAAACCCGTAGATGTAGGAGGTCCCCTAGTGGCCGTTAGATTTAGGAGGTCCCCTAGTGGCCGTTAGCTGTAACAATCCATAGATTAGCCGCACCGTTATATAAGCCGCAGCGTCGAAAAATGGGAAAAAAGGCGGGGCTTATAGTCCGAAAATTACGGTACATGTCAATTTAGCCAAAGCGACTTACCTTCAAATTGTGGTTGCACTAGGACTCTTCGACATGTTGACTGGGCCGGGGATCAAATAATTGGCCCTCCGATTGATAAACACACATTCATCCCCTCAGCCATAGCCACATATTTCACAGTATAATGTTAGGCGTTGAAAACAGTAGCAGGTTACTGTAAATGCCTTTCCTTTTCTTTGAGAAATTGGCGAATATTTAACTTTTTCCCACATCCAAGTATTCCCCCTCGGCCCCTGTGTGCTTCTGAGGGATCTGCCAACTTCTAATTACCACTGCGTGTAATTTTGAGGATCCCCCACTTTCCATTTCTCAAATCAAAACTCTACAAGCCTTCTGGCGTGTGGGAACAGACGCTGCTGATAACGTGGACAGATTCAACTTTGTTCTATTTGTGTTTTAGCAGCGTCTCCGAGAGGCTGGCTATTTGAAGTCAAGGCCCGGCTGTCTCATGAGTGCTGTGATTGTTGCTCGGTTCAATGCGTCCAGCTTTCTAAAAGAAGAATCAGTAACTAATCCAGAGATAGCAGGAGGGAGCTGCTTAATGGTACAGTTTGCCCTTTTGTAGAAACCCACAGCCTCCCGTCTTCTCTGGGATTAAAAAGCGTCAGGAGGTGTATTCCCATTATGTCAGTCATAGCCTCTATCAGTGTAAACAGAAGAGAGGGAGCAGTGTTTGGTGTTTCCTCCTGTCGAAAAAACGCCTTTCGGTGTCTCTTTGATCGCAGGCGCTGGAATAGTAATTGCTATCACTTTACGGAACAAAATGACAAGCGCCGCGAACGGCTTAGCAATGCAAACACAGAAGAAGAAGAGCAGGGTGCACTTCTCTTAAAGTGCGGAGGTCCTGATGTTGGATCCTGATTGGTGTTTGGAGAGCCATGAAAAGTGTTTATGTGAAAGAGAGGGTTTCATTTACATATATATATTCTTTTAGAGTGGCAATCCACAGCCCACTTTCTGTCTCTTTTTGTGGCGCTGAGGAGTCATTTCTGGGTTTTTGTTCTGCACCATTTTTAAAGTGGAGCCAGGGGGAACTTTCAAATGAAGCTGCCTCTTGAAGAAACATGCAGCAGTAATGGTTCAAATCCCTAATAGAGTTTTACAGCAGTGCATAATGTAATATCCTCAACATACTGCAGTTAGTTACAGTCCTGCATTGGGTCCACGCTTTGCAACTTCAGTTAACTCGTTGAATGTAAGTGGAATTCAGTCGCACATGCACTAAAGTGCAATATCAACATCGCAGTAAGTCCAGACAAAATATGTTAAAATATCTGAATAAAGTATTTTGAAGCTGCAGATAAGCAAAAGCATTGGTTTGGTACGGATCCATATCAGAAAATAATATGTTTGCAGTGATAATATGAATAATGTTTAAAAAAAGGAGCATTCTCTCTAATTAAAAAAATGAACAATTAAGAGCTAACAATTATAAAAATTGTTCAAAAGTGAAATAACATGGAACAATGGTGCAGTCAAATAAATAAAAATAATATGATGAAAATATATTAAATATATTTACTAATTTAAATAATCAAAAACACACATATATGTATGTAAATTAAACTATATCAATTGGTTTTAAGAGAAGACCTGTGAAACAGACTTACGAAAAATGAAATGTCAATGTTTGAAATGCAATGTGTAAATAAAGTTTTGAATATATGGTAATTAATCATTTCATTTCAAACCTTGCAATAATATAATATAATAATAATTGCAATTAGTTATTTTTTCCAACACGGTGCAGCCCCATTCATAGAGCAAGGCATGCTGGGAGTTGTAGTCTGACTCATATAAAGCCAAAGCAGCGATGGCAGGATGTTTGGTTTTCAAACGTTATTCAGAAAGGTTTGAATGGAGGCGAGTGGACGGCCCGTCTCCGCTCTGTAAAGCTGGGGAAGTGGATAAGCCTCTAGTGTTATCCACAGCCTCCCTCTGACATCTCCTGTTGATGTTTATTTAAATGGCATTCAGAACGGTGTGGAAATCTTCCCGTTGTGAATCAGAACAGCTGGGCTCTGGAAGGCCGACAGAAAGGGATAGAAATATTTCTGAAGAGGACGGAGGGGAGATAAAAAACTTGAGGGTTTTATGTAAAGGAAGGGATTTGTGTGAAATGTATTCTGTGTAATGAGACGCCCCAATTCTGCTCTTTGAAATGCCGTCACCTGGAGCTGGAAAATACAAATCTCTCCTCTCTCCTGTCCCCCATGGATCCGTCTGTTCTTAAGCTTACACCAGTCCTCCATTTTCACAAAAAACACTCTCCGACTTATCGTCAGGCTGGCCGGAGTCATTTCAGACCTCCTGCTGGGAAATTGCTCTGACACAGAGCGTTAATAATGTGGCTTTTTCTCTCATTGTCACAAAACACAGCCATCGTCCTGATTGGCTATCAACCGAAATGTCCATCCACTGACTCTCTTCTCCTGCAGACCTAATGTGGTTTTAGTTGGACACGCATTTTGCTCATACAACATGGTTTCCTCCGTTTGATGAGCATCGTTCTCATCACTGGATTGCTTTTCGCTGATGGCAGCACTTTGAAGTGTTTGCTAAGCGAGGGCAGGGGGTGTTGGGGGGGGGCAGGGGGAAGTTTAATTGGCTGGGTTAGTTGGTTTGCTTCTTTTTCCTTTGTACCCAGAATGGTACGTGTGCAAAGAGGTTTCATTTTTAATAAATTAGCACTTTCCCTTTGGCATTATGGGGTATTGTGCGCAGGGAAAAAATGAATTTAATCCATTTTTAAATACGGCTGTAACAAAATGTGGAAAGAGTGAAGGGGTATGAATACTTTCCAGATGTATATACTGTAATGTCCTTAATTAGTTTCAGCTCAGTCATACGTTGGGTTCATGCTTTGCAACGACAGTTAACTCTGCACATTTAATTGGAATTTAATCTCAACATGGACTAAAGTGCAATATCCCAATCGCAGTAATATGGTAGTAGGTAGTAAAGTATAGTTGTATGAAGTATTGTGGAGCTGCAGATAAGTCCTACAGACTTTAAAAATCCTTGCTTTGGATCCTAATAAGAACATAATTTACCACATTTATTTCTTCAGTGATAATAGGAATCATTTTTAGTTTAATTGGCTGCACTAGTTGGTTTTGCTTCTTCTTTTCTTTGTACCCCCTAGTCACAATGAGCCGGATTAGTCGACCTACATTTTTTTTTTTTTTAGTCCCCGTGTTGATTCAGTGCCACCATTCTTCCTCAACTGGTTTCTTTAGAGAGTTCAGCTCCACCAGCTCCACGGACACTTAGTCATGTATTCTGATATCAGTAACGTAATCTGAGTGTCAAAATATAAAAATAATGTAACTTGAAAACTTCCGGATACTTTTAGACGATAAAAACTGATCCACTAAAAAAAAAAATCCAAAAAGTGAGAATTATGTAAAAAGTCAGGAATTTAAAAAATGTGAAATTTTAGGGAAAAAAATAAACTTGCCGGATACTTTTAGACGATAAAAACTGATCCACTCAAATGTTTATCCAAAAAGTGAGAATTATGTAAAAAGTCAGGAATTTAAAAAATGTGAGATTTTAGAGACAAAAAGAAAATTGGAAAAAATACAGAATTTAATAAAAAGTGAGAATCTGGGGAAAAAAGTGAGATTTTCTAAAGGAAGTTAGAAATAGGTTAAAACTCAGGAATCTGAAAAAAGGGAGATTTTGAAAAATAATCCAAACATAAAAAATCCGAATTATTTTCAACAAATTGAGATTTTTTTTTAAAAGTTTGAAATATGAAAAAAGTCAGGAATTTGAAAATAATCTGAATTTTGAGAAAAATGGCAAAAAAAATAATATCTGGATTCTGAGAATATGTAAAAGAAGATTATTAAGGCCATGTGTAATACAAAAAAATTAAAAATATGTATCATAAGGCAGATTGAGGCAGGAGGCGTATAGATTCACACTTAAAGTATTAGAGAACAGATGGTGCAGCGCTGTACTGTACCTCTTTATAGTTTTTGTGCTGATCAGGGGGTACTTGGCTGAATTTTCTTTTCAAAGGAGGTACATTATTGAAAAAAGTTTGAGAATCACTTTATTAGAGAACAGAACAGCTTACATAGAAGAAATAACATCTGATCCTTTACAATAAACACTATGATATTTTTAGTTTTTAACTAACGTTGTAATCCTGCTACCAATCCCCATTGTTACGAAAGGTAAATCTGATTAGGTCCTTTTTATGTAACTGTGAGGGAATCCAGTTTCCTGTTTTTGTCTCCTTTTTTAGGTAATCTTGTTAAATTGAATCTGTTTCTCCCCAAGACTCCTCAGCGCAGAACGAGGCAAAAGGGTGTTGGATTTGTTTAAACAGAAAATCAGACAATGAGACGTCTTTAGGTCCTCAGTCCTCTGCATTGGACCACAGGGAAAGTTAAATTTAGCATCTTCTTCCTATGCACACCACACTGATTGACAGCCCGCTGTGGGTAACGATGTGTTCTGTTTCACAACGTGTCGCCCACAGCAGTCGCCCTTTCAGAAGTTTTCCTGTGTGTTTGTTTGAAATGCCTCCATGCTCTTGAACATCTCCTGCAGGATGTTTGGCTGCTGGAAGCCTCCATGTGGAGAAAGACAAATCAATCATCTTAAGGGCTTGGGTTTGGTTAGGAGGAACAAACTTTCGATGGGGTTACAACTTTTAACTTTTTTACTTTTATTTGTTGTATCTTTGGAAAAAAGTGTCTTTGAGCACTTCATGAAAAAAAAAGTCAAAGAGCCAAAATGCCTATTTAGCCTGAGGCAATTATTTCCATTATTGTTGTTATGTGAGATTGCACCCATTTGTTTTTAATTACCACTTCCAGCGTTTGTCACATACTAATAATAATCCTAATAATCTTTATTTGTATAGCAGCTTTTATACAATAAGTGCAGTTCAAGGTGCTTCACGTAGTCATGTCACAGAACATTGATAGAATACAGTCACCAGTAAAAAAAAACAGCCGGTGACCTAAGAATTTCCTCGGCATAACAAAGTCAAAAAAAGTCAAAGTCAGCTTTATTGTCAAGAATTCTACATGTTGTACATCCAGAAATATCGTTTCTCGAGGTCCTACAGTGTGACATACTGTATACACATCAAACAACAACAACAAAAACAAAAAGGGCCTAGATAACCGGGGTAGGCCTATACAGTTTGAAATGTTAATAATATGTTAAAGTGTTCAGCGGAGATGGCAGAATGATTGAATGGTGCTGGATGAGGGATGGTGTGAGTGTGTGTGTGTGTGTGTGTGTGTGTGTGTGTGTGTGTGTGTGTGTGTGTGTGTGTGTGTGTGTGTGTGTGTGTGTGTGTGTGTGTGTGTGTGTGTGTGTGTGTGTGTGTGTGTGTGTGTGTGTGTGTGTGTGTGTGTGTGTGTGTGTGTGTGTGTGTGTGTGTGTGTGTGTGTGTGTGTGTGTGTGTGTTTGGGGCAGGGGCACTGTAGCTATGTTCATATGACAAAAGAAAGAACCTTGAAAAGACATAAAAACAAACTAAAAATAGCGTGGAGTAGATTAAAGGTAAAACGATGAAATTGTGCATTAAAAGGAGAATAGTGGAAATTCAACACACTACCAGTGAGTTATTTTTTTAAAGACTTTAAAGACATGGGTTTGATTTATTTGTATTTAGTCCACATGTTGTTTGTAATTTGCACGACACAGAGGGTGAGCTGGCTCGGACATTTTCTGTTGACCGTTCGTTCCTCTTTAAGTTATTGCTGTTTATGAGTGAGTTTAAAACATCGTTAAGATATAACTTCAGGACGGACTCTTTTAATTGCAAAGTGTCAAAGTGATGACCCTTAGCCTCTAAGCAACTTTTGTTGCTACAATTATTATTTTCAATGTAATAGTTTTTTCAGCTTAGATTTTAGTTGTAGTTGTCCAAAGCCTTGCATGAGACGTGCTCTGTAAACATACTGTATGTATTGATTAGAATATAAACTGAGGTTCATAAAGGATAGGACAGTACACTTGTCTAATCCTGGCCTTCGGATGCTAATGAAACAACAGCGCAAAATATTCACACTGCATTTTAATGACTTTCCAAACAGTTTATTTTTAAACCAATTTCATAAAAATAAAAAAAAAGATAACAGTTTCATTAATACTTGACTTAATCCTCCTAATTGCAGTTTGTCACACATGTTATATAATAATACCACCAGGCTGAACTCTTCATGGGGCTGTGAAGACTTCCAGCTTGGAAAAAAGTAAAGAGGACATATTGGTTCCTATTAGTATGTAGTGTCTCTACTTTAAAGAGTCCTCTCCTGCTGATGTTCAGGTGTATATCAGTATGTAGTGTCTCTACTTTAAAGAGTCCTCTCCTGCTGATGTTCAGGTGTATATCAGTATGTAGTGTCTCTACTTTAAAGAGTCCTCTCCTGCTGATGTTCAGGTGTATATCAGTATGTAGTGTCTCTACTTTAAAGAGTGCTCTCCTGCTGATGTTCAGGTGTATATCAGTATGTAGTGTCTCTACTTTAAAGAGTCCTCTCCTGCTGATGTTCAGGTGTATATCAGTATGTGGTGTCTCTACTTTAAAAAGTCCTCTCCTGCTGATGTTCAGGTGTATATCAGTATGTAGTGTCTCTACTTTAAAGAGTCCTCTCCTGCTGATGTTCAGGTGTATATCAGTATGTAGTGTCTCTACTTTAAAGAGTCCTCTCCTGCTGATGTTCAGGTGTATATCAGTATGTAGTGTCTCTACTTTAAAGAGTCCTCTCCTGCTGATGTTCAGGTGTATATCAGTATGTAGTGTCTCTACTTTAAAGAGTCCTCTTCTGCTGATGTTCAGGTGTATATCAGTATGTAGTGTCTCTACTTTAAAGAGTCCTCTCCTGCTGATGTTCAGGTGTATATCAGTATGTAGTGTCTCTACTTTAAAGAGTCCTCTCCTGCTGATGTTCAGGTGTATATCAGTGTGTAGTGTCTCTACTTTAAAGAGTCCTCTCCTGCTGATGTTCAGGTGTATATCAGTATGTAGTGTCTCTACTTTAAAGAGTCCTCTCCTGCTGATGTTCAGGTGTATATCAGTATGTAGTGTCTCTACTTTAAAGAGTCCTCTCCTGCTGATGTTCAGGTGTATATCAGTATGTAGTGTCTCTACTTTAAAGAGTCCTCTCCTGCTGATGTTCAGGTGTATATAAGTATGTAGTGTCTCTACTTTAAAGAGTCCTCTCCTGCTGATGTTCAGGTGTATATCAGTATGTAGTGTCTCTACTTTAAAGAGTCCTCTCCTGCTGATGCTCAGGTGTATATCAGTATGTAGTGTCTCTACTTTAAAGAGTCCTCTTCTGCTGATGTTCAGGTGTATATCAGTATGTAGTGTCTCTACTTTAAAGAGTCCTCTCCTGCTGATGTTCAGGTGTATATCAGTATGTAGTGTCTCTACTTTAAAGAGTCCTCTCCTGCTGATGTTCAGGTTTATATCAGTGTGTAGTGTCTCTACTTTAAAGAGTCCTCTCCTGCTGATGTTCAGGTTTATATCAGTATGTACTGTATCTACTTTAAAGAGTCCTCTCCTGCTGATGTTCAGGTTTATATCAGTGTGTAGTGTCTCTACTTTAAAGAGTCCTCTCCTGCTGATGTTCAGGTGTATATCAGTATGTAGTGTCTCTACTTTAAAGAGTCCTCTCCTGCTGATGTTCAGGTTTATATCAGTATGTAGTGTCTCTACTTTAAAGAGTCCTCTCCTGCTGATGTTCAGGTGTATATCAGTATGTAGTATCTCTACTTTAAAGAGTCCTCTCTTGCTGATGTTCAGGTGTATATCAGTATGTAGTATCTCTACTTTAAAGAGTCCTCTCCTGCTGATGTTCAGGTGTATATCAGTATGTAGTATCTCTACTTTAAAGAGTCCTCTCCTGCTGATGTTCAGGTGTATATCAGTATGTAGTTTCTCTACTTTAAAGAGTCCTCTCCTGCTGATGTTCAGGTGTATATCAGTATGTAGTGTGTCTTCTTTAAAGAGTCCTCTCCTGCTGATGTTCAGGTGTATATCAGTATGTAGTGCCTCTACTTTAAAGAGTCCTCTCCTGCTGATGTTCAGGTGTATATCAGTATGTAGTGTCTCTACTTTAAAGAGTCCTCTCCTGCTGATGTTCAGGTGTATATCAGTATGTAGTGTCTCTACTTTAAAGAGTCCTCTCCTGCTGATGTTCAGGTGTATATCAGTATGTAGTGTCTCTTCTTTAAAGAGTCCTCTCCTGCTGATGTTCAGGTGTATATCAGTATGTAGTGTGGGGGGGAGTGTTGGAGATAATCTATGGAGGGAACACAGGGATGTTAGCCTCTGCAGAACATATGCACTAAAACCCATATAAAACCCTCCAGGAAAAGGGTAACCCTAAAGAGCAGAAAAGGGCCTCTTTAAAGCTGGTGTCCTGAGAGCACTCAGTTCACGCTACATGCTATATTAAAAGCGTTGCGTTATATTGAACTCTTCCCCGAAGCGAAGCGCCCTATGAAGAGATGTCATCCTTTCTGCGTAAAGGTTCAAATGAAGGGAGGTTGATGTTACCGCCAACCTTGGCTCTGCGCCCTGCATGGCTGCGTCTGTAAGCCATCAGTCTGCTGGAAGTCTGACTGAAATATTAAAGAGCCTGTCTACTGCAGAAACCCAGAGAGCACGTACTGTGTGTCATATACAGTATGTATGTAATGGGTGGAGACGAGCGCGAAACACTATTCTCAATTTAATTGACACGCATATCACCATCAGTCCTTTGATATATGTTTCAATCCATCCACACATCCATGGAGTGTCGCCAGTATATTATATGTGTTGCTGATGACAGATTGAGGGTATAAATACATCATATTATTATGGAAGTGATGTCCTTGCAGAGGTAAAAAAGAAGATGGAAGTCACCTCGCCCCACTGTAGATCACCTTACAGCACAGCAGACTCCATCAGTGCCAGATTTGATTTCCATCAGGCAGCTTCCATGCATGCAGGTTGACAGGCCAGCCGCAGAGCTCCAGGTTCACCTCCGCGCTGAGACCCAGCTGCACCGACAGGACACATCACGATGTTATCACATGTGTTCAATCGGAGAACCACTTGTGTTCGTCGCACTGAATAACTTTTACATGACACTGTTATATTTAGCTTTGTATTGGTTTATAGCGCTTACCCTAAATATATAAAGGAGTCTAGTTAGAGTATATTTAGCACACTATGAATCACCAGTACCACAAAGGTCAACATTTCAACTTTACTATTCCAATACAACTGTAACTTATGAAGTTAGGTGGAGTAAATAGTGCCCTAACAGCATTGGAAGTAGCCATTAGCTAAAATCTGCCATAAGTCTTCTATGTGTATGCGAGGTCCTTGTTCAATAAAGATATAATAATACAAATAATAACAATACCTTTAACGTTAGTTTGCTGATTAAATTAGCATAGTATGCTAGCTTTAGCATACATATGAGCTCCGTTCAAGTCCTTTGCTGCTTTGTTATACATAGGTTTATAAATTACAGATACCTTTTGAAATATTAAGCTTATTTGTTTTAATGTTTTTAATGTCATAAAATATCATACCAATGTAACTAATAAAGTTGGGCCAATGTCCTAAATAGTCATGTTGATGTAATATGACAATAGCATGGGGAAATTAGCCGTTAGCTAAAATCTAGCATAAATAAAATCTAATCTTTTTTAGATTAATGCATTTTATGCACGGTCCTTGTTCAAAAAAGACATGATCACAATAATACAAAACTGAACCATGTTAGTTTGCTGATAGAATTAGCATAGTTAGCTAAAGCACACTCCTGAAGTTGATGAATGTAGTTACTGTTTCATTAAATATTACAAAGCTTTATGGATGACAGTTATATTGAGTTATAAAGCTGTTATTGGGGAAGGTCTGAAGAACGTATTCCAAAAAAGATTCGGTCAGTAGCCTGCAGCTCTCAGACCTTCCTCTAAAGACAGCAAAGTCATATTAATACATTTCAAGAATGCCCAGCATCCCTGTTGATCACGTGCATGTTTTTATACAACATGTGATTTAATTGCAATGCCAACACCATCAACGTCATCCCAGGAAGCCGTGTCTCCGTTAAGTAGCGAAGCGAAAATGAAGGGGGTCGTGAATAGATAGAGTGTGAAGGTTGATAAGCGTTCATGTGCCTTGGTTAGATGTGTAATTAGCAGGAAACTACCTCCCCCCCACTCACACCCACACACACACACACACACACACACACACACACCCACACACACACACACACACACACACACACACACACACACTAGGGCTGCAACTAACGATTATTTTGGTAGTCGACTAATCGGTCGATTATTTTTTCGATTAGTCGACTAATCTAACGATTATTTCTGTCACACCCTCCATCTCTGCTTCCTGTGGGCACGGCTCCTTTTCCGGGCTCCAGTGCATGTTCTACCTCAAGTCTGCACACCTGTGAATGTCACCCTGTTGTCCAGTCCCAGGATCAATTCAATCGCATTTTATTCTTGTCATTTCGCAGACCCTTGTTAATTATTATTTTAAGTTTGGAATTAATTACAGCGTCCATAAAGCTCTAGTGTGCTCTACTATGCTGTAAGCTTGGCGCTGTTTAGCAGCTCGTTGGTGGACACGCAGCCTCAACATAACTGAAATAGCGTTTGCTTAGCAAGCATTAACCATGAGACGTTCGGTTTTCCAACATGTAAGCTAACGTAAACATGACTATGGCTAACTTGCTCAAACTTACCCATGATCCAAAGTAGCAGTCCTCACGGTTCCAGGGTGCTTGCGTTTTAAATGCTCGTGCATCACTGTAGTGCTGCCGTGGAATGCCAATTCCCCTTTACAAATTCTGCATTTCACTGACTTCTTTGGCTTGTCGTCTGTGAAATACTCCCACACTTTCGAAACTCTCGGTCTCGCTTTTTTGAGCTCTTCATCACCCTCATTCTCTCTCCTTTCCGCCATCGTTCGTATTCTTTCTTCTTTGTTGTTAGTACATAATGCAGTCATGGCAGACAATGGAGAGTATACTGCCCCCAGCACTTCCTGTAGTGCATTGCAGTTACAAATGAACATTTGCGCAGTTTTGAATTAACGTTACCGGCTCTCTGATTGTTTTTATACGACGCGTCGACACTAAAATTCCGCGTCGACGAATTTTTATGATCGACGTCGTCGATTATGTCGACTAATCGTTGCAGCCCTAACACACACACCTTCTTCTCAGTGGTGGGAGTACGGTCCATGGCCTAAATGGGAAGTGTGGGAGTAAACCAGCGACACAGGGACCAAAGTGTAGAGGTCAGCGTGACCCCTAATTGTTGCTTTGTGGCCTCAGTGTTAGTCATTGAGCCACTGTCTTTCACTTCACACCAAAAAGGGAACATTTCTGCAAACCTCATTCACCTGTTTGGGGGGGTATCAGACGACCTGCAGAAAAAGCCATGATATGATGCATGTTTTAGGCCAACAGGGCGATGCATTCTTCCTTACAAAGTCGAGGAAAGGCTGAACGATGGCTGCTGCATCCTTCAATCATTTTAAACACTTCTTCAGGTCTTTTCACTTTCACGTCCAATGTCTACAATGTCTTAATGAGGACCACTTATTGTGTGTTGTCTTCTTGAGAGCCTGACACTTGATCATCTCTCTCACTTCAGCAAATCAAGCTCTCCATATCAGACTCCTTAGATGTTTAAGGGTGGTCCATGGTCACCTCAGAGTGTTTGTTTTACGTTTAGCTTTGTCTCTGTTGCACGCTCTTCAAATGGCGCTTGTTTCTGGTTCTTGCACCTTCATAACGAAAGATATTCTTCAGTTTCTTGCTCAGAAGTCTCTGGGAAACATTGTGACATTGTCCTCCAAACAAGATAACAGCCCACACACTCCAGCCCCCCCGACCATAACCTGGATCTGCAGGGTAACTGAACATGCAGTAGAGTAACGGTCCGTCCACAAAGCAGCTTTGAAAAAATCTTGAAAATCTTGGAGCTGGGCGTGTCTGAGAGCTTGGGGATTTTTTGCGAGCAACACGACCAACAACCAATCACATGAATCTCCCGCCCCCGACATACAAAGCAATAGCAACGTTAAACGAAGTAAACTGGATATAAACTCTCCAAACAGGCGAAAACCTACCAGTTTCAGCCACTGTCTCTGCCACGTCCCTCCATGCCTGGTTCCTCCGGTTTGTATCCCGGTAAATAGTCTGGTCGTAAAGAACCGGGTGATTTGCTACCGTGATATCTCGTTTGGAATATGAGGAAATGAACTGCGGTCTGGCTCTCCCAGCTTGCACGCGGTTTGATTGGCTAGTGCTTGAACTGTCAGATTTGCATAAACGGGATTTGATTGGCTGACGCTTCCACCTCAGCTTCCTGAAAAATCCTGGAAATCTTCGCTTTGCTTCCCCACAATGCAGTTCGGCGAAAAGCGAGGCAAAGTGACGTCACCCCATTCAAAGTCAATGGGCAGAGAAGCGTTGGAAGATTTTTTTTAAAGCTGCTGTGTGGACGGGCCGTAAAGGCTCTGAAATGCACACGCTAAATGGAAAGCTTGAAGTGAAGACGTGCACAGCAGTGTTTCTCTCCTGGGGGGCAACTGGTGCAATGTAAACCAACAGAAATCAAAGAAGACCCTTCCGTTTTTAATGTAGTCCGTTAATAAATCACTGTTTATACTAGATCCTGCTGTGCACTTGATTTATGTGAAAGGAGAAATACTCAAGTACCTCTTATTTGTACTTTCCACCACTCCCACTGTTCCCCTCCGGATTCCCAATGAATCTGTTTGATTGGGAACTCTCAAATGCAGGGCGTTGTGATACGACTGAGAAGAAAAAGACCCCTAAGGACTAGAGACAAGAAAGAGGAAGGGGAAACGGCAAAGATACAACGAAAAGAGATGCTTTAAAGTTATGATGAAACAGCAGCCACTTGAGTTAAACATGCCACTAGAGGAGGGTAGGTTTCAACAGTTGCCATTGGCGTCACTAGTGTTTTATTTCCTTATCATTACTGGTGTGATTGCTAGTTTTTCCACTCAGTTCTGCAACATGTTTCAAATCCTCACAGCAAAGGCCATTGAGTGGATATAAAGTCCTCTGGGAATTGTGGAGGGAAAACAAAGGAAAGTAAGAGAAGAACGGAGAACATTGACATCTGATTGATTGATATCACAGAGTGGCTTCCTGATTAGATTGTGTGTGAGACTGAGACTGGATGAATGCTAAGGAAATTGGACCTGAATGCACCCAAGTGCAGAAAACGTGGTTAACAATGACCTTAATGTGCTGCCTCCAATTCATTGTGAGCCCTCACACGGCGCCTCTGTTACCTTTACCAGCTGGGGAAACATTTGATTAAAAATAAATCAGCTTTTCACTGGTGTATTTTAAACGGCTGTTGCCTCGTTCCCTTTAGCGTTGCAACAGTCTAATGCTTCTCTCCTGCACAATGGCTTTTTATCCAGGCAAGGCTCGGCAGTGCAACACTTTGCTCCAGATTAAGCATCTCGGCAACAACAACGGATGTGTTGCCTCGACAATTTGTAGTTATACACTGTTTGTGGTTTCTAACGGACGAATCCTAATGAGTTTAGTGATCAAAGGACATTTCCTGTAACATCTCCTGATGTGGAGAAGTTTTATTTTTCAACATTTAGCCTTCTGGACGAGCAAAAGTCCAATACATTTGATTAATCCTAATCATGTTTCCATGTAGTTTATTATGTGACGTTGGTTATCTAACTTCCTCTGAAGCAGGTACAATACAACATGTATACATTGCAAGGACATTTGGTACACAATGCACACATATTCTTAACAAGTGGTTGTCATAGTAATTGTCATGTCAAAATATATATCCTAGAATGTCCTATAATAAGAAATACCGTAAACATTAAAATACTAAAGGAACACATTGAACATATCATAAAACAAAGGTTAGAGTACAGTATGTCAAAACAAATATTGTACAAAGGAAACATGTCACAGTGTGTCCCCAACAGTGTTGGGCAAGTTACTTTTAAAAAGTAACTAGTAATAGTTATAGTTACTGCTCTCAAAAAGTAACTAGTTACTTTATTAGTTACTAAATTGTAAAAGTAACTAGTAACAAGTCACTTTACTTTACTTTAAAAATAATAACAATACAAATACAAGTTTTTGTTTTGTTCTATGGCACAGTAAGAGAAAAGACAACTCCCCACATGTAGGCTACATTAGTTAGGTGCTTCAGGAGATTGGCATTGCTGTTATTCGATGTGGACAATGCTTTCTGTCCTGCACACAGTTTACCGTAATATTTTGTTCGTCCTTTATCCCCACACATTGAAAATAGTGGTTATATTTCCAAGTTGTAAATGTGTGTGTGTGTGTGTGTGTGTGTGTGTGTGTGTGTGTGTGTGTGTGTGTGTGTGTGTGTGTGTGTGTGTGTGTGTGTGTGTGTGTGTGTGTGTGTGTGTGTGTGTGTGTGTGTGTGTGTGTGTGTGTGTGTGTGTGTGTGTGTGTGTGTGTGTGTGTGTGTGTGTGTGTTAGCATTAGCAAGTGTTCGTGTGTGTGTATTTTCCCCATACGGCAAGACCTGCCCAACTCTGTCTCTGATTGGCTTACCCTGAAATGTTACCCCGCGTTAACCAATCATCACTCCTCTCTGGTTACTTTCACTTTTCCATGGTGCTGTGAGAGGACATCGCTGTATTCGCCTGTAAGTTAAATCTGCAGGGAGATTCGGTTCAGTTCCATCACTTAATGTAACGCAGTTAAATCACAGTAACTGTAACTATAACGGCGTTACTGAATGGGAATATGTAACGAGTAACGCTATTCGTTACCGCAAACGTTACCGCAAGTAGTTGCTTTACTTTGTAACGCGTTAGTCCCAACACTGGTCCCCAAACATATTGTTGTTTAGTATATGAAGATATTGTAAAAATGGTCAGATAATAGTTTGACAATAAAAAAATATTCTGTAATGTCATAGTGGGTGAGCAACCATTTATTTTGACCAGAATGTATCATCAGGAAAAGCTTTGACTTACTTACCCAGCTTTACTTGGTGTCAAATAGCAAAGGCTAGAAAGATAACACTCAAAACTAAACATGGCCACCATGGTGAACATGAAAATCAACATTATCTGAAATATCTTGTCCCACATTTTGTTGGATTACCAATCATGTTTAATATATACCTTTGAGTTCCCCAAAGGATGAAGCCCGATTTCTAAGAAGTTTGGTAAAATCGTCAAGGTCCCAGCTAATTAATTAAAGTGCTAAGTCTGAGCATGCTTTCTAAACATCAGCATTTTACCATCGTTATTGAAGACTGGTTTGACTGCTGATGTTAGCATTAAGCTTAAAGCCCTGCTGTGTTTTAGCCCAGCTTCACACAGCCCCTAGCATGGCTGCAGCCTCTGGTTGTCCTGCAGCCATGCATACATTAGGCTAAAGTAAGGGGTACTCTGTCCCTCATGTCCAATTATATATTTGCTGTCAAACTGCTCTAGGTGTTTGGATGTGTTGTGCAGCCTGTAAAAAAGTAGTTTTCTCTTAGAGCACAATGTCTGTCTGGAGCCTGTTATGCATATGTATGGATAGGGAATCATTCAGGTTCAATTCTGCCTTTCAATTTGATGATATGTGTCTGCCACAGTAAGTCAACCTCTTCCCAAATATGTTCACCGTATTTTACCGGAATCTCTCCCTTTGAAGGAATGCTTCCTCAGACCCTCTGACTTATAATGTAGCTCTCTGCTCACCCCGAGCACCACTGAACCACTTGTTCCCTCCCAGAGGAATCGTGCGACACATTAGCATGCAGAGCCCCCCCCACCCAGCCCCTCACTGATGCACACTCATCAAGCCGCTCTCAGGCTGTGGCGGTGGCTGAATGGGGCTCTCCTTCATGATTTACATGCAAACTCTGCCAGATGCTCGACGCTCGGGAATCGTTTCATATTCTTACGCCATGACATGAAATATAGCCGTCAAGTGTGCGGCTGCTGCTCTGCATATGTTTGTGTTGCGTGTGTGTGTGTGTGTGTGTGTGTGTGTGTGTGTGTGTGTGTGTGTGTGTGTGTGTGTGTGTGTGTGTGTGTGTGTGTGTGTGTGTGTGTGTGTGTGTGTGTGCGTGTGCGTGTGTGTGCGTGTGTGTGTGTGTGTGTGTGTTCTCTGTTGACTTTACTTCTGCGTCTATGAGGCAAACCAGTTTCCCTAACAATGCCGCAACGAGCTATTCATTTGGCCCTTTCTCACATTTCAGAAGGAATGAAACCCCGGCAGAGCGGAGACTCGCGCGGCTGTGAATATATTCTCAGATTGCTGTTTATTTTGTTTTCAATTTGTGTTTAGGCGCATAACAGGAAATAAAGTGTAGGTCCCAGTTTTGGTTAGGATCCTGACTCTGTCATAATCATACATCAAGGAGCAGAACGGGGGGCGGCTCGCAGAGAGGATTATGTCATTTGCCATTACTTTTCAGACTTTTGTAAAATGACTCTGTCTTCAGGGAGCTTACGGATAATGTGTTGCCAAAGATATAAAAGCTGATAGGGCTCTGTGAGCACACATTCAGAATAACAATCTCTCTGCTTTGTTTTATTGTCATTGTGAGCATCAGGACCTCAGACTCTAATGCTTTAGTGCTGTGTCATTGCAGAGAGGCACGGTGTAGACGATTCATTTTAGAGGACGGACAAGTGGCTTCATGACGGAGAGGTTTTCAAAAGTATATTTATTTCTGTCTCGACCAGGCCGTCCTTCCCTTCAGTTCTCGCCATTGTTTATATCACAATAAATAGGGAGTACGTTGAGCCGCTCGGGCGACAGTAAATTGTCGATGGGACCATAAATATCAGCTGTGCACCGCTCAATATGTATCACAGTTGGTGTGTGGGAAGACGCAGAAGTCCAGTGGTGCTTCAGAAGCGGTCACATGTTCCTCAAGGAGTACAGATCCGTCTATTGAGCTTTTTAAATCTCTGCTAAAAACTCACCTCTTTGCACTGGCTTTTAATGCTAGTTGAACATGAACTTTTGAAATGTGTTATTGTGCTTTTATATTGTTTTTGAACTTTTTTTAAATTATCTTACTCCTATTGTGTTATTCTATATTGTATGTGTTCCCTGTGCAGCACTTCGGTCAACTGAGGTTGCTTTAAATGTGCTATATAAATACATAAAGATTGAGATTGAGATAAGGAGCAGGTCATTGGTCAGAAGGACAACATGCCCTCTTGAGCTGTGCACGCCACCTCAAGGCTCCTTCACACCATGGGGACATTTGGCAATTAACCGGCCTTCTTATAGCACCACTGCTCGGGCTGGGGAGGAACGGGTTACAATTAACTGGATTACCTAATCAGGATAATTGGATTACTGTTACATTTTTAAGAATGGGGTTAACTTGCAGGATGAAAATGTTTAAATACATTTTTGAAATGTTGATAAGCTCATGTGTTTCTTTGTAGGTGCCTGAATATGCTTAATGAAAGGCAGGGGCACATTTTTGATCCTTGACCTTGGTTTCTTCTGTTCTACGGTCAAATTGTTCTATTGCCTGTATAACTAATTGGTTCATGATAACATCAGTAATTATTGTGGTTTGAGTTTAAATGCTTTATTTTGGAAGGTCAATGTTAAGAGGCTACAATCTTCTCATTTCAATAGAGAGCTGCAAGAATGAGTCTTAAAACCCGGAAATTATTTTTTTAATGTGTTTTTGGTTGTTAGCCGGCTCAAGAGAATTTAAAGTAAATACCCCAATGCTGAAATTAAAAACAGCGGTTGCTAACAAGTGTCTGAATGAGACGACAAAACGTCATCACACTAACATTAGCCGTCTTAAGCTTAGCGGTGGAGGCGTGAAGTCATGTGACCGTGCTATAGTTCCTTTATAGCCCAACATTAGCCTCCTTTAGCTTAGCGGTGATGACGTGAAGTCATGTGACCGTGCTGTAGTTCCTCTATAGCCCAACATTAGCCACCTTTAGCTTAGCGGTGGTGACGTGAAGTCATGTGACCGTGCTGTAGTTCCTTTATAGCCCAACGTTAGCCGCCTTTAGCTTAAAGGTGGTGACGTGAAGTCATGTGACCGTGCTGTAGTTCCTTTATAGCCCAACGTTAGCCGCCTTTAGCTTAGAGGTGGTGACGTGAAGTCTTGTGACCGTGCTGTAGTTTCTTTGTAGCCCAACATTAGCCACCATTAGCTTAGCGGTGGAGACGTGAAGTCATGTGACCGTGCTGTAGTTCCTTTATAGCTCAACATTCGCTTTGTGCTTTGTGATTATTCTGCTGAACAAAATCATAAATGTTTGTTTTTTCAAAGAGCTTTAATGTTTTCAATACACTGAAATGCAATGAAAAATATCCCATTGATTTTGTCGAGGGATGCTAACCCCTGGGTCTGCAAAAACCTATCATCACTTCAGCCACTCTGTTATAGCAATATATTTATGAATGAACCTGCTGGCGAACCAGGGCACTTCATGGCAAATTACCACCTCCGATAGATCTGTGAACAAGCTTAAAGCAATTTGACAGATGGTTGATTTAGTTCACCTTTTTTCCCGAACATGTTTGCCTTCATCTCAATGTTTTCTCCGCTTCCCACTTATGAACCTAATTTGTTTCAAATCCATCGTTAAATAGAAGCGTGGCCTTGCCTCAGTAAGTTATGCTTCCTGTGTTCTCCTGTTCATTTTACATGTCCTCAAGTTAATTCCAGTCCTAATTAACTACCTTTGAAAGGAATCTGTGTGATAATTACCACAAGGAGGTGGAGCGGAAGCAATCACACTCTACACAATTTATTCCCGACCACAGGGAAAACCCTACCGAGTCACCCGCTGGCTTTCTCTTTCTTGTCCTGAAAATCACCTTCAGCAGTCACTGTAGAGGCAGAGACTCAAACTATCGGGTGGTCCCTCTGATCAAAACAACCCTGCTGAGTCTTTGTCAGAGTGGTATATTTGCACACATAATTATTACAATAAGAAACACTAAAATGTGTAATAAATAAACTGTGCAGGAAACCCAGAGGCAGCTGTAAATAATGGCTCCTGCAGCAGAGAAGGAGGAGGAATAATGAGTGAATGAAATGCAAACAACACCTTATTTCACCAATGAGGAGATTAAAGAGTCTGCATGATGGCCTATATTGTCAATTGAGACACCAGAAACTAGACCCGTCCAATATGGTTCTGGTTTAGAGACAGCAAGTCCTCAAAAAAGGCTTTAGTTTTAGAGATACCCCTACCCGAGGTAGAACAAATGACAACAATGATTTTTCTTATCTTTAGGATCTCCTATTAATGAAATTGATTGTTGTCAAATTTTATTTTGGGGGAAAAAACTTTTTTTGGTTGATCTTTAGAACTACCCCAATCCCTGAAAAAGAGCCACATTAGACCAAGCCGAATATGGGAAAGGTAACAAAAAAGCCCATAACTTGAGAAAGACCTCTCTTATCCTCTACAGATTTGCTGAGGTACGAACCAGGTGGCTGTCCTACATCACCAAATAGTCAGACAGTTATTTAACTAAAGAAATACTGAATTATAGTCCTGTAAACTTAGCTTTAGTTTAGACGGAAATTGTACTTTTTGATCATAGGAACATAGGACTCAATCACTTTTCTCTCATTTATCAGAAAAACAGAAATCCCTAAAAAATATAGCATTACTGAATTGTCTAGGGTGCTATTGAACACTAACCAGTAGTTGTATGGATATATCTGGTACAGTTCTATTGCAAATGAGATTTCTTTAGACATAGGCCTACCTCTTCTCTGAGACAGTCACATTCCGAATGTGGGATAAGTGGCATAATAGCCTATGAGTTAAGAATGCTCACTCTGATGGTCATTATATTTGGAGAGGGAAATACCAGGTGGCTGAACGACATCACCAAATAGTCAGAATAAGAGTATCCCAATACAATAAAGTGTATTAGTTCTAAATTGCAAGCCTCGAAAACAGGGGTGTCAAACTCAAGGCCCGGGGGCCAAATCCGGCCCGCCACTTCATTGTATGTGGCCCACAAAAGCTTCCAAAAAATATAATACGTTTATTATAAGGTTACGTGCCGCTTTACAGGAGCACGTTGCCCATAAACTGCGTGTCCCACAATGCATCTCATTTTGTGAGATGCGCACTGAAGAGACTTTCAATTACTTGCAATTATTTGCCCTAGACTTCTGCTTTCAGACGTAGTTAATTATGAAGTTATTACCCTATCCAATAATAATCCAATGCAGAGGAAATATTGTTAAATAATACATTATTTTATATATATATTATATATATTTATCCATGTATATTTATAAAGTCTTAAAGTTACCACCGGCCCTTTGAGTGCAACCATAATTATAATGTGGCCTGCGATGAAATTGAGTTTGACACCCCTGCTTTAAAACATAGTTTTAAATAGTACAGGTGTTATTGTTTTTAATACTAAGCGCTTGTTAAAGGGGCCTATTCGTTTTTTTGGGTGGGTTTCTCTTCTCTTGAGTGTGTTATATAGGTTTTAGTGTATGTAAATGGTCTGCAAAGGCTACATTCCCAAAGTAACAATGTAATATCCCTATGTAGCACTCAGACTTAGATTGGATAGCTCTCCAACATATTGTACGTGATAGTAAGGGGCGGGATATCTCTTAGCGGTTGACCAATCACAACAGAGATGGCCAGCTAACCAATCAGAGCAGACTGGGCTCTGGTTTCAGACAGAGGGTGAAAAGAGGTGCTGCAGCACAGGCAGTATGAGAACAATAAAGAGCTTTTTGAACATTAAAGCATGGAGACATGTCCCAGTAGAGACACTACATACTGATATACACCTGGACATCAGCAGGAGAGGACTCTTTAAAGTAGAGACACTACATACTGATATACACCTGAACATCAGCAGGAGAGGACTCTTTAAAGTAGAGACACTACATACTGATATACACCTGAACATCAGCAGGAGAGGACTCTTTAAAGTAGAGACACTACATACTGATATACACCTGAACATCAGCAGGAGAGGACTCTTTAAAGTAGAGACACTACATACTGATATACACCTGAACATCAGCAGGAGATGACTCTTTAAAGTAGAGACACTACATACTGATATACACCTGAACATCAGCAGGAGAGGACTCTTTAAAGTAGAGACACTACATACTGATATACACCTGAACATCAGCAGGTGAGGACTCTTTAAAGTAGAGACACTACATACTGATATACACCTGAACATCAGCAGGAGAGGACTCTTTAAAGTAGAGACACTAAATACTGATATACACCTGAACATCAGCAGGAGAGGACTCTTTAAAGTAGAGACACTACATACTGATATACACCTGAACATCAGCAGGAGAGGACTCTTTAAAGTAGAGACACTACATACTGATATACACCTGAACATCAGCAGGAGAGAACTCTTTAAAGTAGAGACACTACATACTGATATACACCTGAACATCAGCAGGAGAGGACTCTTTAAAGTAGAGACACTACATACTGATATACACCTGAACATCAGCAGGAAATGACTCTTTAAAGTAGAGACACTACATACTGATATACACCTGAACATCAGCTGGAGAGGACTCTTTAAAGTAGAGACACTACATACTGATATACACCTGAACATCAGCAGGAGAGGACTCTTTAAAGTAGAGACACTACATACTGATATACACCTGAACATCAGCAGGAGAGGACTCTTTAAAGTAGAGACACTACATACTGATATACACCTGAACATCAGCAGGAGAGGACTCTTTAAAGTAGAGACACTACATACTGATATACACCTGAACATCAGCAGGAGAGGACTCTTTAAAGTAGAGACACTACATACTGATATACACCTGAACATCAGCAGGAGAGGACTCTTTAAAGTAGAGACACTACATACTGATATACACCTGAACATCAGCAGGAGAGGACTCTTTAAAGTACAGACACTACATACTGATATACACCTCAACATCAGCAGGAGAGGACTCTTTAAAGTAGAGACACTACATACTGATATACACCTGAACATCAGCAGGAGAGGACTCTTTAAAGTAGAGACACTACATACTGATATACACCTGAACATCAGCAGGAGATGACTCTTTAAAGTAGAGACACTACATACTGATATACACCTGAACATCAGCAGGAGAGGACTCTTTAAAGTAGAGACACTACATACTGATATACACCTCAACATCAGCAGGAGAGGACTCTTTAAAGTACAGACACTACATACTGATATACACCTGAACATCAGCTGGAGAGGACTCTTTAAAGTAGAGACACTACATACTGATATACACCTGAACATCAGCAGGAGAGGACTCTTTAAAGTAGAGACACTACATACTGACAGACACCTGAACATCAGCAGGAGAGGACTCTTTAAAGTAGAGACACTACATACTGATATACACCTGAACATCAGCAGGAGAGCACTCTTTAAATTAGAGACACTACATACTGATATACACCTGAACATCAGCAGGAGAGGACTCTTTAAAGTAGAGACACTACATACTGATATGCACCTGAAAATGAACATAATAAATTAATTACCTGAAATAAAAGTTGTAAATACTTTTATTTCAGACAAAAGCGTTCATTCTAGATAAAACCCCACCAGGACAGTAATTATTGTTTCCTAGATATTTAGAAGCGGGGGGTAAATGATGTATGCACTCTTGTAAAATCTTCAGGATTAATGGTACTTCTTGAGGCTGCTGACACGGCGAAGACACAAAAAAACACACTTGTAATTAAAAAGGATTAAGAAAAACCAACAGCTCCCTCTTGTAGCTGACATGTAGCCCACTGAGTACGATGAAGTAAATACTGCTTATTTTCCAAAAATATAAAAACTAAGCGGTGTGTGTTTAAGGGAGACATTAAAACGTTTTCTCTCTGCAGTTGTTTTTAATTGCATCTTTAAAAAGGTTAGTTTGATGATGCAAGCCAGGTGTCAAAGCGCAGAGATAAAGTTGGCTTGTGTCTGAAAGGTGGTGAGTTCACAGGTTCGCTCGCTCTCTTCATCCATCACTGAGAACACAGATGGCCCCGCCGGCCCAGCACTTTGATAACACCTTAATGAATGAGTCCATGTTAAAAGCCGGGAGGGGAAGGCGCCTCTGTCTCTGCTCCTGTAGAGTAAATTGGATTGACTTCTAAACTCAGAGAAACATATGATGCAAATGTCACACTTGATCCATTGATTTTGGCAGAATTAGCTAATGCACCTGTGACCGCACCTTACATCAACATGCAGCCAGTGTTTGAACATTGAGTAATGCTCACCGGTGTCTCGTGGAAAACGATGGAGGCATTTCATCTGCAGAGACATTTTTGCAAAGAGAAAAATAAAAAGAATACGTTGGCTGGCAAAGCATTGAACGATGAAAGAAATTTAAAGTGGACCTATCATGCTATATTTGAATAATATAGTGTAGGACCATACCTATATAAGCATATTTAAACTTTTTATTTTTCAAATACCAAACAGATCATGCATTTTAGCCATTCCTCATTTCGCTCAATTTCAACACTGTCTTTGCATGGGCTGATTCTGTGAGAACAGCACCATCTACAGACCTGGCATATGTACTACAGCGTCTCCAGCGCTTTGAACGGCAATGTCCGTGGCTGTCTCCTCCTGATTGGTGGCCCAATAGCCGTAGCGCCACTTCTGTGACGTCATAGAAGTGTTCAAATCTGGATCAGTCTGTATCAAGATCCGTTGCAGCCCCTTTTTAAGAGATTGGTATGGAGAAAAGAGAGAGGGTTATGTTTTCTGACTCTTGTGAGTTCCCTGGAACACCGGGGACACATATTCATGTATACAAGACGTACAAAAGTGCATGTTGCATGATAGGTCCCCTTTAAATAACCCTCAGAACAATTCCGTGTTCTCAGGGTCTTTATCACGGTAAGGATTTATTTCATATCATTCTGTACATTTGTTAAAACATTCTTTTGACTATGAGCACCAACTGGATGGTCTAACCTTTACACATGGTACTAATGGGCTTGACTCAGTCTGACAGCACAGTCGTACACTTACCGATGGAAACATCCGGTCCAATCTGTTCCAAAAAACAGGCTTTTCTGTGTTTGTTCTCATTGTTTCCGTCTGACAGACTCAGACAAAGCAAGCTTTCATGCAATTTCTAAAGTGACCTCATCGGCATTTTTCTGAAATGTCTAATTATTCTCATTGCGAAGCGCACAAAGAAGGCGGGGCATTAGGTTTGGGGCTCTTTCTGAAGGAAGCTTCTCTGTTCTCATTATAATCAATGGAAATCAATGAAGAAAAAGATGCTTTGTGGACACGGGCCTGGAGATTTTGTAGATAACAAATTAGTGTATTTTTCTGTCTCCTTCCTTAAATGTATGATTTTTTTTGGTTGTTGTTGAATATCTTTTGAAGATCAATTGCATTTCTTGCCGATGTGTGTGATGCAGCTGTGGCTATAGGGCTGGATATCTATGTTATTATTTTGTTTATTTTGGTGGGACAGTGCCTCTTATTGAATCAGTATAACATACATGACCTAAAATATGCTGAAGTTATCAAAAATACTGATTTAGTCCTTAGTCTCTAGACAGGTCATACAAATAGAAACACATCGTAAGTCACAATATACAAGAACAAATATACAATACACATGTCAGTTCTGGTTTACTTTAGGCTATTGTTGAGATGAGTCCTACAAGTTGAATAATATGTAGGGCAAGAGCAGAACCCGAGAAATGTCCTGAGATAAATTATTGGATTGCCTTTACCAATTGTTGTCTATACATTCAGGATTTACACTTTGAAATCTCTTCTTGTGAGATTCAGATGAGTAATATTAGGCCTGTATCAGCAGCTGATTAGCTTAGCTCGGGGTAACGGTTGGAAATAATAGGAAACAAATGGTTTATTCGCTCAATTCAAAATTCTTGCACTTCAGAAAACTTTATCGGTGGGTTGGTCGGATCATAAACTGAATTTAATGTCCTTTTATTAAGGTTTAAGGACATAAAAAGTGTGAATAATGTCAGTAATATTGATGGTGAGGGTGCATAGTTTATTTGGTTCTTTCACAGTTATTCACAAAGAACATTTATTAGAACGTGAATTATAATGGAACATAATATCATAGACATACAGACACTGCTTTAAGAGTCATTTTCATTCAAAAACGTTAATTTTTTAACAATTATCCTGCTTTTGTTTATGACCCTAACATATCTGCACTGTATGATTTACTTGTTAGTTTTTAGGAGCAGAATTAAAAAAGTTTTCAAGTCATTTTAATATAATTTAGCACTAAATAACTAGTATTTTAATCAAACCGTAAATGTGATATGTTTGGCTGCAACAATTGTATTGGTCATGTTAAATACTAGACCATTCTACCATGAGACTGCTATCAATGTATCAGCTAGATAGTGACAAGAAAGTGACAAGTTCCTTTAATGTTAAACTATAATTTGGGAATTACCAGTCTAATGTTATAAAAGTAATTGAAGTTTGCATTAAATACAGACAAAGGGACTTGGAAAAGATCTGAATCTATGTATGTAAAGTTGATTCTGAGGTTAGTATGGATATTATTTTTCACCAGTCCTCTCATATCAAACTTGAGTAACTTGAGGAATAGAAAAGTCACAAGTTAAAAAACCATCCGGTCTTTAGTCACAGTCTGAATTAGACCCAGTGGCAATGCGTAGTGCTTGACGAAATGTACCTTCTGTATGAACCATATTACTACTAAAAAAAGTTGTGAAGAAAAAAAGAGAGATGAAAAGAATGGAGAAATAGCAGAAGCTTGGCTCATTTCATTTTCCCATTTCACCTGAATAAATCAAAGTTGGTTTAATAGAGAGGAACTTTGCTCTCAGATAGACGTTTCGGAGGGAAAATGCCCACTTCCTGTTCCAATTCCATTCTGTGCAGAAGCAACGTCTCGGAAGATAAAAAAAACCTTTCCGAGGCCGTTGGGCCTTTTCCTCACTCAGGTAACATAAATGCAATTTTTTTTAGATGCTCTGAAGTCAAGAAGTCCAATTTCCCCTTCACTTCTCCAAAAGCCTTCATCTTGCAAAGAATCAAAAGGGAGGTTTTTGTGTAGTTTCGAGTTTGGGGGGTTTGGAGGGAGGCCAGGCGTCCCGGAGGAATCATTGATCTGCCACTGAAGTCTGACCAGATGGAGTTTCATACCATTTAATCGCACTAAAAAGCTGGGAATAGTACCAGAATCCTTCTTGAGTAATCTCTCTTTTCAGTAGTTCAGTAGGATGTCTACCCTTCACTCGTTATAACTTTCTATGCACTGATTGTACATTGTTTTGAATATAATTTTTGTATTTATAGAGAACATAACACTTTGAATTCAAGATGGCCAAACTGTCACCAGTAAAGAAAAGAAAAAAGAGTGCAAGAGAAGTAAGAAGGTTTAAAGAGAGAGTGATGGACGCCAGTGAAATCTGCAGAAGAAGACAGACAGGAAGTAAGCACTAAAGGGAACAGTAAAAGAAGACAGACAGGAAGTAAACACTAAAGGGAACATCAGAAGAAGACAGACAGGAAGTAAGCACTAAAGGGAACAGCAGACGAAGACAGACAGGAAGTAAGCACTAAAGGGAACAGCAGACGAAGACAGACAGGAAGTAAACACTAAAGGGAACATCAGAAGAAGACAGACAGGAAGTAAGCACTAAAGGGAACATCAGAAGAAGACAGACAGGAAGTAAGCACTAAAGGGAACAGCAGAATAGGACAGACAGGAAGTAAACACTAAAGGGAACATCAGAAGAAGACAGACAGGAAGTAAGCACGAAAGGGAACAGTAGAATAAGATATACAGGAACTAAGCACTAAAGGGAACATCAGAGGAAGACAGACAGGAAGTAAACACTAAAGGGAACATCAGAATAAGACAGACAGGAAGTAAGCACTAAAGGGAACAGTAGAATAAGACATACAGGAAGTAAGCACTAAAGGGAACATCATAAGAAGACAGACAGGAAGTAAACACTACAGGGAACATCAGAATAAGACAGACAGGAAGTAAGCACTAAAGGGAACAGTAGAATAAGACATACAGGAAGTAAGCACTAAAGGGAACATCATAAGAAGACAGACAGGAAGTAAACACTAAAGGGAACAGCAGAAGAAGACAGACAGGAAGTAAGCACTAAAGGGAACAGCATAATAAGACAGACAGGAAGTAAACACTAAAGGGAACACTAAAGGGAACAGCATAATAAGACAGACAGGAAGTAAACACTAAAGGAAACAGCAGAATAAGACAGACAGGAAGTAAACACTAAAGGGAACAGCAGAAGAAGACAAGACAGGAAGTAAACATTAAAGGGAACAGCAGAATAAGACAGACAGGAAGTAAACACTAAAGGGAACATCAGAATAAGACAGACAGGAAGAAAGCACTAAAGGGAACAGTAGAATAAGACATACAGGAAGTAAGCACTAAAGGGAACATCATAAGAAGACAGACAGGAAGTAAACACTAAAGGGAACAGCAGAAGAAGACAGACAGGAAGTAAGCACTAAAGGGAACAGCATAATAAGACAGACAGGAAGTAAACACTAAAGGGAACACTAAAGGGAACAGCATAATAAGACAGACAGGAAGTAAACACTAAAGGAAACAGCAGAATAAGACAGACAGGAAGTAAACACTAAAGGGAACAGCAGAAGAAGACAAGACAGGAAGTAAACATTAAAGGGAACAGCAGAATAAGACAGACAGGAAGTAAACACTAAAGGGAACATCAGAATAAGACAGACAGGAAGAAAGCACTAAAGGGAACAGCATAATAATACAGACAGGAAGTAAACAATAAAGGGAACATCAGAAGAAGACAAGACAGGAAGTACACACTAAAGGGAACAGCAGAAGAAGACACACAGGAAGTAAAACACTAAAGGGAACAGCAGAAGAAGACAGATAGGAAGTAAACACTAAAGGAAACAGCAGAAGAAGACAGACAGGAAGTAAAACACTAACAGGAACATGGATGGACTATGGCAGTGTTTAAAGGCGTGAACAGACTTGAGAAGTTACAGAAAACCTCCATTAGTTCTGCCAAGTCATTTGTAATCACTGTTATGAGTGAAGTCGCTGGTTAATTAGTGTAACTGTAATAAGCTTCACGTCATAAATGACCGCCTCACTGCAAGGCATCCATTACTCACCATTGGCCTGTGGTCCGCATTTTGAGCTGTTTAAAGTAGTGTTATTTCTCTACTCGGTTTAACGCATTGTGTCATAAAACACATTCCTGTCAACTGGGCTACTTTGCTATTTCCAATTAAAATTCAAAAAAGGTCCCAGACATGATTTACTGTCAGTGATGCAGTTTCCTGTTCTGTCACTGCTGTGTCCAGAGAATTACACAACTCTGACAACTGCAATCTTTTGAGGAAAGAAACAGCGAGTGGATATAAAGTCAAGAGCCGACTCACTGGAGCTGTGACAGACACTCTGTTTACCCACAAACCTGAGTCCCTGGCTCACCTTGACAACACAGTAAATAGCAATCAAGACCCAGTCATATCAAATTATAGACCCTGAGCTGCAGGGAGGTAGGGTGCGACGAAGTGACACGTGTGAGCATCAATTTATTTACAACGCTTGCTCTTACAGTATGTGCGGGTTTTATCGCAGAGTACTCACTTTATTGGAGAGTTGTGAACAGCAGAGAAACAAGTTGTCATTGAGCGACTGCCTACACGCAAATGGGCAAAACCTCAAGATCTGCGCTGAACCTAAAGATCCCAATGCTTTTACACAAGTGTCTGTTTCAGTTAAAGTCATCAGCAATTAGAATATACTTCCAACTGAGCTTACAGACTGTTCACCAAGCTGCAGTCATTTAACTAGTTTTATCCCCACACTTCTTGCAGCACCTCGCTCTTAAACGATCTCTTTTATGCATGTTTTTTATGAATCTGTTATTCCATTGTGTTTCTTTCTTTTGTCTTCCTATTCCTAAAAAAAAAAAAAAAAAATGTAATGTAATATTGTGTGTTAATGTTGATGTAAACAACTTAGAATTGCCTCGGTGTCTGGAAATGTGCTGCCGTATATAAATAAACTCACCTTACCTACCTATCATTTTTCAAAAAAAGGTCCCAGGTATTCATGAGCCTCAATCGACTCATAGTTTCAGCCTCAGAAAGAACGATGTCGCTCAAGAAACACACCGACTTTGTGCGTCACTTTTTATTCCTTCGCGCCAATCCAACCAGATTTCATGATAGTATTCCTTTTGTAAATCCAGCCTAAACTTGTTTTAATTGCTCAATTTCTATATATTTATACCTGATTTGAGTTCATAAGGGTAGGTCCTGGTAGAAACATGAAGTCATCGTTCTGCATGCACCCTCACTACTCCCTCTTCACAACACTGTCACTGCTGTAACTCATGTTCACGGGCCTGTGGAGGAAAGCAGAAAACAAACCTCCCCGACACTCACCCATATGTCACTTGATTACTATTAGTTCAAGCTCTCAGTCATATTCATTTAAATAATGCCTGGCATGTTTATCCCACAAAGCTTAATAAACGTATAAGAAATGATTGAAATCATCTCTTTCTACTTCAATGGAATATTCAGAATCTATGAGTATAATTAAATATGTTCTGTTTAATTGCCGGACATAATATGCTTTCCCATTGCACTGAAAAATCCACATTCTACTTCCCACATCACTTGTTAGCTGTGCACTGGAGCTGAATGGGTCTCGTTACCTTGTTATATTCACAAAACGATGTTTGTACGTACACATCGAGCAAAGAGAAAGCTTTCCTGCCTCAGCTGATTAAAGAGGAAACAGCATTGTGTGTTCTGTAGCGCATACATTATTCTGCACACGGAGTCTTAAACATCACAATGAACATGTGCAATAAGTAAAAAAGGAAATGGAGGGAGACTTACAGTATTGTAACCTATTTTAGAACCAACTATTTAAAAATGTAACTTTTTCAGTTTGGACACAAAGATCACAGCTATGATATACATGGTATTGTGTAATGCATTTAATACTTAATTAAGACCTTTACAATTGCCAATGCAAATGTATTGTAAAGTATCCTAGTGGGCTAACATGTACAATATCATGACAACACTACATTGATGATTACATGATACAACAGAAAGTTGCTTTTATGTAATATGTATATGAATATCAGTCATTAAGGATGTTTCACATGTAATAGAGCAGTGTAACACCAACACCTTGAGCTCAATATTTGGTGTTTGAATCCCTAAATAACCCGTCCTTCTTCTTCTTCCAGGCCCAGTGGCTGTGATCAGTGGTGAGGAAGACTCTGCTAGCCCTCTTCATCATGTCAACCATGGGATTATTACCCCCTGCACTCTGGACGCAGGTCCTGATGCCGTCGTTATAGGAATGACTCGTATTCCCGTGGTGGAAAATCCTCAATACTTCCGACACGGACACAACTGCAACAAGCCGAGCACCCGTAAGTAAAGCTCTGTGGTGGAAATGCTTGAAATGAACAAAGAGCTTTCTTTCTGAGTCTTTCATCTGTTGCAAAAGAGGCACTCAGCAATGTCTCACACACAGCCGAGTGCAACTGCTCAAACTGGAGAGTTTGTTATACAGTTACAATGAATACATGCTTAGTCTTGAGATAATTGACCCGTGACTAGTGCTGCGTACCGGTACACCGAACCGGTACTGGACTTGTAAAAAGTTTCGGTTCAAGTCCGGTTAAAACCGGAACGTCAGGAACCGGTACTTACGTATATTCTCCTTTGTGTTCTAAACCATCTAAAACCTTCCATAGATCGAGAAATTTGCGCTGAGAAAAGACGAAAAACATTGTTTTGGCTTCTGATATGGCGGCCATTACTGAGCTCACGAAGTCTCGCAAAATATGGCAACTGCTCGCGAGATCTGTGTGACGTCAAGGGAAGCTGGCTTAGACATAGTGGACACTGACAGCGTGGGATACTGGTTGCCATATTTGGTAGTGTAGCTAAGCTAACTCCTTTGTATGTATGGTGATATAGTGTCTGCTGAAAGAGCAACACTTCACCCAAACAATGTCAATATGTTGTTGTTCTTGAACAAGAACACATAGACTCGTACTCTTGCATATTGAGTCTTGTATGTACATCATTATGTATGTAGTTGTGTTGTGTAGTTAGTAACACATGTAGAGTTCTAGAAAAGACATGGTGTAGACACAAGTTGGAAGGGAGCACAATAAACCTGACGAGTTTGAATTTGAGTTGATTATGAGTTTATTTTCAATTGTTAATTAGCTCACAATAAGTTCACTTTAGTTACTCACACAACTTGACACAAGTCCGGACTTATAAGTCCGGACCTGAACCTGAACCTCTGGACTTGAGTCCGGACCTGAACCTGAATGTGAGTCCAGGTACACAGCACTACCCGTGACCTTATCAAAGGAAAATAGACCCATGATCAGATCAATTACTTTTGTAGCTCGGGCACAACAATTTCTTTGGGGATAAATAAAGTCTTATCTTATCTTAATGGTCACTTTCCTGAGTGCTGAGATCTACTGTCTCTTAACATGTAAGGCTTATATAATATTATTATGTATGTGTTTAATATAACATAGCATTCAATTCTCTGATAATCATAATGCCCACTACAGCTCTCACCGGTCATCATGGCGGTGGTGATTTGATGGAGATACATAGGAACTGCTGTTGTTATCAAATCAGTATTTAGGAGATGTATCTGATCACAGAGCGAGAAATCAAACCCAATGTCTCTGTAAGGGAAACTCCTGCAGCCATGGAGAGTCAGGACTTAGAGAGACACGAGGAGAGTTGGAGCTTTGATGTCAAACACTGATGGTTTATTACAAGTATCGACCGGAGAAATTCATATCACAAGTCACAGCAGCCAGAGGTTCTGACTGCACGGGTGGGTTGCCATGTCGATTCTGACCAGCTTCTCTCCCGATACACCTTTTAACTAGTTTACAGAGGGTTAATCCACATATTGGGGGATGGTGTGCGTAAACACCTGGGAACACTGGAGATAGCCCCAACATCTGGAGATACTCAATCACTTGCCTGACTCTTAGGCTCTGTGAACGAGAGTTGACCCGTCATAAAACTGAGACTGAGTGCATTCTTTAAAGGAGATAACAGAGTCAGGGTTGGTTATAAACGTCAACAGGCAATACGGTTAAATATCTAGGAGTAAAGACAGAATGAATCCCTCACAGTCTCCATAGTTTTATTTAAACTGTTGCATCCCCATTGTAATCTGCTGTTTATCTTTACAATGAGAAACGCCCTCGGGGCAGGAGCATCATTTAGTGTCATCAACAGTCAATGTGATCACACGCGTTTAGCATTATGTTCCAGGCTCTTCATATAGGAGCTATTTAGACAAAAGAAAAGCCTTCTGTATTGCAGTGTTTCGACACCCCTCCCCTCCTCTTCTTTCTCTCTGCTTCCCCACGGGACTCATGTTCCAGGTTTGGGAAAGACAAGACCACTTTAAGGCCTAATTACTCACAATTACATCAACTGCTCAAGAGAATCAGCAGAAAAACAACTGCGCCAGCCTGCTGCTTCCTCTCCTCACGAAACCAGCCGCACCAACCGGATACTCAGGCAGAACAGACACTCCTGCTGTCTGACTGGCAGCGGGCGACTTTAAACAATCCTGAACCCTTTTAGTTTGGACCTTGTGTCTTGGCTCGCTCTCAAAATGGCCGTTGGTCAGGCTAACTGAGGTTGACTTCTGGTTTGGAGCAAATGAGAAGGAAGGAAATCCCATTTAGAGGTGATAAATAAATGGCGGTTCTTATGTTTTATGAATTGCATGAATTGTTAATGACCAGCCGGTGACTGATTTATAACGTCTCACGCCTGGAACAGGAGATCTGATTGCCAGCTAATGAATAAATGACAGTGAGCACAAATGAAACTTTTTACAGATTACCATGTGACCAGCATTAAAAGTCCAGACCATGGCTGAGCACCAGCTTTGACTTATATGGTATAGAATATTCACTCCTTCAATCCTCATCCCTTACTTTGACATTTCACTCGTAGTGTTTGCATAAAAAAAGGAAATTAACCTTGAATTCATCACAAGGTCATAATGGCCACTGCTTTCTGCCGGCGGCTGGAAAAACAAAATGGCTCCGAACGGCTTCTGCCTCTGCCGATCATTCACTGAATATGAATGTGTTCTTTCCCCTCAGGACACACACACACACACACACACACACACACACACACACACACACACACACACACACACACACACACACACACACACACACACACACACACACACACACACACACACACACACACACACACACACACACAGCCCCACACACAGTCGAGAAAAAGGAAATGTCTGTGTATCCGTGTGTGGATCTGCAATGTGTGTGTAGGTGTTTGACAGAGAGGATGAATCAGTGCTTGTGTGGGGGTGTAGGTGGAATCGTTAGCGTGGTTTGTAGGTTGAATTAATTAGCTGATTTCCCAACTCACTTTTTCTTTACCTTCTCAATGGTTTGATAATTGTCTGCAGTAAGAGGTCTCTCGGTGCTCCTTGGATTCTCTGTTGTGCTGCTGGCCTTGCTCAGGCTCACTGTCTTGCGGCTCAGATACAGTATGGCGGCTTTATTGATGCTCGGCCACCAATCCATAATGTATTCATTCATTTACTTGAAAGCCTTTTATCCAGGAGAATAGCTTGCTGCCAGTGCCACACACACACATCAACACATACTCATACATCACTGTAATTATATCGTTGTGAGAACCCTCTTAAACATTATTTATTCCCTTACCACTTACCCTTATCTCAACCATCACAACTAAATGCAACAACCCTAGCCCAAAGTTTATCCTAAGCTAAACCTTAAAGGGGACCTATCATGCAAAATGCACTTTTGTATGTCTTTTATACATGAATATGTGTCCCCGGTGTTCCAGGGAACTCACCAAGTGTCAGAAAACACAACCCTCCCTCTTTGCCTCCATACCCAAATCTCTAAAAACGGGGCTGCAACGGAGCTGATCCAGATTTGAATGTTTCTGACGTCAGAAAAGGGGTGCCCCGCCTATATGGGCAACTCTCCACCTATCAGGGGAATGGGGGGTTGGGCGAAAGCGCTGGAGACGCTGTAGTACATATGCCAGGCCTGTAAGTGGCGCTGTAGTCTGCCACAAAATCAGGATCAGCCCTGAAGTGAGGCATGGCTAAAATGATCTGTTTGGTATTTTCAAAAAAAAAGGTATGGCCCTACAATATATGTTTCAAATATAGCATGATAGGTCCACTTTAAATGAAGCGAGTTTAAGACCAATGGCTGATGGGTTTTGTGGATTTTGATACCAGTATGTGTTATAACAGTAAGTGGGAGGATGAGAGAAACATGTGGGTTAACACAACTCTAACTTTGTTTGGACACAACACGTTTTTTTCCTAGCTTATTTTTCATCACAACAAAATGCTTAACCCCAACCCTAACCCTAACCTGAACCGTTGTCTAAACTGAACCTTAGACAAGTCTTCAACCAGGCCTTTGAAAAAGAGATGACTGCCCAATGTCGCTGTCCAAGTACAGGACAAATACACAATCCAACCGTAGTCACCCTAGAAAATAGAAATGTGAACACACTCACATTATTTCTTACCAATGTCCTTCAGCAGTCTTAAATCCACTATCACCACCATTCTCCTGTGTAATTCATAGTGTTCGTGGCTGTGGGGTGGTGTGCTTCTAAAAACCAGTTGTTATAGTTACAGTGAGAATGAGGAGCAACTGTAAATAACTACTTTCATACTACCTGTGTGAGCACTGTCATAGAAATGATGTATTCACTAGCCTCTTAGCCTTACCACAAGCATCACAACAAAAGACCTAACCCTAATCTGAAACGTAATATAACCTGAAGCTAGAAACAAGTCTCAGAAAGGCCTTTCAAGAAGCAAAGACTGGTCCAAAATGTCGTCACTGTTTTCAGTTCAAGCTTAACAACAATACACACATCCCACACACCAACATGTCTTCATACCTATGTCCATTAGGAGTCCATGTCCACCACCACCTCCTGCGTAATTCATAGTGTTCATGGCTGTTGGGCTGTGTGCATTTTTAAACCAGGTCTTACAATAACAGTGAGGATGAAGAGGAGGACGAGGAGGGAAAGTCTGTTGCTGCTGTGCTGGCTTCTGTTAGAACAGCTGCTTGTGATGGGAAATCGCCTGCTGCAGAGCTCTCACCAGTGGTTCCAGTTCGCCTTACCAGATGTATAATTCAGTGATTGAACCTCAAGTTAGGACTGTGCTGTATTTAAACAGCATATGTGTGGTTGTTGGAGAAAGCACAGCCTGAGCACACAGTATCTCGGCTGTCAGGCTGCAGCTCATCAAAGAGTAAGGTCATTCCCACATTGCAAGAAATAAAACAAACCCTATCCATCTGGAGTTGCCCTCTAGTCGAACTGGGAACCTGTGTACGTGCTCTCGTTGATCCGATATCTCACAACATAACCAAATAACAAAAAAGAAACACATTAAAGACACAGAAGTGGCTGGAGCTATAATACACTGCTGCTCCAAAAACAAGTTAAACAATAATGAAAACAAGATGTTTTCATTTGAAATAGGTAAAAAAACCGCCAATAAAACGAGTGAAGATTTGCTTGGTAAGATTTATTGAAATAAGAACAGATATTTAGATTAATCAGACCTTGTAATTAGCTGGGAGAACTAATTTTGAACTATATTTGACAAGAAAAAGGACATTTTGTGTCAGCCGCAAACGCTCAAAAGCTTTCGGTTGTCAGATTTTGTTGACTTAAAGGTCCCATGTCATGGCCATTTCCACTGATCATAATTCCGTTGTTGAGGTATACTAAAATAGAAAAATACTGTGCAATTTTCCAAACTCACATTGGTTTCGCATACAGCATCTCTGTAAAGTATGTGTATTCAGCAGTATTCACTTTCTCCACTAAACGGCTCGCTGCAGCTCCTCCCCCCCTCCCCTCCCCCGTGATTTCCTTGTTTAGCGATACACAGCCAAACACAGCCAAACTCAACCTGAACACACACAAAGTCACAGCCGAAGTAAAAACAATAAGTGTGGCTTGATATTGAGTAAGAAAAAGGTTGATAGGTTGATAAACGCTGTGAGAATGGGTCTGCAGAGAGAAATTTGCGCGATCCCAACTGTCTGTTATCAGCCTGCAGCACGGAGCAGAAATCAGCAGGGCTGCATGCACTGAGTGTGTGTGTGGATTGGTCAATTTGGACCAATCAGCGGGGGTTTAACGTAACGGCTCCGCGGACGTAACGTAACGGCTCCACGGATTGGCCCATTTAGTTCCGGGTGACGTTTCACCAACGAGGCGTTTTGGGGAGGTATTTTCTGTGTTAGAGTTTTACTCGCTACAGGGTGCACTTTGAAGGTTTTGACTCTGCACACCGTTTACATGCAGACAAACCTTCATAACACACAAGGGGACGGGTAATAACCGGAAAAGCATGACACAGGACCTTTAACAAGATGATGCATTGTCTAAAAACAAGACCCGAGATCTCACTGCAGTGCTACTTCTGAAGTTATTGTGTTTTATATCAGGTGTAGAGACATATTCTGACTAGAAATTAGACACATATACTTGGCAATATTTTGAGTTTGTGTAGTGTATTATATTGTTGTACGACAGTATAAGAGACATATTACCCCTTCATAACATGAGCAGAGAACGTGCCTACAGTGGAGAATACTACAGTGTTTTTTAGGGATGCACCGAATGGGTAATTCTTGGCCGAAACCGATACCGAAAATAGGAAACAGTTGGCCGAAAACCGAATGCCGAAAGGCCGAAAATGATTAATAGAAATATATATATATATAATGTATACATTTTTTACCAATGTTGTTCAGCTACCTGATTATGGAAAAATACATGATTATGGCAAAACTTAACTTAAATAATAATCACTATTATGGGTCCATAAAACATTTATTCAGCACTTTTGAATGCATACAGTACATTAATTCCAAGTCAAGTGCATTTTCTTTTCTCTGTAGGATAACTACAACAAAGTGCATTCAGAACAAAGCCAAGGTGCTTTAAAACTGCATAAACATCTAGGCCAGTAGGCCTACACCAAAATAGTGTAAATAAAGACTGTAACAGCCAGGCCTTCAACAACAACAAATGCACCTATAAGTTTGGTAACCTAACGTGTTGTTGTGATGACGTAATCAAAACGCGGCGACAAACACGGCGCGCGACCATGCTCGCCGCTGGCTCACAGCCAACATGTCTGCCGCTTGGAGATATTTCAAAATATCAGAGAAAGAGGCGCAGATTGCGATTTGTAAAACGTGTTCAGCTGACATTTCTCTAGGGGGTGTAACTGCAAAGACTTTCACCACTTCGGGATTACTCCACCACTTGAAATCAAAACACCCGGACAAATATGCGGAGTATGATCAACGTAACGCTGTTCTCTGACATTCGGTGATATTTTTTCGGCCGAAAGCCGAAAAGGCCTTTTTAACAATTTTCGGCCGATAATTTTCGGTGGCCGAATATTCTGTGCATCCCTAGTGTTTATACACCTTTTGAACATGCATGGAACTACACCATTGGATCTTACACAATCATATGTAAACACAATGTGCCTTTTGACCTGGTGTGATCATGACATTGCAGAAAACACAGACAGCAGAGGGAGACTTCGTGTCACTATAGTTGGCCCCTTCTCAGAAAACGAAATGATTAACTCTAGGCATGACTTACAGCACTCTATCATATGTCCATGATGCCCATAACAGAGCGGTTGTAAACCAAGCCTGATCAATTGTGAGCATAGCGAGAAAAATGTTACAGTTGTCGTCATTTTGATTCCAATTTAGAAACATGAAGTGCCGACATTTGATTGGTTCATCTTTTGGATGAACTCCTGGCCTCAGCTTTAGTCGCGGCAAACAGGCGAGCTGTGACCGATTAGGGCGTTTGTTGAGATCAGCACTTTTTTTGTTATTCCTCTGGCCAGGCGGAAAAAGACCAATCCTGGGGAAATATAGCCGCATTAGGAAGATAAGGCAGAAAAGCCAAAGGACAATGCTTTAGCCTAATGACAGATCTATATCTCGCTGAATCCGCCGTCTCCCAGCAAGTGGCTTTGTTTTATCACTCAGCTTGCTATTTTAATTACGGATTTGGCACATCCCGCTGGCCAAAATGAGACAATAGCTTTTGATGTTGGAGTATAGAAGTTACCCTCTCATTACATCCATGTTATTAGGGACGTTATGCGTGGGCGCAGCTCGGCTCTCCCCCACTCTGTCCCTGCTACAGAAACATAACCACGCTCAAGGTGATGGTTTTGAAGATTAAAATGTGTTCCTGCAGAGACATGGAGGGACTCAATTGACAGCTTGAAAGCTCAGCAAATGAATGTAGAGCAGATTGATTGAAAGGCTGTTGTGATGATTCTATAATTCATGGTTTGAAACAGAACAGCCCCACAGGCTAGCCAGTTGTGACTTCAAACAACTTTAATTTGTAACTCTGAGAGTCCACGATGAGTCCCGGATCCGCTCACAGCGAGGCAAAGTAGACATGTCTCCGTAGAAAGAGCTCTAAAAAGATGCTTGCTGGTGCCAGGTGTAATCCTATGAAGCCTGTAGCCAGATGGACACGTTAACATTCACTCAAAATACCATCCGACTGAAAAAGTGCAAATGCAACCGCCTTTCCCAGTCCAAATACAGAACAACCACAGACCAAGCATGAAAATGAAATGAATGAAAGAGTAAATTGAAATGTTTGCTTCAGTTCAGTGCAAACATGTTTAATTGGTTTGCAAACCTGTTGCGAGCCCGAGTGGTGGCAACATGCTGCAATCAAGCTGGAGTCAATTAAAAAACCAAACCGGTTCCCCACATTTCTTGGCTCCTACGAAGAGTATTAGGAGAGCATGTGTTGTGCACGAAAACACGTTCTGCATTAGCACCAACACCGGACCAAAGCACTGCCAATTACAGTTGGATGGTAATTAAAAAAATTCCCATGAGTGTCGACAGGTCATCGCTAAAATGATTCCCATCACTGGAGACCAAGCCTCAGATTTTTATTTAGCAGCAGAATGATATAATGTACTTAAGAAACATCTTTTATATTCTATCTTGGGGGACTACAGCTCAGTTTTGATGTCAAATATAGCTATTAAGTGTTTGTAGTCACTTTTTAAAGCAGCTCCCCTGAGCAGCGAGTGTGAAGGACTTAGCGTTAAGTGACTTAATGCTAAACTTTAATCCAGAAATAACACCGAGGTGGAGCTTAGGGAGAATACATGTTTATCTCCAAATATAAGTGTTGTACTATAGAGGCTCTTAGTGCTTATTCATTATTGTATAAATTATGAAATAAATTACAATTTTATTTTTCATGTGTAAATAAACTGATTTCAAATTATTGTTTAGTTTCAGTTTCATTGAAAGCTAGACTGTCTTTTATTAAAATATGCAATTAAATGATACTAGTATTTCGTCTTATTTATTTAAGGGAAGACATAAGGTGAATAGGATAACTATTTAATTAACAGATATTATTGTGAAGCTTCTTTATTTAATCAAATAAGTTAGTATAAATAATAACTTATTATTTTAGTTTTTTTTAAACAGAAACACTTTCATCAGCCATAAATCAGCGTGGCTATCAAAGGGCTTGACAACCAAGATGGCGTCGCATGCACACCGCGAGGATTAGCATATTTCCTTATTTTGCTAATTATTGGCTATATATCTACTTTAACCAAAAACTGTCGTGCACACTTAGCATCGACTCATCAAGAACTTTTCAATATTGGGTTAAACCACCAAAGTGACTTTATCGGTAACATCCAGTTTAACACTGAGATCATCGAGGCATTCGAGGCTGTTCTGACGGCTATTTGACCAACCAGATGTGCTCATAGGCGGCTTTAAGAACGTAAACAAAGGAGGGGAAAGAGAGGAGGCTAAGCTAATGCTAACTCCTCATTAGCTTTGTCTTCCCAGCATTATCCTACCAAGTCTACGGTTTCTGGCGTAATCTGATTTTTTATAATCTAATTGTTTTAAAGAAAGCTGACAGTTTTGTGGCGGTGTCTTGTTTTAGTTTTTGTGTGTACGATTTAAATATCAGACTTTATGTACAAAGTGACTGATGTTGGGCTGATGCAGGAAATGAGAAATCGGTAGGGTGTCCTCATCATCACTGCACTCACTCTCGACGTCTCAATGTTAAAGCATCCACCCTGCAAAAAGACATGTTGTCAATGACCAGGAGGGACACGTCCATCGACCCAGCACTCAACCTCAGGGAAGCTGTCAGGCAGAAAAATACTCACACACACACACACGCACACACACACACACACACACACACACACACACACACAGACACACACACACACACAGACACAGACACAGACACAGACACACACACACACACACACACACACACACACAGACACACACACACACAGACACAGACACACACACACACACACACACACACACACACACACACACACACACACACACACACACACACACACAGACACACACACACACACACAGACACAGACACACACACACACACACACACACACACACACACACACACACACACACACACACACACACACTCACAGACAGACAGACAGACAGACAGACACACACACACACACACACACACACACTCACAGACACACACACACACACACACACACACACACACACACACACACACACACACAGACACACACACACAGACACACACACACAGACACACACACTCACAGACACACACACACACACACACACACACACACACTCACACACACACACACACACACACACACACACACACACAGACACACACACTCACAGACACACACACTCACAGACACACACACACACACACACACACACACACACACACACACACACACACACACACACACACACACACACACACACACACACACACACACACCTGTGAGGCAGAAACACTCGCATGAATGCACCATGTTGGCAGGTAGATGCAGAAAAACACAGCACACACAAACAGACACACTGACACTGGGGGAAGTTGGCAGGTAGTTGTGGTGAGATGCACACACACACACACACACACACACACACACACACACACACACACACACACACACACACACACACACACACACACATGGAGACAGGTAGAGAACAAAGCCCTCCGAACATCTGTGCTCCCCGTGCAGCCTGACCTGACTAGCTGAGTGAGGCTCGCTCCGGTTGTCTCTCGTCTCCGGGGAGAGTGTTTTCTGACGTCCAGGCCTCAGGTGAGCCGGGACAAATGAACGATGCTGAGCTGCGGGATGGAGATTTAATCTCTGGGCTTTTAAGCGTGCCACTCTGAGTAAATAGGCTGCGGGAGTCTGCATGCAGAGGAAACTGAAGGTTAAAGTAACTCGTCCACCCCACTGTCGGTTTAGTCCATTATAGCTGCTCCGCTGCCAACAGGGCGGTCGGTCGCTGTTTGGAAGCGTAATACATAAAGATGGGTTTATTTATTCCCAGGAAGAAGAAGACTGGGAAACTGTTTTCAATGTGGGGGGGGGGGGGTTTAAAAGGTTTTCGATGATGAATTGTGGTACCCTCCTTTATTTTCTTTCCTTATGTATATGACCCCAGAGGGAGCCGTGTGCAAAATAAGATACATCGCCTCAAGTAAAGTCACGTGTTGAGAGAGCGTTGGCTGGGTGTGAAGAATATGTGATAATGAACAAAGAAGTGAGTTCACTTCTGGCTGACGGTAAGAAGCTACATTAGCTGCTGCTAGCGTAACACATCTACATTTTCAAATCAGGAGAGCTGCATTGTTGGTATGCCCTAGATTCCTAAACAATTACAAAAACACATTATCTCTGGTTCTGCTGCATCCATGTCTGTCCTCATAGGAATAGAGAGTCCATTGTGAGTTTGACAATTGCAAAATAACTCCAATGGTTATTATTTTCAAATGAAAGGCTTAACATTGGCATTACTGTAAACCACAAGAAGATTGCAATCAAATCACCTTTTCAGCCATGTGTCGAATGCAGAGTAGATTTCATTCTGCGTCTTTAGCTGCAGGGCAAGCATCTCGTCTGAAAGCCGTTGCAAATGTGTACATTTACGAGTCTTGCAGTCTCATTAGTTTGTTAACATACCCAACGCTTCCAGACACAAAGTTACTCGTCAGATTTCCCCGGTCTTGATGTTGTGATTCTATGAAGCAGCCAAGTCACCAATAATTGCAATTTAGGGATAATACAAACAACTTGCAACTCAGGAATTCACAAGATAACACACATCGTTTATAATCTGAAACGCATCAAATTGTAAAGTGACATTTTGGCCAGAGCTGGATTTCAAGTATCCGGCGGTTTTGGGTTCTTTGTGAAGCAAAATCCGGCATTTTAAGATTTGCAGGTGAAAACATGTTGCCGTCTACTCAAAGGAAGATACAGGGTTTTAAATCATGACTGCTATTTCAATAACTATATTTTTCAACGTGTGACAGGTTTTACAACATCTCTCAGCCATATTTCTTGGGGCTGAAAAGTAAAAAACCATAAATCACAGTGGTGCCGGTTTCAAAGTAAGATGCCTCCTCAGTATCAGCAGGTTGTTTACGTCCCCCCTCCAAGAGTATCCGACGTTATGTGATCCCCTCGGTGCAATCACTGTTGGGTGGGTTATTATTTATATCAACATCACTCTTGCTATTACAGTCCAATAATATATCCTGTTGTCGTCTAGAGTCTCTTTTTGGAAGTAAGGTCTCCTTGTGAGTTTGACAAATGTCCAAATCTGGGGACAAGGTCTCTAAATTGGCAGCGAGTCTCAAGTTATCTGTCAACGACCCAGAATTAAAACATCTTAGTTTTCTGAAGGCATATATCTCTTACAAATAACAACATGTCTTCTGCAAACAATCCTCAGAGTCAAAGTGTAGAAAGAGGTCATCGTGACTGACTCCTTCTAAGAAAGTCCTTTCTTTAACCCTTACGGCCCTTCCACACAACGCTTCTGCCCGTTCACTTCGATTTGTGTGACGTCACTTTGCCTCACTTTTCGCCGAACTGCATTGTGGGAAGCAAAGCGGAGATTTCCAGGCATCTCAGGATTAAAAAGTTGAGCAATGTTCAACTTTTGAAGCTGAGCTGGAAGCGTCAGCCAATCAAATCCCGTTTATGCAAATCTGACAGTGCAAGCGTTAGCCAATCAAACCGCGTGCAAGCTGGGAGTGACAGTTCATTTTCTATATTCCTGAAAATGGAGGAGAAATTAGTTTTTGCTGTAGCAAATCACCCGGTTCTTTATGACCAGTCGCTAATAACTCACCGGGATACAAACCGGAGGAACCAGGCATGGAGGGAGGTGGCAGAGACAGTGGGTGAAACTGGTTTTCGCCTGTTTGGAGAGTTTATATCCAGTTTACTTCATTTTAACATTGCTATTGCTTTGTATGTCGGGAGCGGGAGATTCATGTGATTGGTTGTTGGTCGCGTTGCTCACAAAAAATCCCTAAGCTTTCAGACACGCCCAGCTCCAAGATTTTGTTAACGCTGCTGTGTGGACGTACCGTTAGACGCACGAGTGACTGGACTCTTCCATAAGTGGGTCAAAAAGGACCCGTATTAGAATAATATGTGTTTTTATGCCATTTTTGTCATTTTGGTTAATAAAAATCACTTGTATAATATTTATTATTATATTTTGGTTCACATTAGAAATATTTTATATTTATTTTTTAACAATTTATAATTTTAGACATTTTTTTTACATTTTCAACACTTTTTAAAAAAAAAAATGTTTGAACATCCAACCCTCTTTTACCTGCCCTGCAGCTGAACGACCTATCCTACCTTCATTTCCTCCCACCTTGAGTACTGTAACTCACTTCTCTACGGCATCCGCTCCCCGTCCCTCGATAGACTCCAAATTGTAAAACACGTAGCCGCCCGACTCCTCACACACTCCAGACCATGGCACCACACCAGCCCTCAAAGACCTTCATTGGCTTCCTGTCTCCCAACGTATCAACGACAAAATACTGGCCCTCACCTATAGCCTCCACCATCTGACCCCCCCCCCACCCCCCTATCTCACTGGTCTTCTCACCCCCTACCAACCCCTGCGGCCCCTCAGATCCACCTCAGCCGGTCTCCTGTCCCCCCCAAGTCCAAACTAGGCAGCATTGGGGACAGAGTCTTTTCAGTGGCAGCTCCCAGGATCTGGAATTCCCTCCCCCAAGATCTCCGCTATTCTGAGATCCTCACAGTATTCCAGTCCCTTTTCCAAACTCAACTCTTCTCCTCTGTCTACTCATAGCAAAAAAGACCCACTTGTGCATCTACCTGTTTTTTTGATTATGTATTTGATTCCCTTTGTAGCACTTTAGGATCGCTCTTAGTAATGAAAGGTGATTTACAATTCAAATGTATTATTATTATTATTATTATTATTATTATTATTATTATTATCCTGCATCTCTTTAAGTCAGACTGCTCTACGTGATTTGTAGGGAAACATGTCAGATGGTAGAGAGAGTTTTGAAAATGATGTTGATTTAATTTTGAGTGTGCATAAGTTGAGCTAACTGATAACAAATATTGTGACGGAGAAGACTGATAAGATATATTTAAAGCAAAATCAAATTCCCAGTTTGCACATCAGATAAGGGCTTCATCCATGTAGAAGATACACACAATAAAAGTTAAGATAACAATCTTACTTATGAGGAAAAGTTGGGAAAACAATGTTATTACAGTCTGGGCGTTGTGCAGTTAAAACGATTTCTAAAGCTCCTTCCGATGATAAATGAGCTTTTGTTTTGTACATTTTTGGCTTTTCACCAAATATCTCATCCAGAGATGTTTAATGATGGGTGCAACAATAGTGTAAGCTTCAATACCTGGATCATCAGCAACACTTGCAGGCTATAAAAAGGACAATCCTTGAATGATCATGAATGATGGCTTACACAAAAGAGATTATTCATATTTCTTAAAGGTCTCCTATTATGCAAAAAGTACTTTTTGATAGGGCTGCTCGATTATGGCAAAAATCATTAGTCACTGTGATTATTAAATGCGATTATTCATTGACTTTGCAAACATCAATTTATTGGAGAAAAACTATTTGAACATTTTGTTTTAAACACTTGATTACCCTGAACTTTAAGTATAATTCAACTGAAAAAAAATATATATATTTAAAAAAAAAAAAAAAAAAAAAAAAAAAAAAAAAATCGTTTTATTTCGATTACGTTGCTTCCGTAATCGTTATCGCGATTCAAATACGATCAATTGAGCAGCCCTACCTTTTGATGTCTTTTATACATAAATATGTGTCCCCGGTGTGTAAGGAGACTCACAAAGTTTAAGGAAATAAAACCCTCTCTCTTTTCCTCATTGCCTTGTCTCTAAAAACGGGGGTACAACGGAGCTGATCCAGATTTGCTGCGGACTTGAGGTCATATCCGAAATGTGGCCAGCAGCAGCTCGGGTTACATTTAAAGCTACTGACCCAGAATCAGTACTTTTTTAACAGGGCTGAAATAGAGGGGTAATATGAAACACGTCATGGACATGTTTTTTATAGATTTGGCCTTATAATATATTATTAAAATATAGCATAATATGTGGCCTTTAAAGGTCGCACCATAGTGGAAAGGCAAAGATTGGATTCAGTGAGATTTGAAGCCTGGAAACCGTTATGACTTGAGAAAAACATATCCACCCATTTATCAGCTGAGAAAGTGTCAGAGACATTTGGACATGTAACTCCAGTCAAAACACACTTTGAATTAAAATAAGTGTATCGACTTAAGGATGATTTTTCTCGGCGCTTGTAAATCAGAGTTCCACAGGATGACGTTTTGACAGCAGCGATATGCGAGTGTCCCTGGTGGCGCTCTCACCCGGCAAACTGACTGCCAGTTTCTGCAGGCACTAGTGTTCTGATCTACTTTATAACTGGGACGTCTTCATATTTAACACCGGCTCCAGAAATGCTGTGAAAGATAGCGTCTGACGGGAACACCAGAGGAGCAGGTGACATTTCTTATGAGCCACCTTCTCCGCATGTTCACAACCAGATGGTGTGGTGATTCGGGAGAAGGACAGATAAACGGTCCGACTGAAGTCAAATCTGTGTTTTTGAATGAGGCAATATTTCTGAGATCACGTCAAACACTGTGAGAAATAAATGAAGCCGCCGCTGCCTCCGAGTTATTATCACTGCTGCAAATCCCCTACAAGTTGAATAACAAGATCAGACCGTAAAGATGCAAATTAATGAACTGGAAAATAGTGGTTCAGTAACCAATGACACCTCGGATACAGTATGTCTTTATATAATTGACTTAAGCCCCTAAGCCTTGAACAGCAGCTGTGCAACCAGTGCATAGCAACCACAACAAGGCAGTGTGAACGAGGTAGTATAGAAATAGTCTCCTTCTATATAAATAGTTTGGACGGTGCTTTCTGTTTTTTACCTGCTCCAAAACCAAAACACAAGAGCAAAAGTGTAGAGAATCAAACCTCTAGCTTTAGCTGCAGATGTTAGTGTTAGAAAAAATCTCACTCAACTATCAATCTGAGGCAGAGACATAGCAGTACCAACGCCAGAATCCTCCATCTCCTTCTGCTGAACCGGAGCTTTTAACCTCTTCCTGCTCCAGGTGCATCTCGTCTGAACCTCGTTTCAGCAACGCAGCTCACCTGGGTAGAGGAACTAAAGGAACAGGGAACACATACAGCCGTAACACATTTCTAGGAACCTGTTAGGAAAATATCACTCGTCACCGGCTTGCGCTTCAATCTCAGGATCCATGTATCTGTGATCCTCTCGAATGGAAGTAGTCATCACATACAGAGCATCAACTAGTTCCTGAACAGTGTCCTTCCCATGCTGATATCCAAGAGAGGGAGTTACCCAGTCACAAGATGGAGGAGTACCGGTTCAAAGCAGTGCTTGTTTAGTTTAGCTGAGGCCCAATGTCAGAAATGATCATGCTTATCAGATGTCTAAAACAGGGTGTCATACTTCCTGCAATACAAACTGTTATCATGTGAACCTCTGTCCTTGAAAGAGTACATTTTCCCAACAGTTAGCATACCTGGCTAACTAGCTTTTGACCTACACATTAACCCCACGTTACATCGGAGGCTATCAGAATTTCTGATTTAATTGTAGGGATTGCATGTTACTAAAAACAGCCACATTCAATGTGTAGCTTCCATTCATGGAGACTGCTCTATCTCAACCCAGTCTCACGGCATTTTGTGTTATCGTCACGAAATTAATGTAATCTATTGATTCGTGTTCACCAACACGATTTTTGCCTTTTTTTCGTGTCACACAGAACGATTTGAAAAGCAATGTATTTCTATTGGTAGTATGTGTCGTGCTTGCACCACGTCTTTTGGTCCGGTCGGGTCTTGGAAGACCAGAAGCTGTGTGGTTCATAAAAACATGTTCTTACTCAATATCTTAGCCTAAGCCTAACCAACCCTTTTAATTTAAATTGTAAAATGAGTTTTTTTGCCGTCTGCGAGGAAACGAGCCTCAGAATACTGAAATCTGTATTCTTTTTTTTTGTTTCTTCTAATTTGTTATTATTTGGTGCAGGCACGAAACATACTACCAATAGAAATACATTGCTTCTAAAATCGTTCTGTATCAAAAATCTTTATTTTTTTTTATCTATTTTTCCTTCTAATTTGTTATTATTTACATTGCTTTTAAAATCGTTCTGTGTGACACGAAAAAAATCGTGTTGGTGAACACGAATCAATAGATTAATTTCGTGACTATAACACGAAATGCCGTGAGACTGTGTTGTATATCTAGCGTTAGCAGCTATCAGAGCTTAATACACACGCTGCCTTTTCTTTAGTTAAGTAAATTAGATTGTATTAAAACCATAACACAAAATATATATCATAGGCCTTGATCTAACCTTTGTCTTCTACAAGTATATAGACTAAACTCAACTGTGTAGCATTTGTATTTGCCTATACGGTCTCTAGAGTTTGGTGTCAAGTTCTTGTATTTAATTACAGCAATAAGCTAATGATAGCCTTATAAGCTAGCAACCAAAGCTAACATAAGCTCCCAGGGAATGTGTTCATCAAACAGAATTGACATTCAGGTTAATTGTTACTGTATGTGCAATGCAACAACAGAAAGGTGTGGGAGAAGCTAAAGCACCAGCGATCTGAGAGTTTCATGAAGCCTCTCCCTGAGGTTTGTTGACGACAACAGATGCAACAGCTCCTCAGTTCTCGCCTCAGGCACTTCTGTTTTTTCTCAGTAGGCTTCATAGTCTTGTGCACTCAGTGGCATATTTTATGATATACATATAGGCTACAGACAGATGGAGAGTGGATCAAAAGATCCTGAAAGTGTTCTTGTCTACCAAGGACATATTGGACTTGGTGACATACTTGGCAACTGACAGCAAGATTATATAGGAAGCCATTTATTAAAAATAAAAGTATGCATACATTCTGAGCAGATTCATGGTCTGCATTTATATATAAATGCCTGCTCTTACAGATAAAGAAACACACTTTTGTGCATAATAAAATGTTTCAAAGGGCAGTCGATACTCAATAAAAGATGCAGACATGAGCCTTGAATTGGTAATATCACAGTCAAATATGACCAGTCCAGTCGTACAATCAAACTGAAAGAATAAGCTTAATTTTTAATATGATTTCAAAGATGTTTTTTTCTCGTCGTGACCCATTTATGTGTAGTTTATGCAGTGGATCCTGGTACACCTTATTCTTAAAATGTTTTTTATCCTACTAATAGAAAATCCAATCCAACTTTATTTATATAGCACTTTAAAACCTCCAGACCAAAGTGCTGTGCAGAGAGAGATATACGATATAAAATCACACAGCTCAGCTCACAAGACATAAAATAAAAACATTTAAAATAAAATATACAAACACAAAACAAACCAGAATAAAAGTAACAATTACAAAATAACAAACAGCCATATAATAAAAACAATAAACCACTGAAAGCAAATAAAAGCAACAATCTACTTGTTTACGAATGCTAAGGAGAAGAGGTGGGTTTTAAGACGGGATTTAAAAGCAGACAAGATCAGCAAGGGCAGGTCGTTCCACCGTTTAGGGGCGGCAGCAGAGAAAGCACGGTCCCCTCTGCGCTTAGACTTCGTTGTTGGCACCCTCAGGAGCAACTGCTCAGCTGACCTGAGAGTGTGGCCGTTTCTCAATCGCGAGGAAACTGGCTTCCAAGCCAATATTTCAAGGATGCTACGTCATCGAGTGCCGCCGAATAACTGTTCCAATCTCTAGCATACTTGGAATTCCACCGAGGCCGCGTCCTTGGTTTGGGGATAATTTCGAGGCTGCACATGAGTAGACTCTGCGTCCTTCAAATCCCCACAATGCTTTGCGCACGGACCAATTTCCCCAAATCCGTGGCGGAAAACGTAAGGCGGGGCCTCTCATATGACGCACACCTGCACACTTGCTAGCCTGTTCCACTCTTCGTTTTCCGAATGCCAGGAAGGATCCTTGCCTCGCTTCTGAAGGAAGTGACTCGGAAGACATGTGCTATCCTCGACATTGAGAAACGGCCATTGAGTGGGCGTGTAGCAGCTCAGAGAGGTAGGGCGGGGCCATTGAGGGCTTTAAAAGTAAATAAAGGAGTTTCAAAATGAACCCTCGAGTGAACAGCTTCTCATAATCTGACCTGAGGCATAACAAACATAATAAAGTGAGTTTTCTAAATTGCTTGCATCGCCCGTTCTGTACTGTATGAGTACGTGTTGTTAAACAAATACTGGACACTGATTGCTTGCAATGTAATTTCAAAGGCTCACAGGGAATCACATTTCTAATTTATGATTGAATTGAATATTCAACATGTTTGTTTTGGCCTTTCACCTTTGGTTGTGTTTCGTGTTGCCGGGCATTAATCACACTTATTTAATTTCATGAATATTTTAAATCAGAGAGAGCTGCTGTCGTTGTGCTTTTCGTATTTATCTCAATGTCTTGTTTAAATATAGAATATACACTTTTATAGAAGCATTGTTACTTTCAAGGCAAACCTACAAGCTGTCATGTTTTATTCAGCTGTTTTGTTGCCAACTACTCCTACACTTTCTCTATCTTCACACTGAGCCTCGAGGGTCAAACTCTTAGCCCTGATACTCAACACCTACACCTGTCTTAGTATTTATCTTTCTTCCTCTGTTCATGTATTTTTCACTCACGGTGGATCCGAGACCTTAGACACTCAAGTCATAACAAGATGTAACAAAATAGAAACTCAGACAAACTGTTGATCTAAGAAATGATGATATTGTTGTATAACAGTATAAGAGACCGCCAAGAGTATATGTGTCTAAAGTTAAAAAGAATCGCACAAGTTTTATACAATTTACTTTACATTACATGTTACATGTTAGACACTTTTATCCAAAGCTACTTACATACTCAATACTGTGGACAATCCCCACAGGAGCACTTTGGGGGAAGTGTCTCAGGGACACAACGACATGCTGACTGCAGGGGGGTTTGAACCTGTGCTCCTGATTCGAAGTCCACTTCAGTCTTCAGTTCAAGCAACACTGAACCTTTTGGTCTTTATATAATCACATGTTACAATTACATGACCCTATGCTAGCTAACACGCAGACACGTGTGCATGTACAAACACAACATAGCATCATGTAATACAGATAACTCCAACACTCTCACCGTATCTCTTTCTTTTATAAATGTGGTCCATTATCAACATTTTGTTAATCAATAGAAATCTCAGCTTCAATGCTGTGAACACTGCGGTGCACACGTGTTACAACGACCGAACACATTTCCATTAGGAGAAAGCCTCTTTGCACTTTCCAAACAACGAGGCAAATATGAAAATACATTTGTGCAAACACACGTGAAATGGAGAATCAGCTTCACCAGCTTGAGGACACAGAGTTTACTGGAGGCGCTGCATAAAAAAAAGCTGCAAGAAGCTCAAATCACAACGGAAACCAGGGGACACTAAAGAGTGACGCACACAACTGGTCTCCCAGCTGTGTGCGTCACTTGTCAGTGTCCCCTGGTCTCCCAGCTGTGTGCATCACTTGTTAGTGTCCCCTAGTCTCCCAGCTGTGTGGGTCACTCTTTAGTGTCCCCTGGTCTCCCAGCTGTGTGCATCACTTCTTAGTGTCCCCTGGTCTCCCAGCTGTGTGCATCACTCTTTAGTGTCCCCTGGTCTCCCAGCTGTGTGTGTTACTTCTTAGTGTACCCTGGTCTCCCAGCTGTGTGGGTCACTTGTTAGTGTCCCCTGGTCTCCCAGCTGTGTGTGTTCACTTGTTAGTGTCCCCTGGTCTCCCAGCTGTGTGGGTTACTTGTTAGTGTCCCCTGGTCTCCCAGCTGTGTGGGTCACTTGTTAGTGTCCCCTGGTCTCCCAGCTGTGTGCATCACTTTTTTGTGTCCCCTGGTCTCCCAGCTGTGTGCATCACTCTTTAGTGTCCCCTGGTCTCCCAGCTGTGTGGGTCACTTGTTAGTGTCCACTGGTCTCCCAGCTGTGTGGGTCACTTGTTAGTGTCCCCTGGTCTCCCAGCTGTGTGCGTCACTTCTTAGTGTCCCCTCGTCTCCCAGCTGTGTGCGTCACTTGTTAGTGTCCCCTGGTCTCCCAGCTGTGTGCGTCACTTCTTAGTGCCCCCTGGTCTCCCAGCTGTGTGGGTCACTTCTTAGTGTCCGCTGGTCTCCCAGCTGTGTGCATCACTTGTTAGTGTCCCCTGGTCTCCCAGCTGTGTGCATCACTTTTTAGTGTCCCCTGGTCTCCCAGCTGTGTGTATCACTTCTTAGTGTCCCCTGGTCTCCCAGCTGTGTGGGTCACTTGTTAGTGTCCCCTGGTCTCCCAGCTGTGTGCATCACTTCTTAGTGTCCCCTGGTCTCCCAGCTGTGTGCGTCACTCTTTAGTGTCCCCTGGTCTCCCAGCTGTGTGCATCACTCTTTAGTGTCCCCTGGTCTCCCAGCTGTGTGCATCACTTTTTTGTGTCCCCTGGTCTCCCAGCTGTGTGCATCACTTTTTTGTGTCCCCTGGTCTCCCAGCTGTGTGCATCACTTCTTAGTGTCCCCTGGTCTCCCAGCTGTGTGCATCACTCTTTAGTGTCCCCTGGTCTCCCAGCTGTGTGGGTCACTTGTTAGTGTCCGCTGGTCTCCCAGCTGTGTGCATCACTCTTTAGTGTCCCCTGGTCTCCCAGCTGTGTGCATCACTTCTTAGTGTCCCCTGGTCTCCCAGCTGTGTGCATCACTCTTTAGTGTCCCCTGGTCTCCCAGCTGTGTGGGTCACTCTTTAGTGTCCCCTGGTCTCCCAGCTGTGTGCATCACTTCTTAGTGTCCCCTGGTCTCCCAGCTGTGTGCATCACTGTTTAGTGTCCCCTGGTCTCCCAGCTGTGTGCATCACTCTTTAGTGTCCCCTGGTCTCCCAGCTGTGTGGGTCTCTTGTTAGTGTCCCCTGGTCTCCCAGCTGTGTGTGTCACTTGTTAGTGTCCCCTGGTCTCCCAGCTGTGTGCGTCACTTCTTAGTGTCCCCTGGTCTCCCAGCTGTGTGCATCACTTCTTAGTGTCCCCTGGTCTCCCAGCTGTGTGGGTCACTTGTTAGTGTCCCCTGGTCTCCCAGCTGTGTGCATCACTTCTTAGTGTCCCCTGGTCTCCCAGCTGTGTGCATCACTCTTTAGTGTCCCCTGGTCTCCCAGCTGTGTGCATCACTTCTTAGTGTCCCCTGGTCTCCCAGCTGTGTGCATCACTTCTTAGTGTCCCCTGGTCTCCCAGCTGTGTGGGTCACTTGTTAGTGTCCCCTGGTCTCCCAGCTGTGTGCATCACTTCTTAGTGTCCCCTGGTCTCCCAGCTGTGTGCATCACTCTTTAGTGTCCCCTGGTCTCCCAGCTGTGTGCATCACTTCTTAGTGTCCCCTGGTCTCCCAGCTGTGTGCATCACTCTTTAGTGTCCCCTGGTCTCCCAGCTGTGTGGGTCTCTTGTTAGTGTCCCCTGGTCTCCCAGCTGTGTGGGTCACTTGTTAGTGTCCCCTGGTCTCCCAGCTGTGTGCGTCACTTCTTAGTGTCTCCTGGTCTCCCAGCTGTGTGCGTCACTTCTTAGTGTCTCCTGGTCTCCCAGCTGTGTGCATCACTCTTTAGTGTCCCCTGGTCTCCCAGCTGTGTGGGTCACTTCTTAGTGTCTCCTGGTCTCCCAGCTGTGTGCATCACTCTTTAGTGTCCCCTGGTCTCCCAGCTGTGTGGGTCACTTCTTAGTGTCCCCTGGTCTCCCAGCTGTGTGGGTCACTTCTTAGTGTCCCCTGGTCACCCAGCTGCGTCACTTCTTAGTACATTTTGTTTCTCATCATACTGAGCTCGGTTCTTATTTTCCTCACATATTTCTCAAAAGTAGACATTTTAACAATTGTGTCCTCATTAGAAAATGATGTTGTTTCAATGCCGACAGTAAACCAGAGTAATCCAAATCAGAGACTTGCAGGTCCGGTGTCATCCCACACGTTATCTGAGATTTGGAGATTAAAAACCACTTGAACTCTAATGTTCCCAATATTCTCTCATAAATGTTTTCAAAGTTAAATAAAACATTTTTCTTACTTCTTATTGATAGGTTGACATTTTTGCTTTTTTGCTGCTCTTTACTGAAGCTGAATCGAACTCATATTAATAAAGATATTCAAATATTAATAATCTTTTTCTATGGATTTACCATTAGCGTAAATCAAAATGTGTACATATTTAATTTTGTACGACATATACCGTACTGTATCTTTAGAAACTTCAGATCTTGAATTTAAAATAGTTCAAATGTAATGCTCCATATTCCGCTTGTTTTGTTGTTATTGAATTTGGTCATTCTCAAGCTTTACAGACAATTATATTCATGTTTTTTTCAAATATAGCATTATCTTTCTGTCTGTTTTTCTGTTCTTGTGTTTAACATCTGAGGAAAGGTTTTTATAAAATGCTCTCCTTCTCCCCCTCCCCTCTTCTCTCCCTGCCTGTCTGCGCTTTAGTGGTCCAGCATATAAAGCGCAGAGACATCATCCTGAAGAGGGAGTTGGGTGAGGGAGCATTCGGGAAAGTCTTCCTGGCAGAGTGTTACAACCTCTGCCCCACCAAGGACAAGATGCTGGTGGCTGTCAAGGTACGTCTTCTCAGAGCGCTCGGGTTCTGAACAGCAGGAAGAAAGGGAGTTGCTTTCCCGATAACACACTTACTCACTTTCTATCGGACAGGAACAGATCCCTGCTCGCCTCTGAACCTTAGACACAGTATGGAACATTGCATCGTGGAACAAAATAAGTATTATCCATGTCATTTACACATCTTTCTGGCAACAATCCCACAATGCAAAGCGTCTAATTTGTAAAAGAATAGTTGAATAGTTTGTTTTGTTCACCCTCTGTCTGAAACCAGAGCCCAGTCTGCTCTGATTGGTTTGCTGGCCGGCTCTGTTGTGATTGGTCAACCGCTTCGAGAAGTCCCTTAGCCTTATCACTTACAATTTATTGGAGCGCTAGCCAATAGAAGCGCGAGTGTTATATGGTGATGTCACTATGTTTTCAGGAAGTAAACAAAGGACTCCAATGGAGGCGTTTCAGGCAGGGGGGAATTGTAGCCTTTGCGGACCATTTACATGCACACAAACCAAATCAACAGGAAACTGAAAACCCCAAATAGCAGAATATAGGATGCCTTTAAGAAGAAGATGATCTTTGCCTATCTAGTGCTTGTCTCAGTATTCAAGGATTAACAAGCCCCCTCTACAATATCCTGTTTATTTTTAAAACATGTGCATTTTCATCAGAACATGTTCCTGTGTGCGATGAAGCAGAAAGAAGCTCTCTGAATTCCCTTAAAGGTCAACAGAAGGAATATTCACGGCAGTGCTTTGCCTCAATGTATCCTAGTCGAGCACTTGGAGGTATTGTTTTGGAGGGATGCCCAGACAAGAAACATTTCCTTAACGGCCCCCTACACACGGCGGCGAGCTTCAACGCTTCTGCCCATTCGCTTTGAATGGGGTGACGTCACGCTTCGCCGAAATGCATTGTGGGAGCAAAGCGTAGCTCGCTTCAAAAGTTGAGCAATGTTCTAATTTTGAAGCTTCGACGGAAGCGTCAGCCAATCGAATCATATGCCAGTACAAGCTCTAGCCAACCAAACCGTGTGCTTGCGTGTCCGGGGCGGGAGATTCATGTGATTGGTTGTTGGTCGAGCTTCAGACACGCCCGCCGGCAAGCTTCAACGCACGCCGCCGTGTGTAGGGGCCGTAAGAGTGCGGTTTGATTCGGTAATATGATTTGTACGGCCATGTTACCGACTGTGCCGTACATCTCCACCACTTCTCCAGCGCATGTGAGTAAATGCATTTCCATCCCAGGGTCTGTGCATCTGTAACGATGCCAGCAGATGAGAAAGCAGAAGTACAGGACATCAAGAGAGGCAGATCGCTGTGTATTCTTGTAGCGGAGGAAATGTCAAGAGTCTTTTTTTTTCTCCGACAAAAAAAGCCATGTTATTTGATTTTTCCTTATTTTCTGATACTGCCACCTTGAACTGACCTCCCATCAAGACTTGATTTGTTATGAGCACTCAACTTCAGAGGAGATCAAGGCAGTCCTTTCTCGATCCGTCTACCAATCAGATCAATTCTGCTGTGTAAAGTTGCTCCAGCCTCCTCTCTAGAAGCAATATGCTGGATTATTAGGTGGATACAATGCAGAGTCACGCACTGTATGCCGTATTGCAACAAAGACGACACTCTTCAATAAGGGCAGAGTTTCAAGGCTTTATTGATGAATATAAAAGGAAAGTAACTGAATTTGGTTTGGACTCAATGCCTTGTTTACTTTGGACTATCAGGTGAACCCGATAATCAAACCCAACTATCTTTCCGTTCCCATGGAGTCTATCTGCTGAGGATAAAGGACAAAGGAGCATTCACAAAATTAAGCTGTATGCAGTAACTAAAGGCAACAGATGATTGGGAATAACAAATGGTTAGGGAGAGAGTGATTTGTTCCAGGACTATGACTGCAGATGAAAAGCCCTTTTCTCCAACATGGTATCTAAGTGGCAGCCATGATAAAAGGGGGGGAGTTTGCTAAATGCTACGTAACAGGGCTTCAATGGGTCCTTTATTCTCTCTTTTAGCATAGTACACACTGTACCAGCCTTTGTGAAAGGAAAGGAGATCATTGTGCCCGACCATTCAACCGTCAATAAAATCCAAGTTTATTTTTTACAGATTCAACGGAGGACCCTTCTTTAAAGGTGTTATAGTGCGATGGACAACGATCCTTTCTTGACTCGTACAACATTGAACTTATTGGTGTACTCATTTTCTTTGTTGAAATTGTTCCTTTAGAAAAACGTAAATCTTCCACTATTGCATTCAGTTAGTTTAGGCGAGTTCTCTTTATACTGCTGTGTCTTTTCCAAAGTCATTCTGCATACTCCTACATATCTCTGAAGTAGGGAAAAGATCTGGAACATAATTTGTTTGACTTTTTAAACACACCCTAGGAGTCTAGCCATGCTGGATTATTTTTAAAAGCTGCGTTGGACAGGAATCTTGAATTGTACTGCACTGAATGTTTCATTTCATTTTTATTTGTATTTGTACCGCTCATGGTACGCAAAACAAAATGTACAATAATTGCCACAAAACATGACTGTACCAAAACACCATTGAGCGAAAAGGAGCAGGGAGAAGAATAAAATCTTATGTGACCTGCCCCTTTCTAAAAAAAACAAATAAATACAAATAGATGGTCTGCCCTTCATAATAATATATATTTTTTCACAGCCAAACATAACAGTATCTTAGGATACTAAGAGAAACACAACAAAAAAAACGTATTTCCCACTTCACGGTTAACGGAAAGAAACAAAACAGCACCAAAACATCACATGTATAAGGAAAAGAAAAGAGCAACACCCTCATCTGAGTCCTATTGGAGAAGAAGGTGGAAAGTGACGCATGATAATAATAATAACAATAACAACAACAACAATGTATCGCTGTACTCAATGTCTTGGTTAACATGTCCGTAGAAAAACTGAAATGCTCTATCCATTGAAATGGTGCGTTGAGGTGAATCCCCTCGACACTGCTGTTGTCTTATGAAAAGAACTAGAACATCATTCTTTAACATTTTAGACCCATGCTAGTTGCTCTGCTAGCGTGCTCTTGATGCCACCGTCATGCTGGTTTCAATGAGGTCAAGTTTAGCATTTTAAAGTGGATCGGAAGGTCATGAGTTTTACCGATAATTATTCATAAAAAAAACCATGGAGAAGTTTTGACCTTCTGATGCAGTAGATGAGAAATCAGGGGATCGCAAGTTTTTGTTGGACTTCCAAGGGCCGTTGATTATCTGTAGTGAATTAAAAGATAAGCGTGTGTACCATTAAAAACGACGTGGTACTAGAATAAACTTTATTAGTCAACAAGTTAGCAGGATTCATCTTCTCAGAAACACGAATGTACATATTTTGTAAGAAAATTCAACATTTGTGGAGAAATGTAAGTGTGTAAAGTTGTGGATTAAAGGGGACCTATAATGCTATATTTGAATAATATATTGTAGGGCCATACCTATATAAAGTATACGTTTTATTTTTCAAAATACCAAACAGATCATGCATTTTAGCCATGCCTCATTTTGCCTCACTCCAGCTCTGTCTTTGCATGAGCTGGAGCTGACCCCCCCCCCCCCCTGCAAAGGAGGGGGCGAGGCACAAGCGTCATGTTATTATGCTGTTGCCATGCTGTTGCTATGCTGTTGCCATTCCACGGCAACCTCTCATTCCCCTGATAGGTGGAGAGTTGACCATACAGGCGGAGTGCACCTCTGTGACATCATAGAGGTGCAAATCAGAATCCACATGTATCAAATCCGTTGCAGCCCTGTTTGTAGAGATTTGGGTATGGAGGACAACAGAGAGGGTTGTATTTTCTGACACTTGGTGAGTTCCCTGGAACACCTGGGACACATGTTCATGTATAAAAGACGTACAAAAGTGCATTTTGCATGATAGGTCCCCTTTAAGTGAACTACAGACATGTGAAGACTAGAGCTACTCCTCTAGCGTGGCCATCAATTCAAGGACAAATTGGGTGAACTGAATGGATGATTAAAACAGGAGGTTTAATTGGATTGTAGATAAAGCTGGAGAAAGAAGGATGGAGTGCAGCTGATATTGCAGCAAAACGTAGGGGCCAGACACCGGATGTGACAAAGAACAAGACGGAAACAATGACTTCGTTTTTATATGCTCTCAAAGTGTTGGTACTTTTTGGAAGAGATTTGAAAAGTTATGGTGCGTTCAAGTGTCCATTTGCAATTTGTGCAGTCAAACATTTCAAATATTGTCAGGAAGTTGCTTCAAGAACGAACAAACCAACATACCGGAAATCTTTTTATGATTTAACTGAACAGGATGTTTGTTTTATACCTGGCTTCTACGAACAATTAATCGTCAGACAAATGAAGGCTGTAATGGATACACTGGTTTCTCTAAACGTGTCCCAACCAGCCATTGTTATGTTTCTCCTTTTTGAATGTGCTTAGCTGACTTTTCTATTTGCCCTTTCAGACATTGAAGGATCCCAATCTGTCGGCGAGAAAGGACTTCCAGAGGGAGGCGGAGCTGCTGACCAACCTGCAGCACGACCACATCGTTAAATTCTACGGAGTGTGTGTCGACGGAGACCCTCTCATCATGGTGTTTGAGTACATGAAGCATGGAGACCTTAACAAATTCCTCAGGTCAGTTCTCACCGAAGGTTCACCTTAATGTACGGAGCTACTGCTGGCTGAGCAGATTGGAGATGAATCATATGACCAGACAGGAAGAAGTGAAGCAGGTGGAAACATGATGCTGTGTGTGTGTGTGTGTGTGTGTGTGTGTGTGTGTGTGTGTGTGTGTGTGTGTGTGTGTGTGTGTGTGTGTGTGTGTGTGTGTGTGTGTGTGTGTGTGTGTGTGTGTGTGTGTGTGTGTGTGTGTGTGTGTGTGTGTGTGTGTGTGTGTGTGTGTGTGTGTGTGTGTGTGTGTGTGTGTGTGTGTGTGTGTGTGTGTGTGTGTGTGTGTGTGTGTGTGTGTGTGTTACCTTAGCTCGAAGCCTTTTCACTCAGGGTACAGGTTTGACTTCAAATATCCACCAATTTACTGACTGATTAAAAGTTAAACCGGTTACTTTCACGCTTTGGAAAGTTGATTTCGTGGTAGATAGTCAAAACGTGTCTCTGTGTCACATTGGTTTCACATACAACACGCCTATTTAGGAGACTAGTTGCAAGTTTGAGTCCTCTAACTCCAATTTAGCTACGATTGTGACGGATGATTTCACCCATTGTTAAGTTGAACCAGTTTTTGTCACGCCACAAACAAACTTATTTTGAGACGAATTTGTTCGATTTCTCTGGTTTTAAGAAAAGAATGTCCTCCTATTTACTTTTTAGTTTTCTTTAAAGGTTTGCGTACCTCTTTAACACTCTAAATATTTTAGCTATACTCATTGGATTTGCGTTTTGTCTGCACTGTCCCCTTTACTGTAACATTGATATTTCTTTGATTGGGACAAATAAAGACTTTCTGATTTTTAAAAACATCACAAGGTCTTGCCCCATCTGAGTAGTGTCAATTAAAATATCGAAGCAAAATGTGATATAAACACTAGATCATAGCACCTTACGAAACAGGAAGAGTACTGCATTTCTTTAGTTAAAGAACTTTGATAAGAACTTCAAAAAGGGTCAAAGAAAAGGTTTTGTCAAATTCCTGCAGCCGTTGATATCCACCCATCTTCACAGCTTTGTGGGTTAGCAAACAGGAGTGCTTTTGTTCCGTAATGCCAGACTCTACCGAGGGACGTGACCTCTGATAAGCTCCAACAAAAGCGACACGACGGCTGAACAGCGAGCGCTTTGGTACCAGGAAGTGGAGCCGGTGTTCACGGGAGGAGTCTGAGAGAGAAGTGTGTTTTATCAAGAGCGCTGACAGCTGTGTGTGTGTGTGTGTGTGTGTGTGTGTGTGTGTGTGTGTGTGTGTGTGTGTGTGTGTGTGTGTGTGTGTGTGTGTGTGTGTGTGTGTGTGTGTGTGTGTGTGTGTGTGTGTGTGTGTGTGTGTGGGTGGGTGGGTGGGTGGGTGGGTGGGTGGTGTGTGTGTGTGTGTGTGTGTGTGTGTGTGTGTGTGTGTGGGTGGGTGTGTGTGTGAACGTGTGTGTGTGAACGTGTGTGTGTGGTTTTTGAAGTTTGAGCAATAGTTGAAAAGATGACGTGTTACGATTGAGCTCCAGTGTGTGTGTGTGTGTGTGTGTGTGTGTGTGTGTGTGTGTGTGTGTGTGTGTGTGTGTGTGTGTGTGTGTGTGTGTGTGTGTGTGAACGTGTGTGTGTGAACGTGTGTGTGTGGTTTTTGAAGTTTGAGCAATAGTTGAAAAGATGACGTGTTACGATTGAGCTCCAGTGTGTGTGTGTGTGTGTGTGTGTGTGTGTGTGTGTGTGTGTGTGTGTGTGTGTGTGTGTGTGTGTGTGTGTGTGTGTGTGTGTGTGTGTGTGTGTGTGTGTGTGTGTGTGTGTGTGTGTGTGTGTGTGTGTGTGTGTGTGTGTGTGTGTGTGTGTGTGTGTGTGTGTTTGACGATTCAAGCGTGCGTGAAGACTTTCTGTTGGGAAATCATTCCTGAAATGAAAGGCAATGTCGCGAATGATGAAATTCTTTCATGCAATGTGCAAGACGCGGCTGATTTTCGGTCTATGGGTCCTGTCGGACACATTTAACAAATGATATGTGTTTGGAATCAGTAGGAATGGAAAAGAGGATCTGATGTGTCCGGCGTAACATTCAGATAATCGGAGGATGACCTGCAGAGTCTCTACTTGGTTTATCAAAAAAAATTATAGTGACACAAATATGCAAACTAAGGAAGAGGGTTATTTCAAACATGTAGTCCAGAACAAATGAAGCAAAGAAAGTGAAAACCATTAAGCAGATTCAGGAAGTAGAAGTATTCACACTTAAAGTATTATCCTACAGAACAGCACAGCTTACAGAGAAGACAGAACATCTGACCCTTTTACAACTTTAAGGGAATATAGTTATATTTCTCTTGTATCCTGATTACATAGTACCGTACATGTAATCTTTTACTTTCCGAGCGGAATCACACTCATGCTAAAAGCCAAGAGTAGTGAGTCGCAGCAGATAATGGAGAGACAGCCTGAGAGAGGTTTTCCCCGCATGGCTCCTCGTCTGTAATCGAGAAGTGACGAGAAGGTGAGAACAGCAGGAGCTTCCCACAGGAAATGACTTTCTCTCCATCGTCACCGAGGAGAGTTTCAGACCCAGAGTCCACTTCTTCTGGCAAATATGTGGATTGAAGTCCTCGGAATATATAAGGTACCACATGTATAACAGGCCCCAAAATAAATTAAAACACTGCAATTAAAACCGCCTGAGTGCTTGCAGGTTGTCGTTAATATTTCTGACAGCCTGTATTTGTGATGCTGACGCTCCATAGCTACAACAAGGCTACAGAATAAAGGTTTATTAGCATTATGAAATAAGCTTTGGGTTATTTAACAAAGGGTCGGAGAGGTCACAGTCTAACTGCTGAAAAGGTTCACACATTCAGTGGTTATAAGTGCAATTATATAACTTTGAGAGAAGGTAATAACACAAATATCAGTTCAGAAATGGACCATTTAATTCACAAGTGATACAATACATCATGAAGTATGTAGTGTCTCTACTTTAAAGAGTCCTCTCCTGCTGATGTTCAGGTGTATATCAATATGTAGTGTCTCTACTTTAAAGAGTCCTCTCCTGCTGAAGTTCAGGTGTATATCAGTATGTAGTGTCTCTACTTTAAAGAGTTCTCTCCTGCTGATGTTCAGGTGTATATCAGTATGTAGTGTCTCTACTTTAAAGAGTCCTCTCCTGCTGATGTTCAGGTGTATATCAGTATGTAGTGTCTCTACTTTAAAGAGTCCTCTCCTGCTGATGTTCAGGTGTATATCAGTATGTAGTGTCTCTACTTTAAAGAGTCCTCTCCTGCTGATGTTCAGGTGTATATCAGTATGTAGTGTCTCTACTTTAAAGAGTCCTCTCCTGCTGATGTTCAGGTGTATATCAGTATGTAGTGTCTCTACTTTAAAGAGTCCTCTCCTGCTGATGTTCAGGTGTATATCAGTATGTAGTGTCTCTACTTTAAAGAGTCCTCTCCTGCTGGTGTTCATGTCAGTATGTGTAAAATATAACCCTACAGATCGCCTAAGTCTCGCTTCCTCTAATCAATCAGTGTTGGTGTTTGTTCCTCAGAGCCCACGGTCCGGACGCCATGATCCTGGTGGACGGCCAGCCGCTGCAGTCCAACGGGGAGCTGGGTCTGTCTCAGATGCTTCACATCGCCACGCAGATCGCCTCGGGCATGGTGTACCTGGGGTCGCAGCACTTTGTGCACAGAGACCTGGCAACACGCAACTGCCTGGTGGGCAACGGCCTGCTGGTGAAGATCGGAGACTTCGGCATGTCCCGGGACATCTACAGCAGCGACTACTACAGGGTAAGAGTCACTCATTCATCACGGTTATTTATATTCTGCAGGCTTTTCAAAGTTCAGGGTGTCAGGGTGATGACATTTAAAGAAAAGTACCATGTTGCCATTGTTTGATTATGTTTTCCAAAGTTGCATTGCCTTAAAAAAGGTCCGTTCAAGTACTTCATTATGCCTCTTCCTTTACACATTTTGACACAAGGTACATTTAGCATTCGCATTTGCATAACAAGAACATCCTAAACGACATTTAAATGTGTTCTCTTTTAGTATTTATATAATTTCTTACTTCTTCTCTTTGTTTGTTATTTTGTAATGATTTGCTAGCAGAGGTTAGTAGGGCTGCTATATGAAGTGGAATATTATGGATATGGAAATATGGACAAGTGACCATCCCACATCGCGGCAAAAGCAATATTTGATCACATCAAAATATATAGAAATTCATGAATAAAGTACCGTGGAGCTACAGGGAAGTTGTTATTCTACAGATGTAATAAAAAAAAACCTTGTTTGGTTCCAATCCTCTGAAAGAATCCCACCGTGGGTCTGCCGCATACTCTGCATCTCAAAAAAAGGCAATCTGGCTTAAAAATGAACTTTAAAAAAATACAATATCTACCATGATCATTTATATACATATTTATATGTTTCTTTGCTATGATATTTCCTTTGTGTATCGCAAATCATATCACAAAATCATTCAAAATGATATTTTTCCACTATCCTGCAGCCCTAGTGTTGAGTTACACTTCCTGTTCTTTTCCACGGAGACGTACACACTCTCCCTCCCCAGTGCAGCCCTCACACACTCCAGCCCTCACACACACTTTGAGGATGTTAGGGGGGTTTAGTCGAGGAGATGATCCAGCTGAGCCTCTTGTTTGCATAGTTTCAGCTTCATGTCCTCGGCTGTTTAACACGATCAGAAACTCTGCAGCTGAGGAGTTTAGCATGTTTCTGAGTGAGAATCAGAATACCTTGATATTATTTTAAAATTATAAGAAATCTAGGAACTATTGATCTAAAATGAAAAAGTTGAAGAAATTCCCGTTAAAGTGTTTCTGCAGAGAGAAAGTAGGTCTTAGAGACAAATGTTCAGAGTCAGAGTTCCTTAATTCGTCTCACTGAGGGGAAATGTACATGGGTTATATATATATATATATATATATATATTGTCAGAGGTAGGAAGTAGTGGAGTACAAATACTTCTTTACTGTACGTAAGTACATGTTTCTGGTATCAGTTACTTTACTCCACTACTTATTTTTCTGGCGACTTTTTACTTTTACTTCCTACATTTTGAACACAAATACCTGTACTTTCGACTTCTTACATGTTGAACTCAAATACCTGTACTTTCTACTTCTTACATGTTGAACTCAAATACCTGTACTTTCTACTTCTTACATGTTGAACTCAAATACCTGCACTTTCTACTTCTTACATGTTGAACTCAAATACCTGTACTTTCTACTTCTTACATGTTGAACTCAAATACCTGCACTTTCTACTTCTTACATGTTGAACTCAAATACCTGTACTTTCTACTTCTTACACGTTGAACTCAAATACCTGTACTTTCTACTTCTTACATGTTGAACTCAAATACCTGCACTTTCTACTTCTTACACGTTGAACACAAATACCTGTACTTTCTACTTCTTACACGTTGAACACAAATACCTGTACTTTCTACTTCTTACATGTTGAACTCAAATACCTGCACTTTCTACTTCTTACACGTTGAACACAAATACCTGTACTTTCTACTTCTTACACGTTGAACACAAATACCTGTACTTTCTACTTCTTACATGTTGAACTCAAATACCTGTACTTTCTACTTCATACATGTTGAACTCAAATACCTGTACTTTCTACTTCTTACATGTTGAACACAAATACCTGTACTTTCTACTTCTTACACGTTGAACACAAATACCTGTACTTTCTACTTCTTACATGTTGAACTCAAATACCTGTACTTTCTACTTCTTACACGTTGAACACAAATACCTGTACTTTCTACTTCTCACATTTTGAACACAAATACCTGAACTTTCTACTTCTCACATTTTGAACACAAATACCTGTACTTTCTACTTCTTACATGTTGAACACAAATACCTGTACTTTCTACTTCTTACATTTTGAACACAAATACCTGTACTTTCTACTTCTTACATGTTGAACACAAATACCTTTACTTTCTACTTCTTACATGTTGAACTCAAATACCTGTACTTTCTACTTCTTACATGTTGAACACAAATACCTGTACTTTCTACTTCTTACATGTTGAACTCAAATACCTGTACTTTCTACTTCTTACATGTTGAACACAAATACCTGTACTTTCTACTTCTTACATGTTGAACACAAATACCTGTACTTTCTACTTCTTACATGTTGAACACAAATACCTGTACTTTCTACTTCTTACATGTTGAACACAAATACCTGTACTTTCTACTTCTTACATGTTGAACACAAATACCTGTACTTTCTACTTCTCACATGTTGAACACAAATACCTGTACTTTCTACTTCTTACATGTTGAACACAAATACCTGTACTTTCTACTTCTCTCATTTTCCAAACAGGCTGTTTCCTTTAGTCTGAATGTGTGTTTGGTGGCGTGATCATTATTATTTAGAGTCATTGCGTGCCTATTGATTTGAACACGATCCGTGTATCCATCATTTCCTGGTCTTCTCTAAAGAAGAGGGACCAATGGAAACGTTGTCATGTTGCCGTTGGTCACCATGGAAACATTCATTAGCTAACAATGACATTATTGTTCTATTAATATAAAGGGAGGTCAAGTACTCTTTAAAGCAGCTGCTAGTTATGGGTACTTTTTACTGAAGTACATTTCAAAGCCTCTTTACTTTGACTTGAGTTCAGAAGTTTAGTCAGTACTTCTACTTTCACCAGAGTATTTTTTTTAAACATGAGTATCTGTGCTTCTACTTGAGTAAAGGATGTGTGTACTTTTGTGTTGTTTGAGTGGAGTGATGTGAGTGAGAGGAAGATGTGGACTTCTGTGGACTTTTGGCTGCATCACACACTCCGGAGAGGTGAAATGACTTTAGGTGCGTCTGATTTTGTTTCCCCAGCGTGGCAGCTGGGCGGGGGCGGACCTCGCTGGGGGAAACGGCAGCAGTTATGAAGCACTTGCCTGCTGGGTGAGCAGCTCTAAATAATTTGTAAAAGAAGTCTGTAGATGTCTGTAGAGTTTGGGACAACAATATCCTCCATGCACACCATCTGTGTGTTCAGTGTGTGTTGAAATCTGTTCGCCCTGCGGATGGACCACCAGTGTCAGGTTTACTGTAAGGAAAGAAAAATACATTTATTCAGATTTTATTAAATATTGTCTTGCATGATTCTCTTATTACAGAAGAGCAGCAGGGTAGCGAGGCTGCTAGAACCAAACAATAGCTTAACAACAACATTAACATAATGTATCAAACATACAGAGTTTTTTAACAGTTGCTTCACTTTAGAATAAACAAAACATATTTATACTTACATTAGAAGTTAATTATATGAATCAGCGATATAAAAGAAACAAAAAATATGAAAAAAGGGAACATTAAACATAAAAAGTTGCGACAGTTCCTCCATTTTAGATTAAACTAATGAACGAGTGATAATAAAAAAGGGCAATAACGGATAATAATGCTCAACCCTTTTTACACTTTAGAAATATGAACCTAAAAAGTATTAAATAAAATAGACATAAAAAGTCAAACTGAAAAATATTTTTGTGATATTTACTTTATTTATAAAATGAAGTATGAACAATAAAAGATAATTATTTCATCAATTATTTAAAATAGTACAAAATATGTATATAAATGTAAAAAATAAAAAATGTTGCAATAAAGTTTTTATATAAACATTGGAAGTTAAGTAAAAATGTCAAATTAAAAGTTACAATAACATAGACTAGACGGTTAGGGATACTCAATTTTTTTTTTTTAAAGGAGCAAGAAAAGCTATGTAATTAATAATATTATGTAAACCTAAAAAGTAAATAAAAATGTGCCATAAAAAGACGAAATAAAACTAATTGGCAATTATTATTTTTTAAATATAGCAATTTAAATTAACAATGTACAATATATCACTACAATAATGTATATTATAAAATATGAAGTGGTGTATTCATAAATATTGTTAAGATACAAATGTGTTTTAACTGCTGATGGCGAAATATATAAAATATGTTAAATAGATACCGTTATAAGTTCTCTATCCAGGAGAGCTGAATGAAACTGTGTGTTGATGTGAATCTGTTTAAATGACAGAATATCAAAGGAGTCCCTCACGCTGTGACACAAATTAATGCCATTTTAATTTTGCTGCCACTTTCTGAAACACTATATTAGAGGTTTAGCATCAAGGGTTTACAAACACAGCACTCACATCCTGAATGCTCGTAATGAGCCCTTTGTGGAGGACGGAGAGTGGATGCTCAGACGCTGGAGGCTTCATGTTACTGTGTCCTTTTTTTAATTCAACTTACGAAATATTAATATGTCGAGGCAAATCAGTCAAATAGCCCTCCGTTATCCAAACACATCGTTTTTAGTCAATGACCTACATTTTGATGCAAAATAACAAAAAAAATTGGAATGGAAAACTGAGACGTTGACTTTAACCTGTTAAGCCCCATGCCCCCGCCGGCTCTCCTTTATCAAAATACATCCTTTTTGGTCAACGATCTCAAGTGTTATGGCAAAATAACAAAAAATATACTGAAACGTTGACTTAAATTAAATGTGTTATGTCAACAGATCTCACGTAACTGTATTAGGTTAGTTGAAAGCAATCATATTATGCTCAACTTAATACGATTGCTTTCAACTAACCTAATACAGTTACGTGAGATCTGTTGACGTAATACATGTAATTAAAGTCAACAGATATTTCAGTGAAAGGAAGACCCCAAAAATCAAATTGAGGCCTCTTCAAACAAAGTCATGTATGTGGGTTAAAATAATTATACTATACCAGATAATCAAAAGTAAAGAAATGTAACATAACACAATTTAAAGATCAACATAAAATCCAATGTCAATTTTAGTTTCACTAAGTGGTGTTCTGACATTTTGCAGGGCTGAAATGTCTTTGTGTTTGCAGACGTGTTTCTGTTTCGTTCTCTTCTTCCCTCTCAGAGGCCGCTTACAAAAGGGTCCTTTGAAATCCTGAGGAATCTGTGAACTATTCATCGACTACAATGAAAAAGTTGAATAAATTCACGTTAAAAAAAGTTCTTCTGCCGAGAGAAAGTCGGTCTAAAAGACATATGTTCAGTTCCTTAATTTGTCCCAAAGATGGAACATTTACATTGTTGTTACAGCACCATAGAGACAGAGACACAAAATACCAATAACATACTATTAGATAGAAAGGCATGCACATAGTATTTAGAATCAAATAAAACACAAAATGTACAGAAGTACACATTCAGGGAAAATAAACAAATCATCCATCCATCCATCTTCTCCCGCTTATCCGTGGTCGGGTCTCGGAGGTAGCAGTTCCAGCAGAGAGCCCCAAACTTTCTTTTCCCACATCAACCAGCTCTGACTGGGGGATCCCAAGGCGCTCCCAGGCCAGCGAAGAGATATAATCCCTCCACCTGGTTCTAGGTCTACCCCTTGGTCTCTTCCCAGCTGGACGTGCCTGGAACACCTCCCTAGAGAGGCGCCAAGGTGGCATCCTAACTAGGTGCCCTAACCACCTCAACTGGCTCCTTTCGACGCCAAGGAGGAGCGGTTCAACTCCGAGTCCCTCCCGGATGACCGAACTTCTCACCTTATCCCTAAGGGAGACACCAGCCACCCTGTGGAGAAAACCCATCTCGGCCGCTTGTACCCGCGATCTCGTTCTTTCTGTCATGACCCATCCTTCATGACCATAGGTGAGGGTAGGAAGGAAAATGGTCCGGTAGACAGAGAGCTTTGCCTTCTGGCTCAGCTCCCTTTTCGTCACAACGGTGCGGTAAAGAGACTGCAGTACCGCTCCCGCTGCTCCGATTCTCCGACCCATCTCACGCTCCATTGTTCCCTCACTCGAGAACAAGACCCCAAGATACTTGAACTCCTTCACTTGGGGTAAGGACTCATTCCCTACTTGGAGTGGAATAATGGTAAATAAGTCATGTATATTTATAAAATAAGTTTAACGTTGTAGAATGAAATCTGTAGCGGGTAGATTTCAGTAATACAACTAAATCATATATTGACATAATAACATTCAGATTCTTGTTGGTATGGACTACCTACGAAGCAACAGACAGGAGTAATAATATTATTAGCAGAACATATTGTACATAAGTGTTTTGCATTGAGCCGATTTTTACATTATTGCACATCGGTGTCATTTCTAAGTTTTAGAAGGAGTTTCTTTGTATATTTTGATCCCTTCTTACATGTGTGTGTAACTTAATATATAACAAAATATCACCATGTCACTAAAGCATATCTTATTGGTTAGCCAGTAAAGAGGTTGTATATTAGGGGAAACAACAGAATAACCAAAAAACACCAACATTTCCAGCAGGGAAGTTAACGGATATATTTTATACTTTTATTTTGGCTAAGCCCACCCGAGGATTTTAATGAGCATTCCACTTAAGTTTCACACATCATTTCAAGTCCTTACACTATAACCTCCACCACTGTGTATGCAGTAAAGTGTGTTCTTCTTCTGGTTCTAAAAACACGACGGTTCATCTAATGGTCTCTAAAGACTCAGTCACAGCTCATTTAGCCGTAGGTTCTCCTCCTTAACGATTAACTGGTTCATCAGTTTGCTCTTGTCGGAACAATTATAAGCGTATTGTGAACTGAAGCTGCTGTGAGGTAGACACAATCAATCCTATTTTCTGAATTAAAAAAGGCAACAGTGATGAATGATTTTACAAAGTGGACCCCAGAAGACCACAAATGCAAAACCTACTGAAAGTGATCATAGTTATTTCATGTGGAAAAATTTAGCATACGAGCAAACATGGTTATTATGGCACTAACATCAAATAAACCTTTATCCCAAAATAAAAACTTTGGCAAAAATATGTGAAAATATCTAATATGTATTTGAAGTATTGTTGAGCTGCAGAGATATCCTGCCTTTAAAGCTTTCATACAGACTTGATGGACGTTGGCAAACTCATTGGTGAATATTCGGAGGGAGGTTTTGAGTTTGTTGAATAATGTACTGATGACTCAGCACACACACATTCTGCAGTGAGGAACAAGTATTGCTGTTCGTTTGAAGGATTGGGCAAAAACTGAGAAATGTTTTGTAGAAAAAAGACCAGTGTCAGTTTGAATTTAGTCTGGTGGGTTGGTGGGTGGGTGTGTGTGTGTGTGTGTGTGCGTGCGTGCGTGCGTCTGATATCTCTTTTATCCAGTACTAAATCTAAAAAAGGAGGTGCTTCTGTATTTCTGCAAGCAATACAAATACTACTCCTGACCAGATGTAGATGAGAAGGTTGATTCTCGTTAAGTGTTTGTTTCATCCAAAATCCAAAGTGTACAATGTTGGTGTTTTGGAAATGTTAGCACGACATGTTGGCTGTGCAAAGAGTGTGATAGAATATGCAGCAAGACATAACATGTTGGGGGAATTTACTGAAGAAAGTTTGGACGGTTTAATAATTGATTGAATAATCTACTGATCTACAGAGAATGCAGGGAGGAGGTTTGTTGAAAAAAGACCAGTGTCGGTTTGAATTTAGTCTGGTGTGTGTGTGTGTGTGTGTGTGTGTGTGTGTGTGTGTGTGTGTGTGTGTGTGTGTGTGTGTGTGTGTGTGTGTGTGTGTGTGTGTGTGTGTGTGTGTGTGTGTGTGTGTGTGTGTGTGTGTGTGTGTGTGTGTGTGTGTGTGTGTGTGTGTGTGTGTGTGTGTGTGTGTGTGTGTGTCCTTGTGATAGCATCGCTGCCCGCCCACACAGAGGAGTATTGACAGAGCCATGAGATAAGGAGCTCCTAACAGTTCTGGACACTTTCCCTGTGTTGAGTGATTATAAATAGCAGCGCCCTGCCAACAACACAACCCCCCGTCGCTGACTCCTCGCTTGTTGACTCCCGAGACTCTGCAACAGGAGGGAACATCTCCAGAAAGAAATGTATATTGTCCTAAATCACATCCATCTGTCATATCCGCCCGCTCAGGATGCGCTTTGTGTTGTTTTCAAAACGAGACAACAGCAGAGCCTGGAGACGATCGGCTGCACAGCTCCGGCTTCACAGATGTTTTCATGCCAGATATTCACAACATTAGGTGATGTTTCCCTGACTTCAGAGGGTGCAGCTCTGAATTATGGATACTCAGGAAGGGCTACATGACAGGGAATGCTCAAAAAGGAGCCTATGCATTAAAGTAGGACAAAGATTTGAACAGAAATGTTTCAGGGACATCGTCTCAGGGACAAATTGAATGTCCTTCTATCCAGGTCTAACTGCACTAATTCACTTATTAACCTTCAAGCCGTAAAAAGCTTTATATGGTTTGATGTAATTAAAGTATGTAAAGCTCTGAACCACACAGGGCTCTACACACCAGATGCTCGGTTTTCACTCCATACCAAGGCCATCCATACCTCTTTCCAACTTTCTGTTTTTATAGAAAAAGTGACATCTCATGTTTACGGAAAAGTCAAAAATCTTCTTCTTTTTTTCTCAGCATTTTGACTTTTTTTCTCCGAATTTTGACTTTTTTCTCCGAATTTTTACTTGTTTTTTCAAAATTGTGGCTATTTTATATCCGAATTTTGACTTTCTTTCTCAGAATTACTCTTTTCCTCAAAATGTTTTTTCTCGATATTAAAGTATCTTGCTACGTTCCAAAAGTGGCGTCTCCATCGACAACAGTGGATTTTAACACTGAGAAAAGCGGCATTGGTTCGGCGCCTAATGCTCACTGCGGATATTACTTTCCCTCAGGAACAAAGTGCCGAAGCAGCTTCCCCATGCGCTCCGGCAGCACTGCAGCCCTGATGCTGTCAATCTGCTGCGCTCTTTAAAAATCCTTATTAGGGTTATTATTTTTCAAAGTGTAATGACAGCTTTCTTTCAATTGAATGTCTTCTTCACTGCAGCGCGGTGCCATATGCATTGGAAGGAATATGACGGCCCTTGACAGCTAATTTCCGTCCGTCATTTCTCCTCGAACACCCAGTGACATTTGTGCGATATTAATTAGGAATGTTGAATCAAGGGTCCGAGAGAAAGCCGGTTATATGGCACTTTAATTTGTTTCAGAAATCCAATCCCAGGTGTCATGAAAGTATTTCAAATGTTTCTGAAAGCTGCAGGTATGTGTAAATAATGAGCAGTGACGTATAGTTTCCTGGCAGAGCACGAGATGCAGAGGCTTTCTTTTTGTTCTGCTGGAGAATATTAAAAATTCCTCAGACTTTCCTCCGGAGACTTGCTTGCAGCCTGAGTGTTTTCATTTAGCGGCGGCAGTGTTTTGTTCTCCAGTCCAATGAGCGTAACACTGTTTGAATGTAAAGAAGGGTGTTTTTAGGAAACAATTACAACATTGGTCTTTGAATATAAAAATACTTTTAAAGCCCGATCGTGCGTTTTTGAATCAGACTAATAGCTATCAAACTCTTACAATGTTATGATCTAATGACTCAGTTTCAAGGACTTTGTGTTCTTTGTGCCAGCAAGCATGTCTGCTCTGCTTTGCTTTGCAGAGAAATGGTCCCCAGGTTTCTTCTGTTTCCAGGATCAAACAGACATTCCTCTGCTGCATTATTTATCAAGCACAAGCTCCTCAAAACTGTATGCGGCTCGGTGCTAATGAGTACACAGGCCATATTTATTACTGCTGCATGAAGGGAGGAACAACTCTGCTGTGCCTCTCTCCTTGGGCCTTGTTTTTTCTCTTAGTCTAGCATTCCTGTCTTATATAATCACTATGTTATTGAGTAATAAATCCAAGAAATAAAGGAGAGGCTGCTGTTTTTCTCAGAGGGAAGTCTGGCTTTAGCTCGCAAGAATACTAGTTTGACATTTAGTAAATATGCTTGGTTACCGTCTCCGCTACAGTTCCATGAGGGGATGGATCTGTGTTGCATGTTGTTTGTTTAATCCTGTGTGAAACTTTGGCATTTTGAGAACGTAACCTTACGTTAGTATTCAGCCCAAGTGTTAGCTAACCGTTAGCCCCTTTACATGTCAGTCGGATGTCGTGATCGTCAAAAACATAGATTAATGTCAAAAACGTGTGTTATAAATAATTTTAGATTTCTTGATTGAATTATAGAACTTATTGCCATATCATACAGTGGCCGTGAGGTGCAAACAACGCCACGAAACATTTCCTTTTGTATAAACGCACTGCAGTTCAAAAAACAATATAAAAGTAAAAACACACATTTGTATAAACACATGCAAATGAGGAAACATCACTCAACAACACCGAGAAGCGTTTACTAAAAGTGCTGCATAAACAAAATGCTGCAAGAAGCTCAAAACACAAGGGAGACCAGGGGACACTAAAGAGTGACGCACACAGCTGGGAGAATAGGGGACACTAAAGAGTGACGCACACAGCTGGGAGAATAGGGGACACTAAAGAGTGACGCACACAGCTGGGAGACCAGGGGACACTAAAAAGTGACGCAAACAGCTGGGAGAATAGGGGACACTAAAGAGTGACGCACACAGCTGGGAGAATAGGGGACACTAAAGAGTGACGCACACAGCTGGGAGAATAGGGGACACTAAAAAGTGAAACACACAGCTGGGAGACCAGGGGACACTAAAAAGTGACGCACACAGCTGGGAGAATAGGGGACACTAAAAAGTGACGCACACTGCTGGGAGAATAGGGAACACTAAAAAGTGACACACACAGCTGGGAGAATCGGGGACACTAAAAAGTGACGCACACAGCTGGGAGACCAGGGGACACTAAAAAGTGACGCACACAGCTGGGAGAATAGGGGACACTAAAGAGTGACGCACACAGCTGGGAGAATAGGGGACACTAAAGAGTGACGCAAACAGCTGGGAGAATAGGAGACACTAAAAAGTGATGCACACAGCTGGGAGATTAGGAGACACTAAAGAGTAACACACACAGCTGGGAGAATAGGGGACACTAAAAAGTGACGCACACAGCTGGGAGACCAGGGGACACTAAAAAGTGACGCACACAGCTGGGAGAATAGGGGACACTAAAGAGTGACGCACACAGCTGGGACCGGAGCGCTTGGTGACGTTCAGGATGATAAAGCAGAACAACGTTCTCTGTTGCAGAGTGAATCTGTCTCATAACTGTCAGTGTTTGTCAGCATATCCAGAATGACTAGGTTAGCTACGTTAGCTAGCTAGCTTACAGCAGATCTGCAGTAATATCCATTTCCTGTTGTGTGCTTCATGTGTGAAAGGGAAACTCTGGATAATGTGGTTCTGAATGTCCGGATTTCTTTTTAGTAAACAGCTTGACTCTGGTTCCTAATAAAGTACTAAATCAAAGCCATGTAAAAAGCACTCTAATGCATTGGTTGTGATTTAAACAGCATCACAGGCCAGAGTTAATATTCAAAGTGCCGTTTCGAAGCCACTAAGGAGCCACCAATCTTCATATTTAATTGCTCAAGTTGGTCCTGAGAGATAAATACTGAAAATATGTGAATGTGGAAATTGCATGATAGCAATAGTGAGTTTGTTTTGGAAAACCTTCAGAAACTTTCACCACCCACTGGCATGCTGCGGCCAGAGTAGATACCACTTTATCTCCACTCGCAGCAGCGCAGCAGGTAGAGCCCTAATGGACATCATAGCCTCTGAAAGTGAACTTGTGTTTGAGCGAGGAGAGCAGAGATAGCGGCGTGGTTGGAGCAGGGAAAGGGAGAGTGTGTGTCGATGGTTATCTGGGGCCCTTTAAGATGTCTGGGGCCTCCCAGTGCTCCCTGAAGGCCACAGAGCGCCCGTCTCACAGCCCAACTGGGCCGGTAATCTATCCCCCTGCCATGCTGCTGTGCTCTCCACTCCGTTAATCCAATCACTCCCCTGCCACGGTGGGACAGGCAGAGCACTAATCCAGTTTACACTGCAACAAAAAAAGCCCCAGACTCATTCCTCACTCCCCGCAGAGCGTGCCTGCGTCTCCACGTGACATTGAGTGAGAAAGATGAGGATAATTACTGGGGCAATTATTTTATTTTTATTATGTCTTCAGACTTTTTTTTTCTTCCTTTCCCCACATGTTCCAAGCTAATTGCCATGGCCTTGTGACAAAAACCCAAGGTGATAGAAGGCAATCATTTGGGAAGCAGAGAGTCAGCCGGTTTTAAAGCCCCTCGCCACAGTGGCAGCGGAGAATCATTAGTATGCATCTGATGAGGTTTAGCCTTGCGTGCAATAGGCTGGGTGGACCTCAGATAAGTCATTTAGACTAACAGGAACTTAATTAATTTTGTTTAATCTTTGTAAAGCTCCACAGGGGGACAGATTGGTATACAGCCCCTCCTCGCCTGCTCCTTTACTTCAGCTCAGCCCACCCTGCTCAGAGGTTTCACACAGCAGGGCCATATTGGCTTAATGTTGTGTACAATACTAAAACATGTCATGTCTAATGAGACCAGGTGGAGTGTAAGTCACAGTTCGTTTGGCCATTATCTTGCAGTAGTAACCCCGGAAATGAGTGTGTGGGTTAAAGAGAGGATGAATCATCACGGACTCAGGGAAATACTCTCAAAAAGCTTAGGTAATAAACTGGATAAAATATGGCGACCTGCCCAACAAAACCGCCAAGCTCTATTTTCGGCTCCGAGACCTGGACCCACAATGCTTTGCCCATCGTCATCGACTGGAGGTTGTTAAAGCACTGGACCAATCGAGGTACAAAATCTATCCTGGAAGAATTACCCAGCGTTACAGAAGGGATATAGTGCAGCCAGCTAATTTTCACTTTCTTTCTTGGAATTCTGAACTTTTTTTACACAATTTTAACTTTTTATTTCTGTTTTTCGAAAAAAGTTCTCCGAATTTTTGCTTTTATTATCGGATCTCAGAAACAAATCTGAAAACAGAGACTTTTTGTGTAAATATATTTCTTACTTGGTATTTTTCTATTACAAACTTCTCTTAGGACCCTGTGAGATGGTCAATCTCTAAACGTTCTTGTAGAGAGATGTTTTTTTTTTCCCGTCGTTAATTCGCCACTGTTGTTTCGCAACCGCCTTACTTACACCAGGGAGAAGCTAGTTGAGCTAAAGCTGGCTAGCATGGTGTTTGGAATAACAGCTATCCCCACTGAAATCTGGACAGCACAGACACAACAACACAGAGGATGCAGCATACCGAAAAGACAAAAAGGAGGTTAGCTGGTTCCAGATTTAAGGATAAAATGAAATATAAGCCATGTCTCCCTCCTCTCATCATGGGGAACATAAGATCACTGGCTAATAAAATGTACGAGCTAACGGCGTTAGCCAGGAGTCTGACGGAATATCTCGAGTGTAGTTCAATGTGCTTTACGGAAACATGGCTTCACGGGGATATATCTGATAGATACTTCTCCATCGATGGCTTCCGGACTGGGTAAAACGACAAGGATTGCACCGAGTGCTTGACCATTACTTCACCATGAGTCTTTAGAGGGTCCCTGTGTTGTGGAGGACGTCCGGGCTCAAGTGCGATCAGCCATGTGCAAACATAAATTCTTTGAGACTGCCGTGCTGAGGCTGCAGGATGATGATGACAGGAAAGGGGAAGCTACTGCAAACCATCCTCACCATCACAAAATGCACTCTTTAACGGTCCATAAATACTGTGTGTGTTCTAGACCTAAAAGAAGGGCACCTTACCAGAACAACTCTTGAATTTATGTTTACTGTAATTACTGTTTTATCTGTTCTAGCACTGAAGAAAAAACCCACCAGCTTTGAAGGTGGTGGAGGATCATACTAGTTTAGTCTGAGAGTGAGCTGGCAGGGAGGGATGATTAGGAGGTAAAGCATGTTTCACTCTTTGAGACTCTGCTAACACTTCACATGCCCTTGGGCAAGTTTTAGTGAAGCTGACTTTGGGAAAACAAAACAACAGTGTTCTCTCTTCACATTTCAACCCTGAGATACAATGAGCTACAGTTGAGTAGAGCACTTAACGCCATGAGTAGAAAACTGAGGTTGTATCGGGCGGCTCTTAGGCGAGTTCACATTTATCAATGGGAAGCAGGAATGAGCTGAAAAGTAAGAAACTCTCTCTGGACTTTAAAAGTCCCCCATTATACAAAACATATGTTTCATGTCCGTCACACATAAATTGTTCCCCTCTGTGTAAAAAGACTCTGAAAGTTTCAGGAACAAAGACCCCTCTCTTTTTGTCCTGATCCATCTATATACAAACTTTAACAAAGTCTGAACTCAGCTGATCTGATCTGGCCGATTTGTGATGTCACAAATGTGTTTTGGCTTGTGTAACCATTAGCCAATAACAACCCCCCCCTCCCCCCAGCTTATCACCTGAATCTCCTCCTCGAGCACCATTGTGTCATCTCTCAGAGGGGGCGTGGCCAGCAGCAGCTCATTAGCATTTAAAGCTACAGACACAGAATCAGCACTTTTGGATCAGGGCTGCAGCAGAGGGGATTATAGGATGATGTTTATCTTCAAGATGTGAGCTGGTGGAAGGGTATACATGTTGAATAGAGTATGACCAAAAAGGGACACTCGGGGTACTCCTCTTGCCATGGTTGTTTCTTTTTTATTTGAGGACCAACAGAAAATCCAACCCAGTAATATGTTATAGTCAACTGTATCAAACCCAGCACGTATACACAGCAGTATTAAGATGACTTCCCATTGTTGGTTTTAAATAGATGTCCTTTAATACTTTCATAAGAGTTGTCTCAGTTCTATTACTTTTAGTTACTGAGAGCTCAGAAATGACTAAAACATAAACTAAGCAATTGATGCAGAAGCAACTGGTGCAAACCAAGGCAGGACTTTCAAGAAGGTTATACATGTAGGACAAGTAAAGGCAAAACAAACAGAAGAGACGTACTCAGCAACAAAATTTGATGAAGTGTACAAACTAGAGGACGTTCTGTATACACGTGCAGGAAGAAGCAACCTTTTGGCAGAATGACAAATCTATGTTTCTTTAAAACATCCGGAAGAGTCATGTGCTGCGTGGAGCTGACACGCAGAGATTGTGTTTGACTTTCAAAGGAAATGTGCAATGAGCGCGCTACAGAACCAGGAGGTAATTAGCAAGAATTGAGATGATTGTTTCCTTTCTCTCGATCCCTAAAATGCCACACAATGCTCACAGCTGAAGGCACACAGATGTTGGAGCTGGTAAATGGAGTTGGGAGAAGAGCCTATTATAATTAAATGAATGTGATTTTGCTGTAAGCCAGAGGTAGAGAGCGTAGGAGCCATGTGAGGCAGCGAGAGGTTGTCCTAATGATGAGTCTATGATGTGTTTGACTGTGTGTTAGATTGTGTTTGTCTTTGAGCTCAGAATATATTCAGCTCGGAGGCAGGAATGGCTGCATGGATGTATGATTGGATATATGGATTAGTGAGTTCATGAATGGATGAGTGGTTGTGATGGATGATAGATGCGTGTCTGATAGGGTACACTTCCACACTTAGATTTAGAGATTATAACCTCCATCAACAATCCATCTTGACTAAAATGGTGAGATAATAGGATATCAAACAACAAGGGAAGAAGTGATGGGGCTGATTCCATACAATAAGTAGTTCCTGTACTGCAATGTATTTGTATTATTACACAACATTGACACTTAAATGCTAACATTTATAATGTATATGTATTATCAGGAAGGACTATTTGGGTTGCATAATAAGTGTTTGCTCAAATTATTATCATAAATTAAGGGTTCTGTTTTGTACTTTTGTATGATTTTGTATTATTCAGTTCTCATTACTTCCATTTCATTTTTTTAAAGTAATTCTGTATTTTATTTTAAATATTCTGCATTTTCAATTGTTTGGTGGTTGGTTGGTTGGTTGGTTGGTTGGTTGGTTGGTTGGTTGGTATGATGGATGGATGTTTGGTTGGTTAGATGGAGGGATGGAGGGTTGGTTGATTGGTTGTTTAGTTGGTTTGTTCGTTAGTTGGATGGTCGGTCGGTTGGATGGATGGTCGGTTGGTTGGTTGGTTGGATGGTTGGTTGGTTGGTTGGTCGGTCGGTCGGTCGGTTGGTTGGTTGGATGGTCGGTTGGTTGGTTGGTTGGATGGTCGGTTGGTTGGTTGGTCGGTTGGTCGGTCGGTCGGTCGGTCGGTTGGTTGGTTGGATGGTCGGTTGGTTGGTTGTTATTTGGATGGATGGTTGGTCGGTTGGTTGTTTGGATGGTTGGTTGGTTGGTTGTTATTTGGATGGATGGTTGGTCGGTTGGTTGTTTGGATGGTTGGTTGGTTGGTCGGTCGGTTGGTTGGTTGGTTGGTCGGTTGGATGGATGGTTGGTTGGTTGGTTGGACTGTAATTTACAACACATGGAAAAGCACAAGATCCTATTTATATTGACAAATGGTGGAAAGCTATAGTCTGTGAGAAATCCTGTTCCTGTTCTTCTTATCATTAAGACAGGACTTGAAATCGTCCTTCTCAAGATGTAATACTCTTGATTTTAGGCTTGTTATCAAACATTTGATCATAAATATAATTGATATCTTTCTTTCTTAGAGAGGAAGCTTTCAATAGTATCTTTTTCAGGTGATTAATGCACAAACCACTATAATATATAAGTATGGATTGGAAGTTAATTACAACATTTTGAATAGCGGAACAATTTTGCTCGAAGAAGGTCAAACTCAGAGTTGATTGAAAAGTCCCACCTTAGAAGAGTTTTGGTCATAGGAGATACAATCATTCTTGGTTGTTTTGAAACCCATATCTGAGCAGAATTACACAATAGCTGCCAACAAATTATTGATGTACTTTCCCAAAGCGCCAGCATGCCTGATTTCTGAAGTTGCCCTTAGGATTGAAGAAGTCACAGCAGTAGTTCAGCATGCTGTTACAACAGTAGCTCCAGCAAAAGTGAAATCAGTCAATGTGTTCTCTGACGCCTGAGCTCCACAATCATCAAATAATAAAGCCCAAGGATTCTGAACTTCCCGCTTATTCCCACATCAGTCTTGTCCAGCTCATTAAAACCCCGTCACCGACATGAATGGAAAATAGATTTTTAAAAAATGCCTGCTAATGGAAGCTGAGAGCAAGGATGATTAATGAATGATTGTTCGATCGATTAATATCCAGCCTTAGAGGATTTACAGCATGCAGACTTCATTTCATGTGTTGCTGGTTTGGAGACATAACAGCCGATATTTCCCCATCTCTGTTGGTACCTTACTTATTAATGCATGAGGTTTACATATCCTTATGTGGAGTTCAAACACGTTAGCATCCACATCTTAACTATGAGCGTCCATTCAGCAGTTTCCTTAACACTGGATTCATTTCAAAATACTGATTGGACCACATTTAATTCCACTGTTTGAGACTCTGATCCGGCATTCAATGCTTCTGCACAGAACAGATTGCTATTTTTCATCAAGAACAAAGAGGTGGTTTTAACACAATAACCTATAGAATTGCACCTCCTGCGTTTCAATACATTCAGAGCAGGTGGCAGATAAGTCAGCATTTTCCTATGTTGTGTCAACACACAGCTGCACTTCACACATTCATGAGATGTTAAGCCAGTGATCGGTTACATGCGAGGACAGTTAATCCCCCGACGCCTGGGAGTGGTGTTGATGACTGGATTTTCTAATCTGTGCTTTAGCCACAACATTTCATATGCAGTAAGGATCCCCTGTGTTTGCCTCTCCTCAGGTCGGAGGACACACCATGCTACCTATCCGCTGGATGCCCCCAGAGAGCATCATGTACAGGAAATTCTCCACGGAAAGCGACGTCTGGAGCTTTGGAGTCATCTTGTGGGAGATCTTCACCTATGGGAAGCAGCCTTGGTTTCAGCTGGGCAACAACGAGGTAAAAGAAGCATTTAGATACAGTACCATATAATATACCTGTTTTGGATTGTACGCCATCAAGCACACATCGAAAGTTACGCCTCCAAGTGATCCAATGGTAACACATTTTGTTTCAAATCACAAACAAATACATGAATTAAGTTGTTTTTAAAGTAGGGATCTAATATAATGGTGCAGTGATGATGTACTGTAGGCCAACACTGAACTTAGCCTCCCGCTGGTTCCCTTATCAAAAAGCCAATGAGTTTTACATTGAATATTGAAATAATGCAGGAAATAAGATCTTTGACAAGTCCCGTTTATGGTACTTAACTCAGCAGGATAATCACGTAAGAACACCACTCATATAAAGGTGAAAGCGTAAATGCAATCTGAAGAAGTAAAAGGTAACGTCAGGTTATATGACATGCTCTCATGACTTCACCAACGCTAAGCTAAAAGCGGAACATTTTTCGACGTGATGACGTTAAGTTGTCTCATTTAGACACTTGTTAGCAGCTGTCATTCTTAGGACACATAAAAGCCCGAGATATCCTCCTGTGTGGTATTTACTGACATATTTGATGTCTACGAGGGAAGGGTTGGTTTTAGACGTGAACATCTCTTCAGCTCGTTAAAGGTGGGACTTTTCAATCAACTCTGAGTTTGACCTTCTTCTAGCTAAATTGTTCCGCTATTCAAAATGTTGTAAGTAACTTCCAATCCATCCTTATATATTAAAACCACAGACCTTATGTCAGGCTTATAACCAAAAAGGCATTCAAAAAAACATTGTCTTCCAGGCAAGGGGACAGGAAGTGGTAAAATGCTGACTCATCTATGGGTTAAAGACTCATTTCTGCACCACTCCATTGGATGTAAATGAACACCGCCATTTTCCATCTTAATCTACTGCCTCGTGTGCCTTTTCTTTCTCTGAGACCGGCGCTGGCCCAACGAGGTGATGAATGAATGCCGCCTTGCCACCAGACAAGATGCCACATTACATAACACCCATGATGAGTTTGTTTTTTCATTGGAGGCTCTGCTTAGAATCAATACAATTTAATTAGGTTTACTCTCGTAAAGCGGGCATATTGAGAAAATGTAATTGACCTAAAATAATAACCTGGCATGCATTGCACTCATAAGTATTCCAGTTTAAACATCAATAAGTTATTGGGCTTGACACAAATCGGTATTACCATATTCCTGTGCTTCTCCAGCTGAAAGATTTTTGAGACACTGTAAATGAAACACTCAGCTGATTAAACTACATTGCCGAAAACCTTCTTCAGGATGTAATGAGAAGAGCTCTGCATTACAGTGTGTCATAGCCAAAAGAGTGAACAACCAGTTCCTGTTGTAACTTCAGGTGCTGTTAGATTGGAATACTTATTATTCACTTATTCAGATGTGTCCAACACATTACGCTATAATACATTACAGAAACAATTAGGAATGGGTATAGATGACGAGGATGAATGAACTCATGGGTGCTGTTGGTTAACTGTTTCACACACGCCTCACCCTCCACTATGGGCTTCACTGCTTTTCTGTAAAGCGGTACAAACGTCCAGGCTGCCAAATAGCCAAAGCAACTAATTGTATCTACAAACATTTAGAAATATAAGTCCAATCGTAAAACAGAATGGAGATGTGTGAAATTGGACACCCCAATAAGCTCTCTGATGCTCGACAATAGGGATTCAGCCACTATACAGAAAGTATTTAACATATATTTAACAAATCTAAAGAATTAGAGAGACTTCACGTAGAAACATTTTCTAGCTAAAAACACCAAACACTAATCAAATACACTCAATCTAATCCAACTAAAAGGTCACAAAACCTGTATTTCTAACATCGGTTTCAAATAGTTTAATATAATAAACAAAGACACATTACAAAGGAAATAACTTGTTAAAATGAAATGCATTTAAGGGTAAAGTGAACTTGTTTTGAAGTCATCAGCCATTTAGGTCTTTTTTAAAACCAACAAAAGTGTGTTTCAAATTCTAAAGGAGATTGCAAAGTTTCCAAAGATAACAAATATGTCACTACATTACGTTACACTTCAAATATCTAGCTCTTACACTAAGTGCAAAAAACCATAAAGATTCAAACTCAAAAAAAAGAAGTGCTGACATAACAGGACCATTGTTATCGATGGTGCATTAGTTAAAGTCTTAAGTGCTACTTTTTATTTAATGTCCAAAATACGAGCAAAACAAAGGGCCGGTGTCTGGAAGTGTTTTCTGCTGCAGAGCTCTGTCTGAGGGGGAATGAGTTTTAAATGAATCACATTTGAATGAATAGTGCAGCCATAATAAACATATTTTTATATATTTCACCGCGGGTAAACATGACCTAGGTTCAATAAATAACTGAAACAAACTGATACAGAATCAGATATTGAGAAACAGCCTGAATGTAACAGCTCTGACGCTACACTCGATGATACCAAATTGAACAAATACTCTATGTCAACATTTTTGCTTAAACACCAGCGCTGCAGTCGCAGAGGTCGAGGATGAACTAGTCTCCGAGCTTTTATATTCAGCAGCGGCGTCCTGCCTGGCTCTCCCTGCAGCTGAGGCTCCCGCTGCTTATCTGTGCAGAGTTGCTTGTTAACTGGAGTCGTGCTGCATTTATCACGAGCAATATGATCCCACCAGGGAGCATAGAGCTATAGGGGGACGTAATATACTCTTTGGTTTCACTGCCCCCTCTTCTGTTACAAGCCACTGCCGTGTCCAAAGCCAAACACTACTGTGTATAGCAGTACTGAGGGCCACATCGAACATATACGAAGGAATGGGCCACTCACTAGAGGTGAGGTTTATTGCCTCATCAGTTCAGTTATAAGTTAGCAAAATCAATCGAATGTAGGTAAATTCAGCTTGATACTTGAAAATGCTTTAAGAAACACAACAGCCTCCATCACAGCTCTTCATAGAGCTCATCGCATAACCCAGAAGCTCAGGTTATAAAAAGAGGAAAGATGAAGGGTGGAATTCAAGCTTGTTATGTAATTCAGTTATTGGGCTTCTTTTTTGTTTTAAACTATGATTTGTTTGAAAATGTTTCCAACTTTAATTGACGACATTTATTTGAAAAGTGGGCTTATTAACACATGTGTCATTTATTTGTACATATGTATTTTAGAAGTACAATATATGACAAGCACAAGTTTCATTTGTGGGCCATATGCAATTATACTTTTTGAATTAGCTGAGGGCCGTTTCAAAATGGGCCACGGGCCGTAGTTTGGACACCCCTGGTGTAAAGCATAGAAACAGGATAAGAGTAGAATGGACAATGAACTTTTGCAGTGCTAATTGGACTGCACCAAATATGTTGTTGTTGGTTCTCACTTAGCTAGGCAGCTTGTCCTTCCCATAGAGGTTAAGATGACGGGCTGTTAGCCTCATCACTAACAGTCAGTTTGGACTATTTCTTTCATCAGTGTAGTATTAAAGCACTGTGGAGTTAGCAAGACAGCTAGCCAGCCTTCGGACATTGTGCTAGTTGGATAAGTTGCTTTGTAACTATTATTCCCAATTTGAGAATATTCTGAATATGATACTGGCCATGTTTTACACTTACAGAATGAGTAGTTATTCTCACTGTAGTTGTTGCACTTAAAGACTCAAGCAGACATCACTTATCTTTTCTCACTCGTAGCCACTTTATTAATGAAAACAGCTCTGTCACTGTATCAAAACAACCGATGAAGAAACGTTCTTCTTCTACTCTTTTTTCACTTGCACACTTTCAGGCGGAAAACAAGCAATTACATGTAAAAGTGAATACTGCTTCTGAACAACAATAGAATGTTAAAACAACACAATATGCAATAATAAAATAATAATCATATGCAAACTATACTTTCAAATAACAACTGGAACGTGGGGTACCTTTCTAACCAGTTATAAACATACTGGACTAATAAACATAAGCAAAGCTTGTAAATTAACCACATCATGAATTATGTTGTTGTGAGGGAAACTTTTGTAGCAATGGAGAGTCAGGACTCAGAGAGACACGAGGAGAGCCGGAGCTTTGATGGAGTCAGGACTCAGAGAGACACGAGGAGAGCCGGAGCTTTGATGGAGTCAGGACTCAGAGAGACACGAGGAGAGCCGGAGCTTTGATGGAGTCAGGACTCAGAGAGACACGAGGAGAGCCGGAGCTTTGATGGAGTCAGGACTCAGAGAGACACGAGGAGAGCCGGAGCTTTGATGGCAAACACTGACGGTTTATTTGGAGCTTTGTCCGGAGAACTCACACGACATGTCACGAGCCACGAGTTGACTCAGGTTGAGGTGCCAAATCAATTCTGAATTGGAAGATTCTCTTCTGTAGTTCGAGGTTTTAACTAGATCAACATTCTTTATCAGCGAGACTAAACAAATATGGACCCTGAATCTAACTAGAGCTGTCGTCCATAGAAAAGAATGTGCGCCAGGGAACCTCCGTTCCAGATCAAAGAAGGGCCTCTAGATGTCCCTGAACTATAAACCATCTCATGGCGGCTTGTGCTCGGTCATAAGCTGGCAACAACAATGCGCCCAAGCGGCCCCTCCTTTACGAGAGATAGCAGCAATACCCAACGCCGTAGAACTATGCCATGGGAAAAGAGACAGTGAAAGGAGAAGCTTATGAACTGTGTCAAAGGTTGAATACCTAAGAACATTATTCACATAGTGTTTCCTGTTAAGACTCATGATATATGCCTATGTTGTTTCATGAGCATTCTTGGTATACGATGCATTCAGAATATGAGTCTCGTTAAGTCTCTGCCTCTTGCTTGTTTGAGTCTCTGTCTGTTAGACACGACCCAGCCTGTGTTTTGAATGGTTAAACGAGTGTGCACGTAAACATAGAATTAGTGGAATTAAGTTTCATCAGCGATGTTAACAACTTAAAAGGAGTCTTTCTTGGTTACCAGAATGTTGTTGCATATAAAAGTACACGTTCATGTTTATTCCAAGGATAATTACCTCACATCTGTTTCGGCGGAGGCTGTTGCCATGACCACTGCAGCCTTTACTACTTGTGATTGTGTTCTGGGGAATTGTGCAAAGAGGCTCCATATGTCTCTGCAGGAAGTGATGCTCCATCCCCTCGGTCTGGGTCTCAAGGCTGTCTGTCGGTGACAAGACGAGACGCAACAGGTGGAACAATACAAACGGGTTTTCCCTCTTGGTTGTTGTTTCAGATGTTGCTGACCCTCTTGAGTATTAACCTCACGTAAATGATGTTTATTTAAGCTCAGATTAGGTGTGTTGTACATTCTTTCCAGATAATTAGGCTTCAGACAGAAGATGTAAGAGCGTGAAATAGCATGACACCACGATATGTCTTACGGGAGATTTTCCATTGTTCCTATTTACCTCTGTTTGTGATTATACTACGCCTAATAACCTAAGTAAACAAACCTAATGTTTGAGCTGGCTTCAGTACACAAGTGAATGTGGTGACAATGCTTGAACTAAAAAACAACTAGAAAGTAGTGCAGTTTGTCAGTGCGGCGCATTCATTCCACACAAATAGATCCCTATCTATTCTATTAGGCTCCAGCGGCTTGAAATTGATACAAAAATAAAGTCAAATTGTCACAGCTGAGTGAGTCATCCGGCTAATTAGAGCACAAGTCCAACAGAGAGATGATCAATCCCGATGTTATCAACACCTCCAACATCCACCCCCGCACATATTCAGTCTGGTGTTGTTTCGTGTTGTGGCTCAAAGATCTTGGTTCCCCTTTAATATTGGACACATTTAGGAATGAATGCATACTGTTGATTCTTTCATCTCAGTTTCATTAGTTCAAACCTCAAAGGACAGTCTGCTCAGTGTCGGCCGTTTCTCATTATGACCGAACCGAAGCAATCAGTCAGTGAAAATGTTTTGTCTCACTCCACCGCCCTGTCTCCTCTGCAGGTTATTGAGTGCATAACCCAGGGTCGGGTGCTGGATCGGCCACGGATTTGTCCCAAGGAGGTTTACGACATCATGCTGGGCTGCTGGCAGAGGGAACCGCAGCAGCGACTGAACGTTAAGGACATTCAGAAGGTCCTGTTCGCCATGGGGAAAGCCACGCCGGTGTACCTGGACATCCTGGGCTAGCATCGGCCCGAGAACGACTCACACGAATCCAGGAATAACCAAACCAACCTACTCCACTGTCGAACAACACCTACAATGTTTGGGAAGGACTTAAGTGCCTGCAACACTTTTGGATATAGTGGATAAAACATATTCAAAAAACACGCACTTTTACATTTTGTTTACTTCCGTATAAGATGTACAGGTTCGAAGAAGACTTCTTTTTTCTTTTTTCCCCCGAAAAACTGCAAAAATACACAAAAATGGAGATGGGAGTCAAGTGGACTGGCAATAGGAACAAGGCCACTGTTTGATTATATTATGGAGAGGACACACATCAGAATTAAAATCTATCCTGGGTTTGGTTTTATGAATATATATAGAAATATTACATATATTTTATATTTATTTCTTTTTGTCAGGCTTGAAGTGTCTGCCGATAGTGTTGCATTAAGGGCTCGGCCCTGTCCCAAGACGTCACCGACAAACTATTGGGCGATTGGACGATGGCAGCCTTACTTGCACTCTGATTGGCTGGCTTTGACGTTTCAATGGGAACTCTTCGTATGTGGAATAACACTGGATGGTTGAAAAAAATCAAAAAGGAGCGCTCTTTAGAGGACCTACCCAATCAGACAACCGACAAATCTATTTTAATTTAAAAATAATGTACATATTGTAAAATTATATGTGTCAAAATTATGTTAACTTATTTTTTTCGGGTGTTATTTTGGTTATTTTTCTGACTGTGATCTGGGTGGCTAAAGTATAAAGCTATGGTATTTGTTTTCATCCTAAACTAGAGGTGATTTCTCTTGGGATATACCTGTGTTGGTGCTGGTAAGTTGTCTTTTGTGGTGAAGCTGAAGGGCAGTTTGAAAAATCAGCTGACTGTGAATCACAGAGACTCTGAGCCATCGACACGACACTTTTCCAAAGAGGTGATGAAGCCTCTTGATCACTTCCCACTTCATATGCTTTTTATGGAAAGAATAATGTGTTGAAAAGTAAAATCCTACACCACATCCTTCAAATACATTCACACGCTTTGAGAAACTGTCCTGTCACTTTTAGGCGTTTTGGTGTGAAACTGCTTCTCCACGCTTAAGAAAACACTTTTTGTAATTGAAAATGAATGAAAAGTTATTTCCCTTCTTGCTGAGAATTTGATAAGATCAATACCACTATTGTTTCAGTGTGATCAAGATTTAGCTCAAGAGATGTTAGCTTAGCATCAAGACTGAAAAAGGGGAGTTAGCTAAGAATTAGCATGCCTGTCTTTATCCATAGGTAACAAAAAGCACCTACCTGTAAATGTTATTTCATCATTTCTGCGTTACGTCGTCCTCGTATCATTACCTGATGCTAAGCTAAGCTAATCTTATGCTCGGCTAAGCTAACCAGGTAGCCCTTAATTTACCTTACAGACACAAGAGTGGTATCAATCTTCTCGTTCACCTGTTGGCAAGAAGACAGGTGAGCTCATTTCCCAATATCTCATTAAAAACACCTTTGAGGTTAATACCAAGAGGATCCTGTCACTTCACAAGAGAGAAAAGAAACAAAATGGCCGCTTAACACTCTGAGACCCACTGGGCCGTATACGATCCCAGATATCAAGCCGTCTTCGAAGCATAACTCATGAACAGAAGAAGTTAGAAGCTACTTATCACTTCTGGCACAATCCCAACGAATGTGTGACATTTTCTGTGTTGAATGTTTTTTGCAATATTATGGTTCGAAGTTCTGTTTTAATAAAATAAGTTAAAGATTCAAGCTCCATTTTTAGTTATTTTTATTTTATGCTCAAATATCCCCTATTATATTGTATAGAAGTATTTAATGAGTAACATATAACATTACCTGAGGTTGTGCTGATTTCTTGGATGTGTAGACAAAAACACAAATATACAAAAACGGAAATGTCCTATTGTGGGTCTCAGAGGGTTAACTTGCATTTGTTTCAAACAAAAAAATATATACACACACAGTTTGTATGATCCTGTTTCTTTCCCGTCAGCTGTACTTGACTTACAGTCAATGTTCCTTCCTTGAACTCGTGGCCTTTGCATGTTTAGCAGAGAAGAGGTTTGACCCCTTCTATGCTTTGATGACATTCTGTTAAATCCAGAGAGAAGCCACTGAAGCAGGTCAATGTGTTAATGTATGCCAGTCATTTAAAATAATAATCACTAAAGTGGATCAGCTATCTCTACGGTATTGCCCTCTCCATCATTTTGTTGTTGTTAATACAGTAAAAACTGAACTGAAGAGTTTTGTTCCAAAATGTGACGGAAAAAGATGACCCCCAAAAAGCTTGACAGAAACAATAACAAAAACTTAAACCAAATGAAATTATTTTAAATGACTCTTTTCTAATTAAATGCTGAATTTGAGTTCATTTTTACCGAGTGGATTCTGATTTCTCAGGCAACGATTTTCCTTTACGTTGTATCTGGACATTGAGCGTTTTGGACTGAAACTCTTCACATCTCTTTCTTATTATCCTGATATGAATTCTTATACTTTCACCGTGTTGTCTCCCCTCCCTTTGGGACTATGTAAATCATGAATCAGTTATTTTGAGTATTTTAAATGGAAGACAGGATCAAATCCAACGAGTTACCCAAAGCATTGAGTTTTTGTGATTTCTCTTGTGGTAAAGATAAACGCTTAAAGACGTTATGACACGGACCGTGAGCATTCGCAGGGTATTGTAATCCTTTCATGGTGAGTTCAATATTGTTTAAAACGTTTTTTCTTTTTTCTTTTCTTGGATGAACTAACGGAACACTTTTTGAAGCAAAGTTGGCATATTACCATGTACACATGTTACAGAATATAAAAATGTGGTATAACAACTGCAGTATATAAAATACTGGTATTCCATGATAGATCTTTGTATTAATGTGACTCTCTTAAGAAAATGTCTTCAAACAATCAGACGATCTCCTTTTCCATTTTGTCCTGTCTTATAAAGATGTGTACATTTGACTACATCTCGTATTCATCTAAATCTCTCACAAAGCTGAAGGACATGTGTTCAGTGTACGATCTGTTTTACCTGCTTTCTTTTCAAAAGTGATAGAAAAAGTCTTTAGACAAAGGCTGTGGTTCCAGAGGTGGATTAGGTCATCTTATAATCACAGGGTCAGCGGTTCGATCCTTGGCTTCTACTCCGTATGTCAAAATGTCCTCGAAAAAGATGGGCAGCCCAATCAATATGTGTCTACACAAGTCTCTGTTGCTGTTTCATTATTCGACTTGTTCTGAGGTCTGTATATTGGACAAAACATGCTTTCTTGAGGCAAAGTATTCCCATATTTCCCATCCACTTAACATTCCTATACCTTTTAGCAGTCCTAGTTGCCTGTCATTTGGCATGGAGGTCAAATGTGTTGGTATGAAGGTGTGCGTAGGTTTTAAGGCCAATTGTCCAGAATGAGGAAGGCACTATGAGTGACCTATAGAAAGATACACATAACTCTGAAGGATTCCTTGACCCTGACCAAATTCATGAATTGTTGGTCGTCTTGTTGGAGCCATTTTTGAACCCTCACAAATCCAAATCCCCCTAAAGCCTCTTAGTTAACTCAAGGACCTTCAGTTTATTTATCTATTACTTATAAACTGTGCCTGACATATAACATGCACTACTTTCTATCTAAAACTCTGACATGTGCCAAAGGTGTCAAGAGTTACTTTGCGAATAATGCACGTATGTTGTTGCAAAATTGCATGCATACATCTTTTTTTAGATTTGATTGGATTTCTGAAATGCTCTACTTACCCAGAAACAAACCTAGAAGTAATTCTACTGAAGAAAGTTAAAAGAGACAAAATTCCCCAAAGATCGAACCTTTGGATTAGAAGGGGACGGCACTTCTTCGAGATTGAGCCACTCTTGAAAGGCATCACAATAATTTGATCCGCTCTGTCATCACTTGCCAGGCAAACAGTATAATTAGCACCCTGCTACTCGATAATGTACCTGGAGAAGGGCACCTTCATGTCCTTGATTGGCCGGTCGGTGCATTGTCAGAAGAGTTTAGACTCTGCAGCAGCGAACGACGACTGGATCACCTCTTTGCTCTGTGACCCAGCATTTATTTGTTTTGCCAAAGGCTGTTGTCAAGCCAAACCTTGTTCTCCAATGCACTGGTCTTGATGAAAGAACACCTGCTCCTAAAAATAAATTAAAACTGTTGCATGTCCTCCCGTTTGACCTGCCAAAAGATTTACCCTCAACTTGTATAATGTATTCTGGGAACGCAGAGATCAAGCTGTGTCTAATGTACTGAGCATAGGATCAACTGCTCAGAGACGTATTATGTGTCTTTCTAGAGGAGAAAGAACATGCTGTTTGGCAACCATAGAAAAAACATGTCTTTATAGTGAGCCGATAGCATGGAGGCGGACAGAGAAACACACGTCCTCAGCAGGGATCAAACCAGAGATGTTCCAGTAAAGTAGCTTTAACCTTTTGGGATGAGAATGCACGACACATGTAATTACCTTACATTAAATCACACCATGATGGGACACACATTACATTAAAACTATGTGCATTTAGGTATTAACAGGGTAGCAATGAAGGTTGCATACTTGGAAAATGTTCCTTTAGTATACTGTCATTAACACTAGAACCGCCAACGGGTCAATTTTACCCGCAGCTGTTTTTTTATTGTATGTAACTTTTTTTACATAACATATTAAAGTCTCCCAGTCCGTGACTTTTCCTGAAGTGTGTCATGTAGCACCCTCTGTTGTTAAAAATTGTCAATAGGAATTCAGATTGAAAAAATCGCCAAATAAATTGCCATTTATACCCATATCCGCCAGCGGGTAATATTTACCTCATAGAAAATACAACGTAAACATGACGTGTTGCTATAGCAACACCTTTTGTCTACTGCGGTTCCTTATAGATAGAGAGACAGATAGAGAGAGATATATAGATATATTGATAGATAGAGAAAGAGAGAGAGAGATATATAGTTATAGATAGTGTAACATATTGGAGAATACAAGATCTTGGATGACTGAGCTCACGTTGAGGACGTAATGCATGTGCAGGTTACGTGCCAGTTGAATAAAGATGGACACTCGGAATGAGAGAAGTAGTCCGCGTCGTCTGTTTATGTAGACAATTATATGTCCATAGGACAGAACATTACAGATGGATCGATAGATAGTTATATATAAATAGAGAGAGATTGAGAGATTTGTACCTAAACAAAACACAAGTCTAACACCAAGCGTTTAAATCAGCACTTGTTGCGATATTTTATACTTCATGCTATCTGCACAAACTATGTCATATGAAAAGCTGAGAGTCCACAGATTCTATTGGTATAAATGTCATCCCTGTGCGATCAAAACTCACTGTTCTGTATGATAAATAAAATAACATTGTACCTTGCAAATCAGTAGCGGGTACATTTTACCCGTTGGCGGTTTTAGGTATACAGCGACCTCTGGCGGTTCTAAATGTTATGAACTTTTAATATTAAATAATAAGAAATATTAACCAAAGTCAGGATAAACTGTAGTCATTTGTTGTCTTAGCTCTCCTGTTAAGCTGGTCAAATATTACGTAGGCCACTCTTACAATGTTCTGTTAAGCCCCACGGACCCGCCGAAGGGGCCGAAACCACAACATCTACCATGTTCAATCTGAATTTTCTTTAAAATAAAAAACATCTATATTGATTCTGACTTTTCTACATCCAACTCACAGGTTTATCATTACTTTGAGAAAAAAGATTATTAATCTTCCCCTTTTTGAAGTGTAGTTATGGTCATTTGTTCTGGAAATTTCATTTTCGAGCCTGAGACCTGAAAAACAGGCTCGGGGCTTAACAGGTAAGGTTTTAAAAAAGCTGATAATTCATCACAGTGAATTGTAAATGATTTCCAGTCTGACAATGCAGGAAGTGAAACAAACACATTTCAGCTTTATCTTTGCCACATACTCCGAGGCTTTGTTGGCGAGTGTCCACATATTAAATGAGAACCCATTTCATTATTGCCCTCTTACAAACACAACAGGAAAATGGAGACACAGTCGCCGCCGAGGGATTTGAGGTCAGTGAGCAGTGTGTTATGATGGTGGTACCTTAATTGTCTATTGATTTACAATTACACTGTGTTTTCTGTGTTTAGCTTTCTGTGTGTGTGTGTGTGTGTGTGTGTGTGTGTGTGTGTGTGTGTGTGTGTGTGTGTGTGTGTGTGTGTGTGTGTGTGTGTGTGTGTGTGTGTGTGTGTGTGTGTGTGTGTGTGTGTGTGTGTGTGTGTGTGTGTGTGTGTGTGTGTGTGTGTGTGTGTGTGTGTGTGTGTGTGTGTGTGTGTGTGTGTGTGTGTGTGTGTGTGTGTGTGTGTTCATATTTGTGGTTTGGCGGTGGGTATCTCAAATGTCCAGCATCAACATGAGCGTGCTCTGACCGCAGCCTGTAACATCAGCTGATGAATGATTACAGGGGAGGAAAAATGTCAACAAGGGCCAAGTATTTCAACTGAGAGGCAGATTGATATAGCATCAAACTATGATGCCTTAAATGCTATTTACTGTAGAGGAAAACCAGTACTTTGTCGGCCTAGCTCTCAAACATTCAATGTTAGACAAGCAATGGGGCGTCATAAAAGCAAATGTATCAAACTGCATCATACACGTTGCAATGGTATAACCGGTCTAGAAATAACTTTGCAAATGTATACAAACTAATAAATGAATGAACTTGTACTTCACATAGGAAACAGCAATCGTTAAATATCGTTAATATGGACATACACACGAGTATGTAATGCATACGGTGTGTGTCTTTTTCATTTCTTGACCTTGCAATTTGTAATTATTTGAGGAATGCAGATTAAGAAATTGTGTTGATGTTAAAAGTGCTTGCATACGGCAAAACACTTACATTTCCAAAGTTTATTTTTACGTTTTATTAATTGCCGTCAAAATCTTTCTTTTTTTTAAATTACTCAAATGTCTTTTAATAAGTTTGGGTCCAAATGCAGCGGTGTGTGTTGATGAGCAGACCTTTCTTTCAGATGGTTGATGGGGCAAAAGGGTTTCTGTGCAAGGGGAAGTCAAACAAAGGAGTGTCTGATTTTAGGAAGGCAGTTTGATTCAACAGTGTTCTTTACAACTTTCCAAAGAACAGCCGATCCATGGATGTTGACTTTTGGCCAGGAATCAAAGCGTTTTGATACAGCTGCTCTGTTTTAACATTTTTCAGGCTGGAAAATGTTGCATTCAGGCTGAAAGTCACCCATGCTCATCTGTTGGGAAATGCATTGACTGAATCCTCCCAGAATTGAGTGTGAAAATGTATAAATATGAATTTGATAAGCTTCAAGAACCGGATAAGCAAACAACCCTTTTCTGTGTGTGAACCTTGAGAGTTGTACATTTTTAACTTTTGTTTATAATCAATGTCGTTAAGCCATTTTATATGTGTTCAATTAGTTAAATCAATGTGTAGACTTATATAAATGAACATGTTAGCACCTCTGAGGAAAACAAACCACTCAAATGAAAATATTTTAAGTACATTTACATTGAATTTGATGATATTAGCTGTTCTCTTTCGAAAAAAATAAATGCAACCATTTGATTTTAAAACAAATCAGGACAATAATATTTTTTTTTGTTTAAAACCGCTTGAGACAGATAATCCATCAGTGTGACTGTTGACTTTTACTGTGTGGCTTTCATTACTGTTGAAGGTTCATGCACTTTCAAGTCCAGATTGTTTGGAATGTTTTAAGAGCACTTCGACTGCAAACTATCTGCAGAGACTTTCCAATCCGCTGCTCACCGGATACGGTGACCAGCATAGCAATCAAACAGCAAAACGGTCCAACCAAGTGTTGTTGTATCTGCCCTGTTATGTGGACATTTGTAGGCCTTACAAAGCATACTGATAAGAGAGATCAATCCATTGAATCTGTCTTTTAGAAATGTTTTTAAAGTATTTTATCTGTTCAATAAGAACGAGAGATTTACAGGACGGTACCATGTCCGGCGGTGGCTCAGTCAGTAGGGGCTTGGACTGGGAGCTGTAGGGTCGCCGGTTCAAGTTCCCGACCAGACCTAAATATGGAGTGTGAACTGCTACTTTGAGAGGTCCCGGTTCACTTCCTGGTCCCTGCCGTGGTGCCCTTGAGCAAGGCACCGGATCTGTTTTAAAGCTTCATGCAGCAACTCTAATAGGAATGAATGTGCCCCGCCTCCAACACTGTGTTCAGTTCTGTTTATACATCCACGAGGTTTCCCATTGGCCCATAAGGCCTAAATGGCCTGACTCTTGAAAACGCAAACACCTGGATCTTCTGGTGATCTTGCATTTAGCCTCTAAGAGCATGCTTACCTACATTTTTCCTTATGCGCCACCTCCAACTCGCTCCATCACGTCTGGTCTCAGAAAACTACTACTCTGGATTTAAGCGCATTTTACAACTTGTAGGACCAACTAATTTAAAAGCTATTTAAGTAATTGTACCAGGGAGTTGATTTACCTCAAAGAATATACCCGCTGTTTAAAGATATCTCCTTCTCAATGTAAGTCAATGGGAAAAAGTATTTTTGGGCCTAATGGGAATGACACAGGGGTTGTAGTACCACCATTTGGCCACTACAAACACATTTGCTTCCTGGTGGATGTAGCCAACAGTTAGCTAACAAACTTACAGGTACATATGTCTACATCCCCTAAAACCTTCTGAGCACCCAAATCTATGCAAACTGTATTCTACAAACTTGAAGCAGGATTATAACGTAAATAAATGTAAGGCAAATGATAACTTTTGTTGAAATGTGTTGATGTATAATAAAAAACTAACTTTTTCTCAGATAAAGATGACCAGTGTAATAGAAATGGTTCAAATGAAATCTGCAACTACTGCTTGCCAAACAGTAGAATATTTATTTTCTGAGCTAGAGGTGCTGAGTCCTTCCTTTTCATGCACCAGCTGTCTGAAGACGTTCTCCCATGCATGTGACATGAAAGCTCTTGCTGAGTTTGTATTTAAAGTGAATATATTGTTGTGTTTTCCAGGCAGATTGCTTCTCAGTATTCCAGCATTGTTTGTCACCATCAAGTGCTACAACCCTGCTAAGTCATTTGAGCGAGAATCCTAGCATATACAGAGAAGGCGTCATTTTGAAATTGCTTTTAAAAATGCATTCACCTTCAAGTATTTCATTCTGACTCATCCTCATCTGTGACTTTTCAAAAACAAAATGACTACAGGGAAATGACTCACTCTCTCCACACTGAATATCTCATTCTGGCAAATATCCTGAACTGTATTCAGCTGTTTGCTTTGGATGGGCGGGTATTCATTGATAACTGTGGCGGGGTTATATAAAACACAAGGACGGAGAACGGGGGCTGAGAGTTCTTTGCATTTGCTCTTTGGTGCCAAGATGAGGAGGCGAGCTCATTTGTGAGAAAGTGGTTGAACAAACAAAAAGAGAAGTGTGTTATATAATCCGATACCTTGCTGTTTTTCTTACCCACAAATGTACTGACCTTGAATGCAAAATTGCCCACCGCTGTTTGATCAAAAACGCTTCCTTCCGTTTGATAAGTTGAGAAATGATAATCTTCTGTTGTGCCTCAAAGCAGTCTCCGGTACTATCGCTCTGTAAACAGTGTTTCTGCTGAGCACCTGATCCCAGAGCAGGCTTCTCACCACCCAAGGAGAAATCTTTTGACTAATCCCCAAGGCTTTCTTATCAAGTGTGATTGAATGGAGCCTTCAGTCCCCAGAAGACGGGCTAACCTTTATCTTGCCTATTTTCTATTTATGGTCCTTTTCTTTTTCTCTCCACAACAAGGTGTTTGTGTGAAAAAAAGAGAGACCTGTTAACTGTTTACATTCTCCAATATTCACATCCCTTCCCCCCGGTGGGCGTGCGTTTCAAAACATGAAAGGCTCCTGAACAAAATGGAAAGTTTCCACTCCATTTGCTCTGCAGCCAATCAGTGCGCAGTGACCCAGATAAGGAGTGCGATATTGATGATGACAGCAATAAAGACGTATTTTCACCACACGCCTTCCTTCTAATTAGGTTGATCTGCGGGGGAAATAAATGAATTTTGACGAAATGCAAAAGAGGTGGTGTGCTGGAAGGATTAGACTACAGAGTGTGACAGGGGAGAAGAGAGGGGGTGGGATTCAAAAGGTGTCTGGGGGTTAAGTGAGTCCATTGTTGGGGAATGGGCGACAATTACCCCTGAAAGAGATTGTGTGGCTTCAGGTGCGTCCTCAATACGCTGTTAGGTCAGAGTAATCCCCCGGGGTCTTGTAAGTGATACTCACTGACGATGCTCTGGAGGTTTTTCAAACTCAGCCCACACCCTTCAAACTAACTACAGTGTGTTTGCTATTAAAGGCATGTCTGCACTGCTGCTGTTCTACTGTTTCTATCAGCATTGTGTTTGAACTGAAACCTCAAGGGTGGTGGGAGTTTAAGTGCATATGATTATTCTGATTGAAGTACCACGCTTCCTTAAAAAGACGAGTGACCTATCATGATCTCTACCCTAAATAAGCTGTTAAAATAAAAATACATTATTATTAAATTATTATTACCGTAATATGCTACAGTATTATCGGTTGTGTTCTTGGAAAATATCTGCATCAATATTGACCACTGGACTGACCTGTTGTAATGCTGGGCGTATGACGATTTGTTCAAGACATTTTTAAGATTCTCATCATTTCTAACCCGCAATTTTAGAGCATGTATGTTTGCTATTATTAATTCTTAAGCCAATTTATGTAGTGACATTTCTACACTGTCAGTATTAAGAAAAGATAAGTTGGAACTTTGTTTATCCCCTTGGGGAAATGCAGGCGTTTATAGCAGCAACAGGCTCAGAGTGAAAAACAGGATTCACACACGGTTAAAAATATAGATAAAAATGAATAACATTCTAAATAATAATACAAACATTATAATTAAAGTGATATCGTAACTGTTGAACAAGATACATTATGAATATGATGTATTATAATACATTTGAATTTGCAATGTATTTTTCCAGAAATACTGAAATATGTGATAAAGATTCATTGATTTGATTAATTATAAAGCCTGTCATGTAATTAAGTTGATTACAAAATGTTAATGATTGGCAGCAGCAATTAAACTAAGAAGTTCAGTCTGATACTGCTGGTATATTAATGTATAACTCCCCTAAAAGATGAGCAGTGTTTGAGATCCTCATAGTGCAGGTTAGGATTGGACAGAGTGGAGGAAGAGTCACACGGACACACTGAATACAAACCTCCACACTTCCTCCTGCAGGGGGGAGGACATCAGCAGAGAGGCAAGAGTACACACATCCTTTACTCAAGTAGAAGTACAGATACTCGTGTTTAAAAATACTCTGGTAAAGTAGAAGTACTGACTAAACTTCTTCACTCAAGTCAAAGTACAGAAGTATGGGCTTTGAAATGTACTTCAGTAAAAAGTACCCATAACTAGCAGCTGTTTTAAAGAGTACCTGACCTCCCTTTATATTAATAGAACAATAATGTAATTGTTAGCTAATGAATGTTTCCATGCTGAACAACGGCAACATGACAACGTTTTCATTGGTCCCTCTTCTTTAGAGAAGACCAGGAAGTGATGGATACACGGATCGTGTTCAAATCAATAGGCACGCAATGACTCTAAATAATAATGATCACGCCACCAAACACACATTCAGACTAAAGGAACCAGCCTGTTTGGAAAATGAGAGAAGTAGAAAGTACAGGTATTTGGGTTCAACATGTAAGAAGTAGAAAGTACAGGTATTTGTGTTCAACATGTAAGAAGTACAAAGTACAGGTATTTGGGTTCAAAATGTAAGAAGTAGAAAGTACAGGTATTTGTATTCAACATGTAAGAAGTAGAAAGTACAGATATTTGTGTTCAACATGTAAGAAGTAGAAAGTACAGGTATTTGTGTTCAACATGTAAGAAGTAGAAAGTACAGGTATTTGTGTTCAACATGTAAGAAGTAGAAAGTACAGGTATTTGAGTTCAACATGTAAGAAGTAGAAAGTACAGGTATTTGAGTTCAACATGTAAGAAGTCAAAGTAAAAAGTCGTCAGAAAAATAATTAGTGAGTAAAGTACTGATACCAGAAAAATACATTTAAGTACAGGGTCCCGCGATTCAATAAAGTCAGACTGAAGTATCCTTTGAAGCATCCTTTGAAGCATCCTTTGTGCTCCAGTCAATCCTCTCAGTAAACACAGAGCTGAATCCAGATCAAATGCACGCTGAAGGCTCTTTGAGCATGTTTTCTCTCAGTGATCGTGCTGTTATGTTAAATGTTTGTTGTTTGTTTTTCATGTATTGTATCCTGATGTTTGTCTGTTGATGTCACACATGGAGCTGCTGTGACACAAGTAAAATGTCAGACTTGATCCGACAATTAAAGTGTTATCGTATTATTGTAACAAAGTATTTGTACTCCACTACTTTCCATCTCTGGAAATCAGCCTTCGCATTATCTTTACACAGCGGAGGGGAATAATACAATAATAAATATCTAACACAGCAGTTAAACAACTAGGTGTTCCTCAAGGCTCAATTCTTGGTCCACTTCTTTTTCCAATTTGATTAATGACTTCCTCTTAATTTGTTTTAAATGTTGCATTAAGCTTTATGCAGACGATACAGTAGTATACACATATTTTACAGATTTATTCAGCTTTTAAAACAAAATCTTAAAATGTGTTTTTTTAACACTCGCCAAATAATAAATTCTGTTGACAAATTCAATCTCGTCTTTTTATAGGATTAGTTTTCACTTCCATTATAACAGCTAGAGTTTTTAAAATGAAAAGGGAAATTACTGTTGAGTCAGTCCATTGTATTGCAGCAGAGCAGAGTGACATGGATATGTGTGTGTGTGTGTGTGTGTGTGTGTGTGTGTGTGTGTGTGTGTGTGTGTGTGTGTGTGTGTGTGTGTGTGTGTGTGTGTGTGTGTGTGTGGGTGTGTGTGTGTGTGTGTGTGTGTGTGTGGGTGTGGGTGGGTGGGTGGGTGTGTGTGTGTGTGTGTGTGTGTGTGTGTGTGTGTGTGTGTGTGTGTGTGTGTGTGTGTGTGTGTGTGTGTGTGTGTGTGTGTGTGTGTGTGTGTGTGTGTGTGTGTGTGTGTGTGTGTGTGTGTGTGTGTGTGTGAACAGGATCTCTTCCGATGAACCATTTGATAGAAGAGATTTAAGCCTGTAACGATGGTAACTGCTAATAACAAAGATGGTGGCAGCTGTACCCTCAACTGAAACGTCTTTAGTTGCCAAAGTGACACTAGTGCACAGGTTTATGTTCCAGAGTACAACCCGTAATAACCGTAAATGGACTAAATGTATATTACGCTCTTCTTGTCGCAGAGATCGCTCAAAGTGCTTTTAAAACACACATAAATACAGTGTTTGAAGCCATACGAGCTGCTGCCAAGGACAGATCGACATGCCGACTGCAGGGTAAACATTTGTGATGATGATAAATGACACATAATAGTATGTGCATGAGTAAAATGGTAATACACGACACAAACATGGCACTAAAGGGAATATAACCTGAGACGTGCTGAGTATTTTCGGCACAGCTCCTGAGCAGAAACATGTGACTCTGAGTTGTTTGTGATAACTGCATATATACCTTTTTATATTGTCAACAACCCAAATGGAGCCCTGTCTGCATCTCTTGTAAACAACGTGTCAGACATTTCCTCCGAGACCATCAGCTTTGTTTTTGTTCTCCACCCCACCAACCATACGTCTGTTAATTAACCCACACGCCATGAACCCAATACAACCTACCTATGGCTGACAACACGCATGTTAACTTACAACACTGAATTCATATTCTCCTGTTCTCACAAGTCCCACAGTGGGAGTAACACAAGCTGTTTCCATAGCAACTCTGATGAAATGGCATTTTCAGATGGGGACGTTGATCAGTGCGGATTAAGTATGGACAACGTTGTTATGTCGCTCTACATGAGGAGGAATACAACACAGAAGCAGTAATATACCTTTCAAGACAAGGTTATAAAAAGGTTTTAATACAAGGCTAAAATAGTAAACTATAGAAAAAATAAATGAATTATAATTTAGACAAACTAAAACCACTATTGTCCCTTATTAAATAACATATAAAAAATACCATACATCATATACTGAATGAGTTACAACATATAAAATAAACTGAACAAATGTAGAAAGATGAAATATATTCAACTAGTTAGAAATGACTCTAAGCAAAGTTGGAAAAACTCACAACTCCAGTGAACATGCGGCCCAAAACTTCAC
>NC_136904.1:5174156-5394156 GCF_949606895.1 Notothenia rossii | reverse complement strand
TTTAAACTATATAACCTATGTGTTACGATTATTGTGTTATGTCTTGTCTTGGGTGTTTTGCTGTTCTCCCTGTCATGTTTTCCTCCTGGTTTCTTCTCTGGTCCTTCTCCCTGTGTTTCCCTCCTGTCGTTAGTGTCCCTGGTGTGTCTAGTTGTCTGATTGTGTTCACCTGTTGCCCTTGTGTTTCTCCTCCCCTGCCCGGCTGTTTCTCGTCCTGTGATTACCCCTCCCTGTATTTAGTCTCTTCTTGTGTTCAGTGTTGGTTCGTCTTTTGTTTGTGACTGAGTTCACCGGGGAGAGTTCTGTTTTGTCCAAGTTATTATTTTATCCTTGAAATAAAGGCATTATCAGTGTAATCTGCATTTGGGTCCTGCCTGCTTCACCCATCGTAACACTATGTGTCAAAACACTCACACTGTGTCCTAATTGGGATACTTTCCAAAGTACACAGTTTGCACAGTCTGTGAATATCAACTAGTGTCACCTGAAATTGTACCGGAGTGTGAATGTGACGATCACCTCTGTTAACGAGCTAGCTATCAGGGACAATAGTTTGTGGACTTTTTATAGTGGTTGTTTATTAAATAGTGAAATAGTATAACTTTGTTTTGTGTAACCCTAACCCCTATTTGAAGATAAAGTGAGTCTTACAGTAAATTAAACCTCTTGATGTGAGCAAGTCTATTTATATGACTCATCAGGAATGAAGGGGTTAAAAACGCATCAGAATATTATGTCAGAAATAACAACATATTTTATATACAAACTAAACTACCGTTCTACATTGTAATGCAAAACACGTTATTACCAGAGTGAGATGTGCAGCCATTTCAATGATCTGTGCAACCTGTTAATATCTGCCGTTAAATAATGATGGTCCATTGTAAAATAGCCATTTCTTTAATCATTCAGGGTTTTAAAAATATATAAAACCCCCAAATAAGTGCATTTGATAGGTAGAGATAAAAAGTATTGTTTAAATCTTAATTACTGTTTTAACTGCAGTCTTATGACATACCCTGTGCTTGTAACGCTATGGTTTTGATATTTTAGTTTTTTGTGCAACGCTTTATTTTGAGTTATCGGAAAAGTCCCTGAAGTGGTTTTTCATTTAAACATTGCTTTATATGGCATAACTGTATCCTCTTTAATTACTTCCTGTTCCCACTTCAAGCTGCTCCATGATCACTATGATGATGATCAAAGCTACGGACAATACAAGCTCTTTCATTATCAGTTACGCCTGATTATTGTAATGTTGGTTATGCTGTATTATATTTTTATAAGATAAGTAGTGTAGCCTTGCTCAGGGACACCTCGGTAGCACTTGGTCTTGCCGGGACTTGAACTGGTTGCCAAGCCAACGCCCTATCGACTCCTCCACCACCGCCCTAATACGTTATAAGTTCTATAGTAAGAAAGACCTTCCTGTTTTTTCAAGCCTGTTTTGAAACAACACGAACATTAATCAGACATATCTCAGTATGGTCTAAAAGGTTCTTACAAACAATACCTGACAGACGTTAACATCTCTAGAGTCATGTGGAAAATAAATGTTTGCCATTCAAAGAGCTTTGGGAAAATAAGGCACAAATGCTTATTGTGGTTAAACGAAATGGTACCAAACTAAATTACACTTCAGCTCTCAGAGCAGAGAGGATGGATGTGGTTGCCCCTTAACAGACCACTGATATATTTGTAGCATCAACATTTTCATGGATATGGGGAAACAGATCTGGAAAGTTAAAAAAACTAAAGCACGACACCACTTGGAAATTACTTTCCAGTCCAATGAACGGATGTGCACAGACTCCAACGTTGAAAGACATGAGGAGCAATTGATACTGCGGTTAAAGACTCCTCTGCTCTGATTGGACGTTTTCATTCTCGCACGGTGGACTCATGCTAAACACATTAGAAGAACTGCGGGGATGCAAAGGAAGATGATTCGTCTGACTTATTTGTCTCAGTTTACAGTTTTATAAAATATTATAAAAAGGTATCTTACAAACAGCAGCTTTCTACAAGGTCAACTTATTGTAGAAAGTGTGTCTGACTTGAATGTAATTCATATATCAATTAAATTACAACATACAAATACTAAACAGTTATATATTTTTTCGGTAATGTAAAGAAATAAAACGGCATAAAAGATTTTTTGAGTTTTATTTTAGTTATTGTTTTATACATTTTTGTCCAAGAAATGCTGCTTTTAAACTGTTGTTATGAAAAGTTACGGTATTTCCTGTTTCTGCCGGAGAGAAAGGAGTTCGTCCCAAAGCTTCCCGCTGTATTTACAACCCGTACTTGAAAAAAGGGAGCCTCATTCAGCTGTGAGTGTGACGACAGGCGGAGGAGAAGTGGGTAGGGGGAAGTTTGGAATTGGGCCAGTGTCAGTGATTATCCACACCTGCACATGAAGTCACTAATCAACTAATTAAACTGCCCTCAGAAGAGTTGACGTTATTGGCTCCATAATATGGTGGCCCAGAGATCTCAACCAATCAGCATCAAGTAAAACATGAGGAAATAACATAGAAACACACAACTTGAACTCATGATAAAATAAAGAAACACCAATTCCACTTCACATGTTCTCACATTCAAAAACAACAATTTATGTATTATCTGTTTTATTTTGTAGCTATTATTGATGTATGCTTTTATCTAATGCATTCATACAAACATAAATATTTGTTCCAAAGTGTATTTTAGTAAAGACATCCTCTCATAAGAAGTTTGAAGTGAATGAGTAATTTTCACGCTACAAAGTGAAACCTTCAACCAAAATCTGTTAACTGATTTTTGACGATAATGGAGTGGTAACAAATGTTCAGTCTGACTGACCAGGTTATTCTTTGGGACAAATATTTGTAGTTCTTCCATGATAAATGTTTATGAATCTATATAATGAAATGGCTATGGTTGTCATGATGATTTCTTCCTTTTTACGTTTACCTGACAGAAAATATTACAGATTTATGGAAGAGGATTAGGGCCACATTATAATTTTTTTTGGGAGGATTTGAAAAAAATATGTTTTTTCCTCAGAACAAAAGAAAATGATTTTTTTGGGAGAAAAAAGTCAGAGTTTTGACTTTAATCTCAGAATTCTGACTTTTTTCTCCAAACGAAAAAAAAAATGTTGGGAGAAAAAAGTCAGAATTCCGAGTTTTTTCTCTCAAAAAAAAATTATGTACATTTTTTTTTTTTTAAACGTTTTTTTTTCAAATCATCACTAAAAAAAAATCATGTGGCCCTAATCCTCTTCCGTACAGATTGATAACGAAACAAATGCAATTAAAAATAATAATAAAAAAAACAATTTTTTTTTTTTTTTTTCATCATATAAGTTTTAACAGTTTCAGATCCCCAGAGTTGTTAATGAATCTGCGAAGCACGAGCTCGAATAGACTGTGATTAAACTGAATATGCACGCTTCATGATCTTCCCCTGGGTAAGTAAAGCTTCATGAAATGTAAGGTATAAAACATAATAATAAAAGAAGTTGCAGTTAACTGAGAAATGTCATACTCCAAGAATGTTGTACATGATGAAAATATGATTTAGGAAATCTGTCAGAGTTTTGCAGAATCGTCTCCTACTGCACTCAGTTGACGTTTGTTGTTGTTAGTTCAGAGGCTGGGCGATAACTTCATAATCTGATGACACGTCTGTTTTCTTGATTGACATGTAAGTTCTGTCCTCTTGGTTTGGTTTCACCTTTTTTCTTGTGTGCCTATGAAAAGAAGAAAGTGTGAGACATGAGGTGTCTAAAAGTCTGTGCTGCATTGACAGAGCCTTCAAAGCATTACATCATAAAACACATACAGTAGTTACATACCAGAGGAACATCATGAAGATTATGCTGATGACATTTACAATAAGAGATACAGCAGCAACGGCAACCCAGAGTAGCACTTCACATGGTCCATGTTGATCTGCTATTAGAAATGACATACAGTAGTGTTGATTGTTTAACTGTTGAAGATTTATATTAATACTGTAAACTCAGATAGTCCACATCCCTGGTCATGTAGTGTTGCCTGTGTTGGAAGGTATTCAAATTGTCACAAATCTACATATGACGTTTTCTTTATTTGTATTAAACATTTCACAAAGCAGTGGTCTACAGTTAGGGAGGTATTTTAGTTGTCAAAACGTACCATCCAGTTTTACATTATGTTCTCTAACGTTGAGGTTTTCTTTTACTTCCCCAATGTCGTTGCTGCTGGTGCACTCGACAGTGGTGTAGTTGCGATCTTTTACAGATACAGTAATGCTGAAGTTCACTGCATGGTTTGGGAAATTGGAGTATTCAGTGTGAGCGTCTAACAGCGGCCATTTGATGGTGGGTAAAGGAAACCCCTCACTGATACACACACACACGTCAGAACCTCCAACTGAAACACTCGTCCAGGTTCAAGTAAAGCACGGTTAATGTATTATATTATTGAGGTGTTTCAAATATACGTCAATCAAGTGGCACCTGCTAACGGGGTGGTGGATGATAGGTTTACATCTAAAATCGACTGGTTGGCGGTCACTGCAGGAGGTGGGTCCGCGGGACGGTACTACATGCCAATGTACAAAACACCCTATTGTGTGCACTACCAAGGTTGTTAATATTAAAGTATTTTGATGGCGTCATGAATCAATAACAAGTCTTATCAACTTTTGCGTTGCCAGAATGTGAAATACCTCTTTGAATAATATGAATAAACACTTGTAAGTCAGAACATAAATGACTTTGGTTTGGTGTCCCCATTTTTTCCAGTACATAATCAAGTCTGCAGTTTTAGTTAACAAAACTTGATCCAAATATTCTGCAGAGTCCCCAGAGGAACATTTCATAACATCACATTATATGCAATGAAGGGAATGATTAAATGTGAACTAAACCAACATCCTACTGAGCAACAAGAAAAGGCCTGAAACGTACTCACAAAGAACATGGAGCGTCATAAACGTTTCAAGCCGAAGGTCGGTGTTGCCAGCTTGTCGTTTGTAGAGAGCAGTGCACGAAACATTCTGTCCATTGTGGCGGTAAGAAGAGGTGAATTTCATAACTGAGACCATGGATTCAAATTCATGTTTCTCCACAATGTCACCTATCGTGGGGGTCCAAGTCAGATCTGGGGGAAGGATGGGACACGGAGCTACAGCCGTGCAGCTCAACGTCACCAGAGCCCCCTCTTCTACCTCCAGCATAGATGGAGTTATGTTAGGTTGGTCCAGTGAATCTGAGGAGTACAAAAAACAAGTACATGACAAGAGAGAAACCAAAAGATGTGTAAAGTGTAAAAGAATGAGACTCAATACAAACTTTGAGTGGTGATACGGACTCCTGTTGTGAAGGTGAGCCTCAGCTTGTTATTACACTGAACCCTGAAGTAGTAGTCGTTGTCAGACGGTGGCATGTTGTAGAAGATGCTGGTGCACTCCTTGTTCTGCAGGTTCCCTGTGAGGTTTCCTTGCAGAATGTTTCTGCTTGCCTGATCTCCATTGAGGCTGGAATCAAACACAACGCTTCCGATCATGCTTCCTCTGATCCAAATTGCCTTGCAGGAATCATCCAGATCTCCATCAAACTGCAAATCGATGTTGAAAGTGCAGGGGACCTTCACACAGGATCCAGATAGTCCATCTATTCTCAGGGGCATGGTGATTTCCCACTTCAAGCATAAGCTGCCTGAGGGGAAATCAAAGCAATACATTAATATCCGAAGCAGAAATGTAAACTGTCATTATTAAAAGGGAAACAAAACCGTCTAAATTAATAGCACACGCCCACAAAACGTTCATTTGAAAAAAAGTATATTTTGCACTATTTGTGATCAATCTAAAGACATCCAAAAGGCAGTAGATTGTTGGAAACCCTACCTTGAAGTAGAAGAAGGAAAACCTTTAAAGCACCCGTCATGCTTTTCTGTCGGCTTGATATTCCTACAGAGGGACCAGACACGGCATCTATTCATTTTATAATAGTTAACTAATAAAACATGAATAGCCATAGTAAAGAATAATAGGTGTTTTATAGGTGGAAATTATATTAACTTCACTTCATACTTCACAAAGTAAAACATTGTTACTTATCAAATGTGACGTTTGATATGTGTTGCTGAAAGAATAACCCGTAGAGAAGCAGTGCCTGCTTATTTAAAAAAAGGAATGAATACTACTGAAAAGTTAAAAATAAAATCAATACTTTTAAACTATTGCTTTAACTTATATTGCAATATACTCTTACTGTTACTGTTTCATCACCAACATGAGGAAATGATGTCCTCCTTTCAAAGATAATATAAGGGTGCCAGCATGAAGATGTTAACTGTACTAATAACTATTTAAAATGTTTTGCATTTGTTTTGATAGAAATTCTGTTAAGGTATGCAAACCATTCTTACAAATACCAAATATATATATATCTATAACAAAATGAAAGAATTAACTAACAAAATAAACCTGACATTTCACGACTGGCAATCATTTGAGTTTTTAAAAACAAATATCTTACCTTAGAGCCAACAATGATTTTCAGCCTACGATATTTTCTGTTTCTAGAGAATAAATAAACACATTATATTTAAATATACAACTGCCGGCTATCAGTGAGTCATGTCCGACTGGTTGATGGCTTTTGAAAGAGGTGTTCGGGGTGTGGCCTTCAGCACAATAGAGTTTTGAATCTCTTTTTATTAATTCAAGTCTCATCAGCCCTTTTCTAAGGGATTCACAAAACAATGTTCCAAATCAGAATTTTATAAAAATATATAATTTTGTGTTTTCAAAAGTGAGCTGTTGATTTGCATATTCAACAAACTGAAAAACATAAAACAAATGATGTACTCAAGTACTCAACTGTTTCATCAGAGCATTGTGTCATTTTGAAACCAAGAGGAAGTGAAGAGAATCAAAATGAAAGGCAATGCAGAAAGAGGGAAGAAACAACAATCTGATACTTTACGTTCATAAACAGTAGAAGTCAAAGTATCATAACTTAAACAGTCAAGTTGAAGTAAGTGAAAACAAAGTGTAGTATATAATTGCTTTCCCAAAGTAGTTGCCAGTAGGCATTGTGTGTGATGTTTTTGAACAAGCAAAAAATATTCCTGAACTTTCCTGAGCCGTCACATTTAGGAGCTACGCAGAGATGAACACGATGAAGGAAAAGTGAAACAGTTTGATTCTTAAAACACAGATACTTGGTGTTTGACACACAAGTACTTATGCTGGGATTTGTCTACAAGCATTTCATCAAACAGAGAAAGTGATACAGCCCTGATGTCAGTTACCAAGAAAGACAGATGTGGTTAAATGTGTGAAACATGAGGTCAAAGCCTATACAGACAGATTCTTATCTGTTACAGTAAGCATGTCAAAGAGCAGGGGATTCGCTCTAAAGGTGCCACGACTGGTGAAAAAATAAATATATATATCACAACTAAATATAAAATTACATTGGGTTGTTCTTGATAATGTTAAAACTACATGTTACAAGTGAAGATCATCTTAAGCACCAACTCACTAACAGGAAGGGAATTGTGTTCTGTGTCAATAAAGACCATTTTCTACCAGCGTATTACTTAAATGGTGTTGCAATGTGCACACTGCACTGCAAGGAAATGGTGGATGTTGTTAAAATACTTAAAAGGTGATACGTTACGCAGGTGTCAGGGATGTTGGAGTGTGTGTGTAAATCATGCAAGCCTGCTCACATACTTGTTGGAAATAAAAAAGATGGATATTTATTACACTTAAAATATGTAAAGTGCTACAACAAGTAGGACATCAAGTGTATGAGTTTCTCTGAAAGAGGTATCATATAAACACAAGATATTTGGTAATACGCTTGTACTATGAACACGGATATTCAAATACGGACACGACACAGGAACAATGACTAGTAGTAATAGTACAAATATTGTTAAAAGTAACACGTATCTTGAGACAACATTAAGCACAACTAATAATAGGGACGGCTGGAACATATGCAACTCTTTACAACCTACTGTATGTGCAATAACACATAGCTGTGTTGACTGGAGCAAGTTTGATTACTGCTCATCGTGCAATTCACATTATGTAGCCAAGATGGCGATTGCTAGCTGCAGAAGTTAATATCTCACACAAGATAGATCCTATGTTGTTAGCACACTAACCCACTGAGCCACAGACTCCTATTTATACACTCGCTAATTTACATTTATATACATTGAATCCCACTTTTAAAAATATTTTGTATTCTGAAAAGGTACATAATTATGCCCTACGGTTTTTAAACAATGTTTTCAGATTTGTTTCATTTTGAAAGCAATATTAACAAAGATGAACAAATACTGAACACTGTAATTAAATGTTAAGTGAAGCCCTTTTTACATTTTGTTTACTTGCCAAATGTGTTGGATATCATTTTACAGTTTGTTTTTTTAAACTATTGCTTTAACTTATATTGCAATATACTCTTACTGTTACTGGTTTCATCACCAACATGAGGAAATGATGTCGTCCTTTCAAAGATAATATAAGGGTGCCAGCATGAAGATGTTAACTGTACTGATAACTATTTAAAATGTTTTGCATTTGTTTTGATATAAATTCTGTTAAGGTATGCAAATCATTCTTACAAATACCAAATATATATATATAACAAAATGACTGAATTAACTAACAAAATAAGCCTGACATTTCACGACTGGCAATCATTTGAGTTATTAAAACAAATATCTTACCTTAGAGCCAACAATGATTTTCAGCATACGATATTTTCTGTTTCTAGAGAAGAAATAAATACATTATATTTAAATGTCCAACTGCCGGCTATCAGTAAGTCATGTCCGACTGGTTGATGGCTTTTGAAAGAGGTGTTCGGGGTGTGGCCTTCAGCACAATAGAGTTTTGAATCTCTTTTTATTAATTCAAGTCTCATCAGCCCTTTTCTAAGGGATTCACAAAACAATGTTCCAAACCAGAATTTTTTAAAAATATATAATTTTGTGTTTTCAAAAGTGAGCTGTTGATTTGCATATTCAACAAACTGAAAAACATAAAACAAATGACTTTTGATTCAAGACTCAAGTACTCAACTGTTTCATCAGAGCATTGTGTCATTTTGAAACCAAGAGGAAGTGGAGAGAATCAAAATGAAAGGCAATGCAGAAAGAGGGAAGAAACAACAATCTGATACTTTACGTTCATAAACAGTAGAAGTCAAAGTATCATAACTTAAACAGTCAAGTTGAAGTAAGTGAAAACAAAGTGTAGTATATAATTGCTTTCCCAAAGTAGTTGCCAGTAGGCATTGTGTGTGACGTTTTTGAACAAGCAAAAAATATTTCGGAACTTTCCTGAGCCGTCACATTTAGGAGCTACGCAGAGATGAACACGATGAAGGAAAAGTGAAACAGTTTGATTCTTAAAACACAGATACTAAACTCTGTAATTACAATTTCAAGTGAAGCCTTTTTTAAATCTCTTTTACTGGCCAAATGTGTTGCAGCTCTACATTTGATGATCCTTTTTACAGTTTGTTTTTATTGGAGTAGTCACAACATGAATTTAATTGATGAATGTAGAGACATTTAGTTCTTGAATCTGTATTATAACTAATAATCCCACGTCTGCCATGTGAGCTCACATGTATCCACTCCACATACTAGTACACATCCTATAGTGTTACCAAACAGCGCCTGTCCCTCAGCGTTTTGAGCGGATTATCAGACGAGTCTCTCTTCAGCTGCTTCACATGCATGCGGCGCTCTCTCTGTCTGTCTCTTATCCTCACCGGTCGGAGAGTGAATAGGATGCAGTGCTGAATAGCATCTGCTGAATGCTACGGCGGCTAGCAAAGCGGCGGGGAGATGTTATCAGGCGGGAGAGGAATAGGGTCTCCTGGTTGATTTCCTAGTCATGTAGTGTGCTTGTCTGACTGCAGAACAGCAGATAGTGTCAGAGGGGGCTTGAGGGAGCGGCCACTAACACATCAACCGGAGAACATGCTCTCCATGACGCGCTGTCTGAGCGTGCTGCGTTCCCACTGCCACATCAAAGCCAATTATCAACATTGATTTTATTATTTTTGTAGCGTTCAAAGCCTCACTGTGTTCAGTTTGTATATGGAAGCAGCCGGCTTATTAAATCAAATCTTTGGGGAATGTATTCCAACACCTCTGACTGAGAAACCATTGATTGATTCCTGTTTGCTTAAATTACCTTTACCTTTGGACACTGATGCAGCAGGAAATGTGCTCCCCACAGGAAGTGACATTCAGTAATTAAGAGAGAGATACAAACAGTATTCTAATCAGCAGAGAGAGGGCTTTGCTTAAAGCATCACTGGGTCGGTAAATGGGAGGAAGATTACCTTAAAGGTCACATATTATGCAAAATCCACTTCTCCATGCCTCTTTTACATCAACATGTGTCCCCTCTTCTCGATGTCTCTTCTACATCAACATGTGTCCCCTCTTCTTCATGTCTCTTCTACATCAACATGTGTCCCCTCTTCTTCATGTCTCTTCTATATCAACATGTGTCCCCTCATCTCGATGTCTCTTCTACATCAACATGTGTCCCCTCTTCTTCATGTCTCTTCTACATCAACATGTGTCCCCTCTTCTTCATGTCTCTTTTACATCAACATGTGTCCCCTCTTCTCGATGTCTCTTCTACATCAACATGTGTCCCCTCTTCTTCATGTCTCTTCTACATCAACATGTGTCCCCTCTTCTTCATGTCTCTTCTATATCAACATGTGTCCCCTCTTCTTCATGCCTCTTCTACATCAACATGTGTCCCCTCTTCTTCACGTCTCTTCTACATCAACATGTGTCCCCTCTTCTCCATGTCTCTTCTACATCAACATGTGTCCCCTCTTCTTCATGTCTCTTCTACATCAACATGTGTCCCCTCTTCTTCATGTCTCCTCTACATCAACATGTGTCCCCTCTTCTCCATGTCTCTTCTACATCAACACGTGTCCCCTCTTCTCCATGTCTCTTCTACATCAACATGTGTCCCCTCTTCTTCATGTCTCCTCTACATCAACATGTGTCCCCTCTTCTTCATGTCTCTTCCACATCAACATATGTCCCTTCTTCTTCATGTCTCTTCTACATCAACATGTGTCCCCTCTTCTTCATGTCTCTTCTACATCAACATGTGTCCCCTCTTCTTCATGTCTCTTCTACATCAACATGTGTCCCCTCTTCTTCATGTCTCTTCTACATCAACATATGTCCCCGCTTCTTCATGTCTCTTCTACATCAACATGTGTCCCCTCTTCTCCATGTCTCTTCTACATCAACATGTGTCCCCTCTTCTTCATGTCTCTTCTACATCAACATGTGTCCCCTCTTCTTCATGTCTCTTCTACATCAACATGTGTCCCCTCTTCTTCATGGCTCTTCTACATCAACATGTGTCCCCTCTGTGGAAAGAGATTCTGAAAGTTTCAGGAACAAAGATTCTCTCTCTTTTTGTCCTGATCCATTTCTATAAAAACCTGTCTGAACAGGGCTGAAACAGAGGGGATTATGGGTAATGCTGCAATGATCTGTTTGGTGTTTGGAGCCAAACACTTCAGAGACATGTTTTGTATATATCTGAGACCTATAAAATATTGTTGAAAAACAGTATAATAGGGGACCTTTAATTCAATTTTCTTAAATCATTTCTGGGCAATGAAATACGAATTCTGTGCATATTTAAGCTTTGGCTGTGATCAAGATCGTAACCTAACGTACTGAAAACAAACCTGCTGATTACCAAGGTACTGCATACAAACACAATTCAGACAAACGTACTGCATACTACCAACATATGTTGTTGCATGCTAACTTACTGCATACTTACATACTCAAAACAAACATGCTTTCTTACGTTTTACATAAAAACAAAAATACATACTAATGTACTGCACATCATAAACCCACTGTATGATAACTTGCTGCATGCTAATATACTGCATGCTAACGTATTGTATGCTAAAGTACCGTTTAAAAATGTATTGCATCCTAACATACTGATAAAAAACCATGCTGCAAGCTAATGTAATGCATGCAAACAGACAGCATAAATATGTTCTTCAAACAAGTGTTATGTATACAGACTTATTGGACACTACTGATTAAAAACATATGTACTGCAGTCTAACATACTGAGTACTAACTTTCAGTTTACAAATGTACATGCTAACATAATGCAGGTTAGATAACTGCTTATAAACGTGTGGCATGCTAATGTACTGCATGCTAATGTACGGCATGCTAATGTACTGCATAATGACATGCTGCATTCAAACGCACTACAATCAAGCGTACTGTACATCAACATATTGTGGACTACCAAACTAGATATTTTCCTACAATGTCCTTACGAGCAGACAGTGTAATATACTCAAATCAAAACGAATCACATGACTGACAGTGGCTCAGTGACTGAAGAAAAGCGTGATTTAGATAAATTGACCAACTATTGGAAATGTCTGTGTTCTCATTGGACCGAAGTGCAATGCATTGTGGGATGATTGAGTCTGTGCAGTAGGTTGCCTACTCGGCATGTCGGCTTTTCTCTCAATCCCAACAAATCCACATATACTATGCAGTGTGAAAGCAGTCAATTTATAACTTCCAAACACATCGATATTAATTAGGAATGAATGTTAATATGTGATTTAAAACCAGCCTGTTCATGTTAAATGGTGGTCAGAAATCTCTCCCAGAATGCATTTGGTGTGAGGCAAAGAGGTGGGGAAATCTTTTCTGAATGTACAGTTAACTGTTCATCTGATATTCATGACATTTGAGAGAAAATCAAAAGGCCCGGGGAAATAAAACCTGAGTATTGAGCTCCTTTTCCTTCAATATATCATTCAGAATTTGATTCTGACGTGATTTGAATATTGTAAAATAGCAGCATAGGAAAGAAAGAGTATCAGGGTGAGATGGTTTTGCGTTTCTTCAACCTTAATGCCTGACAAGAACATTGATATTGGATGATTCTGCAAAACCCCAAATTACGTTCCAATGTTTTCTTTCTACAATATATGTCAACTACATCATGGTTCAGATATGTTTAAAGCAGGTAACACACATGCTTCACACCCATTAAACACAACAGGTGAGGTGGGGTATTGTTCAATAGATTTCGGGGGAAATGGGCTTTTATTTCCCTTGTCCCAGTTCTCTTGTACCTGTGAAATGCTCAGGACTGACACACAACACGAGGTGGAAAATAAAACACCTCATGTGAACTCCTGTCCCTGATTATTCCACAACAACACAAAGCACGTAAACAGTTTCCTTTATAGCGGGGACATTTATAAATATGTCCTACTTTTTGACATAACTGGATTTATATGATCATAACCCAGTTTGTTACAGGGTAACTTGGTTACTTCCAACCTCCGATCACATCCCATCTGTATATTTAATATTGTTTACTTTTCTTAAAAACATTTTGTTTGAACTTAAATCAACCTTTTTTTTATAAAGAAAGTACAGTATGTCCTGGTTATCTTTCTGGAGATGTATCTTTATGGTAACACTTCAGAACATGCCCTGTAGTATTTTAATTGCTGCTAGTTTCCCAGTGAGCAGATCAAATCCTTCAGCAGTCTGATGCTAACGTTTAAAGACATCATAAAGTCTGGTCTGAATTTGCAGAGAAGACGTTCAAGTAAACAGCTAAAAGTCAATGTTGGCCTGAAGCCTGCTGGGTACACAGGCCTCATTAATGTAAGCCCCCCGCTCTTATAGAGGAAAGCAATAAGCTACCGGGTAGGACAGACGTCCAACAGGGACATTCTGTCTGCGTGCATAATCCAATAATCGTGAAAGAAATGCTTAAAACTTACCGTGCAGGTGGCTCTAACTGAACTCCGTAGAAACTTCAGAAATCAAACCATGATGACGTTACTACACATTTTAATTTAAATGTACATGAGACTTAATTAAAGTCCAGATACTTTAAATAAAATAACTTTGCTTAGATTTTATCTGGGTCTGAACTTTGATGGAAGCATTTTGAATAACGTCATTACACAACTAAACCATTACAATAAATGAAGTGTTGTTAAACATTTTTTATGCAAAAATGGCATATATTATATCGTTAAAGTTTAACAGAATTCAATCAAGCTCAGTTTTTGTATTCTTAAAACTTACCAAGCAGGTGGCTCTAACAGAATTCCATAGAAACTTAAGGAATCAAGCCATGATGACATTTTACACATTTAAATGTAGAATATATTTGTAATTTATATTCTGCCACTAGGGATTTCTCAATCAAAACAATAGCGTTCGTTTTTTATGCCAATCGGGACGTGACACTGGGTATCATCAGAGTTTGTATCTGCTGTCAGTTTCTCACGGTTGGGGTTTCTTCAATTTTACAAGTAGACAAACTTTCCACAAAGGTCTCCATTTGTAAATAAAACTGAACAAGGGATTAAAACAAACAGTTGCATGTTCAACATCAATGTTTTTAACCGTAGAAGTTTGAGGCTGAGGTGCCATGAATGTTAGCTTAGCTTTTTATATGCTAACTGTCATTCTAGATAATAAGGAGTATTTTACCAAAGTCAGAATTTGCAGGTCTCCTCGTGTCCAAAAACGTAGACCGTGAGTCAAAAATATAACACTACTAAATAAATAAGCAACATGTTAAAGATCTGTTTTTGTGATTGGCGAAAAACGGACGTCCTAGAAGGGCTGTGAGATTATTTGCTACTCATGTTAGCTTAGCTCGTTTGTCTGCTAATTTACATTCTCGACGTTCAGTAGGTTTACAATGTGCCGAATTATCTACAGAGGACCTTTCCTCTCCAAAACAAAGAAACCCAGAGATTTAAACTGGTAAAAAAAACCTGAATGTTAAAGCTACGAGCTAGCTGCTAACGTTTGCTCAGCTTGTTCTCTTATAGTTTAAGATCCAGATCACTGATGACAAAAAATCTTAATTCGATCAAAATGTATAGTTAAAACAACCAAGATCAAAATAATGTCTTGAAAATATGTATCTTATAACTGAATGAAAATTCTACTTATGACAGCTTCTGACAGATAACGCTAACTCAATGTACATAGGGGATTCAACACCATGACATGGGACGAAATTAGGTCCCGATACTTTAAATAAAATAACTTTACTTCTGATTTTTCTTGGTTTGAGCTTTGTTTGAAACATTTACAGTAATGTCCAAACACAACTAAACCAGCATATACAATAAATATACATAATATATTGTTAAAGTTTATCCGAATTCAATCATGCTCAGTTTTTGTATTCTCGGAAGGGAAATAAATAATAAATAATAATAATACAAATGCTGAAAAAGTTCACCAAAAGGTCAAAGAGAAGCATATTGATGTTTCCTGCATACATCAACATCTCTCTTTATGCAGAGCTTCAAATACGGGTGTAGTTTGTTAAGGGGTCTCATCAGAAACATTTCAGATCTGCAGGGACTCGGGGAACCTTGTCTCTCCTTCAGCGAGGCTTAGAACATGAACTTCACTCACCATAAAACCAAACACTCAGGTCGAGATTAAAGAGGGGGGGAAGATGAGAAGAAACACAGCTGCAGATTCTTAACAGCACTCCCTGGTGACGGCAGGAACTGACGAAAGACTCTGTAGAGTACCGTCTGCATTTCAATCGTGTTTAACACACTTCAGTCTCCATTTTAACATTTAGTGCTACATTTTATTTCAGCCATATGCTTCGGTTTTTTACAGTTAATTGACACTCATGTGTACTCTTTTTCATTCAAGGGCAGCCACACGCTTTTATTTATCGTTTGCGTTTTACGAAATGCTAGTAGGCCATACACAACAAAAGGAAATACAGGCAAAACTAAAAAAGTTAAATTCACAAATCAAGTTTAAAGATAACGGATATACAGGACAGGAATGGCCAACAACTAGATTAATAATGAATGTTTTATCCCAATCATTTTCTCAAAGATATGAAATGTATTTCTAATTGTCACGGTTATTTTTCACATTTCAGTTATTTACTTTGCAAGATTGTAAAGTTATTGTCTTTTAACTGTACTTTGTTTAATTATTGCTACTGTTATTATAAAGAATAAGTAAGTATATATAAATTGATTTCTCCGTTTGTTTAGTATTAGCAGTAAGCTGGTTTTTATTTAGAGAATGACCAAAAGTGTGTCGATGTATTTTTGATATTGTAATGAAATTGTACTTCAGTTTTATTGACAGAACTCGTTGTTTTTCAATCAAACACTCATTACTAAAAACATATTTTTCAGCAGTGATTTATCACCATTTTACGTAAAACTGGGCGCTTCTATTATTCAATAATTTAGCAATACCACCATTTATTTTAAGGGGAAAGATGGTGCCGTCTTAACGGTATATTTTAAGAGGAATATTTTGACATTTGTTGAAATATGCTTATTTGTTTATTTAAGTCCAGAAGTCTTCAAAGTGGGAGGCAGGACTTCCCGGGGGCTTCAAACTGCAGGGGGGCTCAGTGAATGTTAGTGAAAAAATATTACATTCAATACTACATGACTTATCAAAAGAAGATCATATAGAATAATTTAAATGTGTGTGATGGTAAAAGAGAAAGTTCAGAGATACGGTAATTTGCGGGAATGTCGCTGTTTTTCCTGGAGTCAGAAACACATAATTGCCTTAGGAAATATATTTTTTACAAGATCAAGAGCAGTTGCAGTCGCTTAGATCGAGTCTCGTCATGCACTCTAATAGCACTTCCTGTATTATGTGGTACTTACCTACAGTGCTGGGAAAGTTACTTCCAAAATGTAATATATTAAATATTACTTATTGCTCTCTTTTGAAAGTAATAAGTTACATTACAATATTACTGTCTCTGAAATGTAATGAGTTACACTACTTTAGCTACTTTTGAGTTACTTTCACCAAAATAACCTCAAAATAATGGCTAGGTATTTTAAATGCTAACATGTAGTTTAGTGCAGCTCATTATGCATCCAGTGAAGGGCAATGTTTGTGATATAGCATAACAACTGTGTAGGCCCTTAAGGCTACTAACGACTTGTATTACACGGCTTAGTTGAATACTCTATTCTGATTGTAATTCTTAACATGTGACACGTTGTTAATACAGCAGTACAGACCGCTGTCAAGGACTATAATGAAGGTTGCTAAGGAGGATCAAGAAAGAGAAAGGAAAAGAGTTTAAAAGACGGAGCGCTGGACGTCAGATAAATCCCCAGAAGAATGGGCTCTGTATTTTGTTTATGGCCATCTGCAGGCCCGGTTCCAGAACAAAATGACTCAGGGTGCCTCTGAGATTACAGGGGGCAACAGTAGTAGGTTTACATGAGCAATAGAGGCCGGCAACAGCAATGAAAAATAGCATTGATGGTCCCAATGAACAGATTATGGCCTTTGTTATGTTTTCAAACCAAACAAGTGAGAACATTTCAAGTGAGTTAAAGTGCAATCCTGAAATATTTCATATAGTCCAAAGTGGACTATGGCAAAGAAAAGCACAAAAGCTTCAAAGCTGTACTGATAAAACAAATGAGAACATATCGTAAATCAAGGCAAATATGATTTGAACCAGCTCATGGTTTGAAATGGCAAACATTGAAAAGCAAAAGTATTATTAAAACCATGTAGCCTACTACATCATCACCTTGGTCCCATCATATACTCTGATAAGAGAATATTTAGTGTCCTTGAAAACTGGTATCACATCATCATGTGAGGTTGACTTTGTGACCTGGAGAACCTTTCAGCTGCAACATTAGCTTGTTGATAAGCTTGGGATATGAGATCGTTTTGGAGGGAGAGGGAGAGGAGTGCTTAGGGACCGTCTACAAACTGCAACCGGGTTTTGCGAGATCTGGCAAAACATTTCTTTTTTTTTTGTTCAAATCATTTTTTTTTCTCCATATCCCCGGGGGCTCCGTAAAATATAGAGTACCAAAGGAAAAGTAAGGGCAATTTTAGAGTAATATATATGAAAGTAGAGTCAAAAGCACAGTATTTGCTTCTAAAATGTAGAGAAGTAGAAATATAAACTAGCATAACATCTAAATAAAGTACAAGAACATCAACATTGTACTAAAGTATTGTTCTTGAGTAAATATACTTTATTACCTTCCACGACAACGCTGACATTTCAATATATTAATTATAATGAATTCTCTTTTGAATCATTCGTAACAACATTTTACGAACTTCAAACTATGATTGTACTCGTTGTCAATGTAAAGACTTTGCTACTGTTTAAAAATAAATGGACATTGACCGTCTATCTACTTGTCTTTCATCTTTTTTGTATAACTCATGCTGTTGATGTATTGTGATTGTATAGGGTGTCATCATCTGGAATTTAGCAATGTTGGCTAAACCTGCCCCATGTACTGTTTTCTGTGACAGTTGATTAGTGACACTAACAAATAAACTACACTAAGTGAAAGGAAACTGTATTTGCAGGAAACCTAATTTCACCATGAAAACGTGGCTCAGTCCGAAAATCAAATAATAACGAACACATTCCCGTTGTAAATATCCTCCTCGATAAGCATCTTTAGAGACTCCTCGCTCTGCACACCGCCTCTCATTCAATCAGGTCCGACCTCAGAGCAGAAGCTGAGTTTTACTGTTGATTTTCTCCTAATGTGCATCGAGCACTATGTGCACAGAAACATTGACTCATTCATCATGACTCATCTCTGCATATTTTTTTAAACATGGCTCCGTTTATTGCCAATCCATGCAAACAAGCGCAGATCAATACTCAGCCTGCTCTCCTGCCTCGCTGGTCAATTACTCTGCAAGGAAATCATATTCTCTCAAAAATAAGTTCTTGGTTTTCGACATAAACACAAATATGTTCACATAAGGATCGGTGAATGCATTAAACAAACAACCCAGTTTTTAGACTTTTTCCTGAAATTACAAGCAAACGTTCACTTTTTTGATATAACGTCTGTAAGGGTGAGGGAACATGTTGACCTTTGGTGAAACGTGGTATTTTGAGAATCAGAATATTTTATTTATCCGAGGAATACATTGGGATTTGTGAAAACATTTGATCAAATAAATAGTTAAATTAAAATAAATAATGCATTGGTATAAAACAATTGCAATCAAAAGAAAAAATAGAATAGAGAATTGTATATTATCGTAAGAAGTACATTATCAATAAAAGATAATCATGTAGATGCTTTTTACAGGAACATGCGCAGCTCTGATCCATGTTGTTCTCTAATAAAAGTTACCATGCAATAGTGAGTAAAAGTAACTAACAAAGTCAAATGTGTACATTAAATAGACCCTCCAGAAAAACGCGGACAAAAATCCTTGATTATGCGATTAAACATGCGGGGTTTTTATGTGATTTTATGCGGTGAAATTGCGGGAAGTTGCTAAATATGCGGGAAAAAAGAATAAATGTTTTTTTAAATATTGGGCTGTCTTATTTATTCTCTCTCACACACAGGGGCGGATCTAGACAAATATTCATGGGGTGGCAAGAGGGTGGCAGGAGAATTTCAGGGGTGGCATCCCCTGGCAGAAGTATATGCTGATTTAATCGCAGTCATATCAATTAATGTTAACTTGGAAAGCCACAATATTTATTTTAACTCAATAACATTTGGTGACATTATTGTGGCACATCAGTAAAGCCTTAAATATAAATACTGTATATAAGGTGGCAGAATTCATTTAACCCTCTATGGTATGATGTTGCCTCCAGGCAACATACCCATTTTTTGCCTTTTGCATTCACACAATACATCTCAAATTATGATGCAATACTTTAAAAAAAGAGGCAGGACCATAAGGAACCAATAGTAGTGTTCGAATTTGTCCCATGACTCTCTGGCGGCCAATTTGAAGACCCTGTTTGCTGCCTTTCCCACAAGGATCAGCTCAGCCATTTCTCTCCAAGAAATGTGTCTAAAAACGTAATTTCCTGCGCATTTCTTGTCTGGAAACAAATGTATTCACAATAATAGGTGAGTAAACCTTAATTTCTAATAGTTTAATATACTTAATTTGCTAATTAGGTAATGGAAACTTGTTAAAATGCAAATGTTGCCTTGAGGCAACACCGTACCATTATGGATTCACCATGATATTGTGGTATTGTGTGTTTAGGTATAAACTGTTCAAAAGCATACCATTCATCATAGATCTCTACAATTTAACCAACGTACATTTGATGTTAAAGCCAACCCAACGATCTGTGCAAAGCTGGGATAAGAAAAAGAAAGAAACATTGCAGGTTACCTGCCCAAGTGTTGTGCATGCATACAATAAAAGTATGGGAGGAGTGGATCTTCTAGACTCGCTGATTGCTCTCTACAGAACAAAGATCAGGTCAAGGAAGTGGCATCACAAGATCGTGTTCCACATGATGGATTTCACTCTAGTGAATGCGTGGCTCTTGTACCCCAGGGACTGCAAGGACTGCGGCATCCCCAAGAAAGAAGTGTACAGCCTGCTTAAATTCAAAGCTGAAGTTGCAAGTTGCCTTTGCAACGAGAGGAACGTTTTGAAGGAGAGGGGGAGAACATCTCATAATGTTGACAGAGACCTGGCTGAGAAGAAGCGCAGAGGTTCTTCCTCATCAGTGCCATCAACACATGTGCATCAAGACCACACTGACCATTGGCCTGTGTGGGTGGAGAAAAAGGGCCGGTGCAAACACCCTGGCTGTAAGGGTGAACGTGCAGTGATCAAAGTGTGTCACGTACCCGTGCTTCACTGATGACAAGAACTGCTTCATGAACTTCCACAATAGCGAGTCTATTTTTGTCAAATGGCTAAATAAAGTTTGATGAAAGATGCCTAGGCTCTTTGCGTATTCATTCCTAAAGGTTGTTTCACAATGGTACAATGTTGCCTGCAGGCAACATTCAGACATGTAATCTTGTTAATATATAAAAAATAACGATTTTCACATTTTAATTGGCATGTAACCTGTTGAGGCTATTTAGTATTTTCCATGTGTTTTTAAATACATTTTGTTCAAATTTGAAACAATAACTCTCTTTCCAACCCCAACCCATCAGAGATTCTTCCTCCCTCACAGCATTCACAAGATCAGTCAAAACCCACCTGTTCAACACTGCATTCAACCACTGACCCCCCCTCCTATTTTCTGTTTTGTTTATCTTTTTTTGTATTTCTTTGTAATTCTTTGTTGTCTTTTCTTAATTCGCTGTCAAAGCTTCTTTGAGTTTCATAAAAAGTGCTATAAAAGTCCCATGTATTATTATTTTTTTTTTCATAACTTACCATTATGGTACAGTGTTGCCTCCGGGCAACACGCCCCAGAAAGTACCCCCAAATAATTATTTATTTAAAAATGTTTTAGATGTTTATTTGGTCTATTATATGACAAAAAAACACTCTAAACATTTTTTTCCCATATGGCATCATAGTGCGTACCATAGAGGGTTTTAATGAATTTTAACTGAACAATAACTGAATGCGTTTGTCTCACTCTTAGACCAGCAGGGGTACCAAATCTATGCAGACTGCTGCAATAAGTATATTAATGAACTGTCTCGTCGATGTTTGTCTAAATTAATATGGTATTAGCTATCAATCACTGTTATGATTCACATATTCAGTGTTATTATTAAAAAAACTATATTTTTTGGAGGAGTTAATGATTACCATCTTGCTCAGCAAAACGCCTCACAAACTTATTAAGATTTAAAGCTATGGTGCGTTTTGATTCAATGCCGAGTACAGCCTGAAGAACATATCAAGGATTAAAAAACTAATGTCACAACAGGACTTAGAAAAGCTTGTCCATGCTTTTATCTTTAGTACACTGGACTACTGCAATAGTGTATTCACAGGGCTGACAAAAAAAAATCCATCAGAAAGCTGCAGCTTATTCAGAGCGCTGCTGCACGTGTCCTCACTAACATTAAAAGAGTGGATCACATCAGTCCGGTTCTGAAATCTTTACACTGGCTTCCAGTCGGCCAAAGAATTGATTTTAAAGTAGGCTACTATTGCTAGTTTTTAAATCATTACATGGTTTAGGACCAAAGTATATTGTTGAACTCCTACATAATTACGAGCCATCAAGGTGCCTCAGGTCTTCTGGGACGGGTCTGCTATCGGTTCCGAGAGTAAAAACAAAACATGGAGAGGCAGCATTTAGCTGTTATGCCCGGACACTCTGGAACAAACTACCCAAATCATGCACGACCGCAGGAACGCTTACTATTTTTAAATCGAGACTAAAAAACATATCTCTTTGCCGCATCTTTTAATTGAGCTGCTCATATTCGCACTAGAGTATACATTTTAAACATGTATTGTATACCTGTGGTGTTTATTTTAATTATTTTATTATATTTGCTTTGTAAGGCCTGTTGTAAAATGCCATTATATATGTGATTTACTGTATGTATTCCTAAAAAGTATTTTAATTTGTTTTGTAAAGCACTTTGAATTGTCGCGTACAGAAAAGTGCTATAAAAATAAACTTGCCTTGCTGCCAAACTTGACAGTCTCTTCTCTGTCATTGTAGACCGCAAATACCTAATTCCTTCCGTCTACTTGGATCCGAAATGCTTCTCGTTTTGCGCTGTCCCCCGTTCAAAGGAAATCGCCGCCAATCATATTTCCAGACTCGCGCCAGGGCCGGGGGAGGGGTTACAAGGCGCGTCTTGTGCTGCATTCACTTGCACTCGGACATTAGAGATTTTCTGTCATAAATGTCCGATGAGCCATAACTTTTCTTTCAAAACAAAGCTGCCAACTGGGGTGGCAGCTGGGGTGGCAAGGCATTTGTCTGAGGTGGCAGCTGCCACCCCGTGCCACCCTGTAGAACCGCCACTGCACAACCTGCCACTAACGTTAAACCCCTTTACATTCAATGTTTATTTATTGTAAAAGCAATTGGGCTATTTTAATCTCACCCCCCCCCCCCCCCACACACACACACACACTTCTCCGCCTCATTCTGTTTTCATTTACTCGTTCGTTATCTGACCAGCTTCAATCTTGTAGGCTACTCACTTCGTTTCTTGTAGCCCTCTAAAGGGTTTTGGAGGTTGATGCCTCGTGAACGTGAGTTGTTTGGCTTTCTTGTCCGCAGCAGCAGAAAGCATTTTCGAATGTTTGAATGAATCAAAGTGGGTCGTTACCGTCGATGTTCTCTTATGCTCCAACACACAGTTGCACGGGGTGCAGAATAGTTTCCTCCCACTTTTTGCCCGGTCTTTAGTAGAAATGTTTGTCGGTAAATGAGATGGATTAGATTTTTTCATCTTGGTGTTTTCTCTATCGTGTGAGCTCCACACGTTCACTCTATACAGTGTTGTTTACATTCTGTGATGCGCGAACTGATGACGTCACGTCAAGACGAGTTAACTTTTTTTTCTTCTCAAATTTGTGTGGAAAAATGCGGGGATTATGCGGCCTTTTAAAAATCTGCGCCATTTTGCTGATTATGCGGTAAATTCTGCGATCGCAGAATCGCGTTTTTCTGGAGGGTCTAATTCAAATTTAATTTAGCATGTTAAGCTAGAAACATTTCTTAACTGTAGATTCTACCTGAAATCTATTCTGGAAACTTCATAAGGTTTTCAGTTTTTTCGTTTTTGAGGCTTTGACTTCGCGTCATTCGGTGTTTTCCCGCCATGTTGCGTTTTTCCGCCAGTGTTGCCAGCCCCACCCTTGATTGTTGCCACCTGTTACCCATAAAGTTTAAACCCTTCTATATGTAAAGTCCTCGGCTCTCTTTATCCTTCACCACACAGCGCAGATGATGAATGTGGTGCCTATTAAAAACAACACTGCAATAGTGAGAAAAAGTAACTAAGACAGACAAAAAATGTACGTTAAAGTTTACTTTAGTATCTTGAGTTAAAAACACTTTTTAACTGTAGTTAGATTCTACCTCAAATGTATTCTGTAAAATCTTATAAGGTTTTCTGTTTTTTTATTTCTGTGGCTTTGACTTCCCGCCATTCTGTGTTTTCCCACCAGTGATTGTCGGCCCCACCCTTGTTTGTTGCCATCTGTTACCCATAAACCCTTCTTTATAAACTCCTTTTATCAATCACCACACAGTGTGGATGATACATGTGGTTACTAAGAAAAATAACAATCCAATAGTGAGAAAAAGTAACTAACAAAGGCAAAAAATTGACGTTAACTTGATTTATTTGAAACATTTAACTGCATCTACTTAAAAAAATTCAACTTCTGTTTTCTGTGTGTACATTGTTACAGAGCTTTTTATATTAAACCTCACTCCTGTTCTTCAGTTTTATCCTGTACTTATTTGTACTCATACATTTGTATCCTAACCCAATGCCTACTTAAGGTAATGCTTATAATAATGTAGATGCTTTTTACAGGAACGTTCCGATCCATCACCATGAATGTGATGGCTGCCCTGCCTTCATTAACCATGCGTGCCACATCCATGTAATGTTTGATGGATGACTTCTTGGCATATCAGTACATTTCAGTGAAGCACTTGACCTTTAGAGATACGAGCCACTTCAATATACTGAACAATGAAGGGCTCCATCAATTTAACACATGATTGGTTCCGTCAAAAGCCTCCGCCGGGTTGGGATCTGTTTAGATTTATGTGGACAGAATTAGCATGTTGCTAAACGAATGCAATTAGATGAACTCGTAAGATGAGAAGAATGTTAAATAGGAGAAGATGATGAAAGATTAGCGCCCACAATAAATGCAGGTCAATTAATTTAACCCATGGCATTATTTAGACGAACGCTTGTTTCCACTATCACACAATTTAGCTGTTACCTCTAAATGAGGATCTTTTTATTTGCCAAGTGAATTATAGCCTCTGTAGCATTTGTACATGAGAGACATTACTAAAAATATGTTGGATACCAGGCGATGGTTGCAGTGAAAGCCTGAATACAGAGAGTTGTAGGTTTGGGTATAATTGGTTGGCTTTGATCTCCGAACTCTACAGGAGGCTACTTATCATCCGTCCCCCGAGAAAACTCCTCTGTGGGCCTCCGGCGGATCCGTACCATCCCTATTCTCATCGGTTAAATCGAAGACAACATGCTTTGTTTGACCTCGTTCAAGGGTAGAAAGGAAGAATTAAAAGTACAATACACATTCAGCGTTTTAAGTGTAGTGCTATTTAATCATTTAGACTGTGTTTGAGATATCGACCTTACAGATGTGGGCCTTCTCTCAAATATAATTGAACTAACTGGCACATACATAAAAGAAAAACTCAGACTCTTTCCAGAAATAATAAAAGAGACGGTTACTCATGATATCCACAGATCTTCAGGAACTATTTTCATCGATATCACCGCGCAGAAGGAAGCACATAATTGAGCCGGTTGAGCAGGTTCATTAGAAAGAAAATAGTTCCTGTGGATATGTGGATGTGTTGAGCAACCGGGTCATCATTTCTGGGTTTCATAAGAGTTTGACATGTCGTTTTCAGGCAAAAAGCTAAAATGTTTCCACGCCCTAATATCTCTAACAATCTGCAACTCACCAGATTCAATCTACATTGTAGTATTTTCAATTAATAAGCATTTTTTCCACTTGTCATGGATCAAATGTGCCGTTAAACTTTATTCGCCTACCCACTGCCATTTAAATCCTGGTTAACCTCCGTGTTGGTGTTATCGGAGGAATTTGGGTTTGAACTTGGTAGCTAATGTGGTTTATTTTTTTTATATTTTAACAGCTTAGAGTTTATTTTTCTGCAATTTGTCCAAATCAGTTGATAAACTGTTGCTCAGTCTAAGTGCCTGTCACAGTTATCATCTTTTTAAAACACAATTAATGTTGGATGATATAATTAGAAAGAATCCTAGTATAATTGGAAAAGTGCACTCTTTTTTAATCATGATTTAGCAAAAATGGCTCAATCACATTTATTTAGCAAGGATCTACGAGTTAGTGTTTTAAGGCAAAATACTGCTCGATTAAATAAAGCTCAATAACATAAAGTGTTGTCTTTAATGTGTCTTTTTACAAATTAATCAGTGAGAAGCGAGAAAACCCAAAAGTATATTTAATATCAGAAAGAGAAGAACACATATTTCAAATCAATCCCTGTTGTCTTCCTTGTCCAATGTACTGTTGTAAATATACAGCAAATAACATGTACTTTCAATTTATGCAACTTCATGCAACTTTTACTTTATACGTTTACATTTGTTGGCAAATGTTCTTTTTACTTTACTTAAAGGTCCCATGTCATACTTTTCTGGTTATTACCCGTCCCTTTGTGTGTTATGTAGCTTTCTATGCATGTGAACGGCCTGCAAAGTCACAAACCTCCAAAGTAAACCCTGTAGCGAGTAAAACTCTAACACCTGTCTATGCTCCCCCAGAACGCCTCGTTGGAGATTTTTCTTTTTCCATTTTGTTCTTCCTGGTCATAGTGACGTAACGCTGTGGAGCTCCGCCGATTGGTCCACACACACTCACTCAGCCTTATCTTTTCTCAGCCGCGGCTCCGCGGATCTCCGCACACACTGTGTGTGTGTGTGTGTGTGTGTGTGTGTGTGTGTGTGTGTGTGTGTGTGTGTGTGTGTGTGTGTGTGTGTGTGTGTGTGTGTGTGTGTGTGTGTGTGTGTGTGTGTGTGTGTGTGTGTGTGTGTGTGCGCTCAGGCTGAGCTCGGCGGTGTCTCGCTGTCTCGCAGACCCCACGCAGCAACCAGGAAACAACACCAGTAATCCAGCTCACACTGTCCGCTCCTCAAGACTCAAAGGGCGGAGCAGCGAGCCCCGCAACGTCCCGCCAACACGGCACCCAGCCCCCCCGCAGCATTCTCATCTGTTTGTCAATACTGGGGTCATTTTCTAACAAACGCCATTGTAACACATAATCACTGATGTTCCGCTGTAACGGTGGTGGACTCATCAGAACAGAGTGGGCGAGCTGACCAATCAGAGCACAGTGGGCTCATAGGGAGGGGGGGGGGGGGCAGGAGCTCCAACAAACCGTGTAGGACAGAGAGTGAACATGCTATACAGAGATGCTGTATGAGAAACTAATGTGAGTTTGGAACATTGAACAATGTACATCTATTCTAGTAGACTTCAACAATGGAGTTATGATCAGTAGAAATGGCGATTTTATGGGACCTTTAAAAATATTGGTACTTCCTCTACCTCTAGCAAATAGAGTGGTGTAGAAATTAGTCATAAAACCATAGTGACTTAGCATTTTAGCGACTCTGGTACCCTCATAGTCAAAAGGTTTTTCGAACATGTCTACTATGTTTTTGTTTAAAAGCATGAAGAATAGTTTGTGGTAACTTCTTGGTCGGCCTACAAATCTACGTCTATAAGGCCCCAAACAAGCCCCATCATATCCGTGGCATTGACTATGGAAGCCACCGATTGGTCAATATCATTTTTTCCCGTGACATGCCACTAGTTGTTGTCATTTCTTCCCTTTCTGCTTCAGTGCGGCAGGGATTGCTTTGCTGTCCGTCTCCATCCCTGAGAGAGAGAGTCTGTCATTCATCGCAGAGCTGTTTATTTTTTTACCTTTGCTTTCGTTGTTTCCGGCCGTCCTCTGCCCGGCTTTGCGAGTGCAGCCGTGTCCTCAGAGGCGAGACAAGGAGGATGAGATGAAAGATTCATACGGGGAGTGTGAGAGAGAGAGATCTCCACCAGAGAGAGTTAATTAGGATCTCCCTTTCCCAGGCAATCACTCTGCTCTTGACATTTCATCTCACTTTTTTCCTGGACAAATCTCCCTACGACAGGCGGAGAGGAAGTGCTCGACCTTGGTGAGGTGTTGTGATGCATTGCTGGTTTTAGTCCACATCAGTCTGCCTGCCCATGATAACATGAAACAGTGGAATAATCCCAGAGCTCTCCAAGCAACCTGTCTGCCCCCCCCCCCCCCTCCCCTTACCCTGAAAAAAAGCCTTCTCTTTTGTCCTCCCACGGTGCAAATCCATTATTTTGTTCAAGAAGCTCACCTATTAATGTTCGCAAGGACCCATTTCACACTGCCCGAGGTTTTCCTTCTGCAGAATTAAAATGGTGAAACATAAAAACACATTCATACGCAAATCAGTCCCGGAGGTGAAGAAGAGGTTAGAGAGACGGCAGGATACAATGAAAGAACAAAAACAGGCCATCAACACTTTGGATTTTTTCCTTTTCCCGTGACAATAGAGAAAGGAAACATAATCATAGCTCGGCTAAATTGAAAACCCTGCGTGTTCAATATGAAAGAGATAGATCCGATGATTAAACCGTAACACAAAATCAGAGAGAGAAAGGAAAAGAGTGTGTGTGTGTGGAAGCAAAATGTGTTTATTGTCCCCACTTCCCTGTCTGTCATTTGAAATTGGAGAGTGTATTATTGGACACCAGAGTCGGTCCCAGCCAATGATCTGTGATAGATTTGTTTAATGCACACTTTTATAGCCGGCACTCCCCTGCCGAGGATCTTTCACTGAGCTGTTAAAGGTAACCCGCCTCAGAGAGAAAGGGAACATTATCGCTCTGAAATGACTTCAAGGCAAAGCTCAGAGCGCCACCACCTCCTCGGCTGGGGCTGAAACAGGCGACTGAATTTCTTCACCTCCTAAAGATTTCATCATGATGTGAAGAAAGACAAAAAATAGAGAGACAAGTGGGAATATTTGTGACAGACATGGGGAAAAAAGATACCAATATGACTCACTGCTTCCTGCTTCCTGTCCTCACACACCCTGTGCAGCCATGTTTAATCATTTTAAGACTCTAGACTTTGGATTGGATCTGATTCTAATGTATGTTTTAAAAGCTGTTTCACCCAGCAACGAAAACATGAGAAATTGTGATCAGTCTTTAGTTGAGCAAAATGTGATTCCATGGAGAGTGGAGAAAGAGACGAATCAATCAATCAATCAAAGTGTATTCATAATATCACCAATGTTACATTTGTCTCAGTGGACTTTACAGTTAGTACAGAATATGAATATGACACCCTATTTCCTTTGACCCTCAATAGGTATGTTTTAGGGAAGTCAATTGATAACAAATATTTAAGTTAACTTAATAGTTAACTTGTGATCAATCGAAAAATGAAACCAAGATTTTTTTTTTTTTTTAAATATGATTGCTTTATACAAAATGTATGTTTAATATTATTATTATTGCAACAATCCAAAGCAAAGATCAATTCAAGTACATTTTAATGTAAGTACATTAAGCCTGCAAGCTGTAGCAAACTGCAAGTTAACTTTGATAGGTAGTTTGTTCATTTCAAAGTGTGCATGATATTATAAGGTGGTGAGAACATTTTCTTTGCACTAAGTAAAGCCATTTCTTGTGTTAGCCTAATATTTTAATTGACCTTTTCTCTGCAGCGTCCTTTTGTTGTAACGTTATAAATGTGGGAAGAATAAAGGATTTCTGATTCTGATTTCTGATATACTTGACCACTCCTACAGTAAGTCTTGCTGACATAGGGCTGCCTTGTCAAAAAGCCAATGGGATTTCTCCATTGGATTTCGGAAAATTGTAGAAAATAATATCTGTGGCAAACACACATTTATAATACTTATGTATTGTTCAGCAAGATAATCTCCACATATTAACACCACTTTAGGATTTCTGAAGTAAAGGGTTAATGTTGGTCTGTAAAGGAACTACAGCACGGTCACATGACTTCACGTCACCACCGCTAAGCTAAAGGTGGCTAATGTTGGGCTATAAAGGAACTACAGCACGGTCACATGACTTCACTTCACCACTGCTAAGCTAAAGGCGGCTAATGTTGGGCTATAAAGGAACTACAGCACGGTCACATGACTTCACGTCACCACCGCTAAGCTAAAGGCGGCTAGAGTTAGACGTGATTTACTCGTCTCAGTTAGACACCTGTTAGAAACCGCCATTAAAAAATTCGGCAGTGGGGTATTAACTGAACTATTAATCTCTTAACAGGCTCAGTTTTCGAGCAAGAAAAATAAACTACTGTAAACATAACAAACTGTCACCGAATCTGTGTAACTCATGGTTTAAACCAGACCAGAATGCCCCGGAACCGGAAGCTGTCATACAATCTAGTAGCTGTCGTAGCAGCTATTATGAAATCTCCGTTATTGACATGAAAATTGAATAATGGATTACCAGTAATCATTTCAAAGTGACACAGACACATTGTATTAACCTATGGCTTAACCTTCAGCAGCGTTTTTATCGTTGTAATGCCATTGAACACAACTTTTGATCAGAAAAAAACAGAGGTAAGACGTTTTTAGCCGTTTTGGCTCTGTAAAGCAAATGTCTTTGTTGTTGTTTGTCGAGTTCTGATCGCTCAGTGACGATACTTATATGTCTGGAATATGTGGAATATCAGCTTGCTAATCAATATCTTGTTTGTGCAGTTCCGATAAGTAATAAGGGTATTTTACCTTGAGTTCTGTGCTAATTCAGAGCCTTTGTTATTACCCTTTTGTTTTGTGTCGCAAACAATTGTTAATATAAAAGCTGAGTTTCTTCCCGTTAAGTGGGTAGGACACATTCATATTTGTTAAATATTAAGAAGCCCTCAGACGCTGTTTCTTGCAAGATGTTGCGTTTTTCCCCCGCCCGCGGGGCCGCGGGGTTTAACTGGTTAAGACACATAATAGACAGGGGTGCGCATAACTGGTACGCAGGTGCGCATGCGTGGCAACAATCTGAAATGCGTACCGTCACTTGTGTCACAAACCGCATTTGCGTACCGACGTACTTGTGAAGCTTTTCCAGAAGGCGGTTAGATCACCGGACGACAGAGTCGGTCTCCGTGTGCACAGACAGGGCTGCTGTTAACGTCGGTCTGTACGACGGAATTGTGCCAAAACTACGCCAACCGGCTGCGGAGGGAGACTCCCCCCCTTCACTGGAGAACTGTGCTAAAACAGCTGATCACAACGTTCACGCTCTGTGGTCACGAAGTACTCCACTAGCTCCCCCCCGTCGACTTTCCTGAAGTACTCCAATTGGCAACCCCCCCCCGTTGACGTTTGCGATACAGAGGGCTTCATCAAATAACTTTGAGTGGAGCCAGAAGTTGGAGTACCAAACACTGACTCCAGGTACTCATCTGAGTACCTCACTGAGAAAGTTACTGTATGTGCACCCCTGATAATAGAGAATGGGAATGGACATCATATTGTGCTGAGCTCTTTTGCACTTTAAACATTCAAGGCCCGTTCAGAAAAACACAATCTTTATTACAGATTCATGATTAAAAAACTTGAGTTGCATCTCAAATGAATCTTCAGGTCCCCAAATGATTTCAAATATAAATGAAATACAAAAAAATAAGTTTGGGAACCCTAGGTCATTTATAAGCAAATACATATATACATACTCTGAATATATCAATAGAAAATAGCTCTAAAAAGGTTAAATATGATGCTTTAAAAAAACTGGATTGAAAAAGCAACACAAATATGTCTCAGCCTTAACCCTCTGTGCTAATAATGAATATGTAATCCTTTTTGTATGTGCATCTAGAAGTGCACACCTCTATGACCCCTGATAATTATTTCTGCTGCAAACCATGGGTCACATGACAAAAGATCTGAGGGGTCATCCAATCAGTGATGGGCGTTCAGCGGCCATTGGCAGAGATTGGCCACATTATGGATTCACTCATTAAACAGCTTTGTATGGGTGTGGGTCAGCAGACAGGTGTCAGCAAGATGAATGACTTTCTCTCACACACACACACACACACACACACACACACACACACACACACACACACACACACACACACACACACACACACACACACACACACACACACACACACACACACACACACACACACACACACACACACACACACACACACACACCTCACCGCCCAGCGAGGGCAACCACTGCCAGTAGGAACAGTAGTTATGGAAATGAAGGTCGCTAACCCTGACATGCTTAATTAATAAATCTGCTGCTGATGAAGCCACAGAGTTTCACAACCCTTTGTTTTTTTCTGACAATAATGATGGTACTGATGGTATTATGATTGATATGATTTAATAACCAGTTCTTCTCCTAGAGGATGTTCTTTGAGTTATTTCCTTTTCATTTGAATATAATCCTATCCTGACTACGAGAGAAAAGCTGAAAAACAACAAGTTATGCTGACACTTCTTGACATTCGTGTTGCCTAGAAATGAAATATATCTCATACAGTGTTTGTCTAGATTTTGACAAACTCTCTATTCATTGCACATTTTGTTTTGCAGGCAGTAGATTTTATTGTACTCATGATATGAAAGTCAAATTGAAATTGAGTCTTTGAGATGGAGTTCATATCAGGCCGGGTCTTCATAAGGAGTTAGATTATGTTTTAGTAATGATGGACATGACTTTAAAGATACCCTATTATGCTGTTTTTCATCAACATATCACAGGTCTCAGATATATACAGAACATGTCCCTGGAGTGGCTCCAAACACCAAACAGACCATTTCAGCATTACCCATAATCCCCTCTGTTTCAGCCCTGTTTCCAAAGTGCTGATTCTCTGTCTGTTACTTTAGATGAAAATAAGGAGCCCCTCCCCACGCCCCTCTGAGAGACATTTGGTTACAAAGAACTCAATGGTGCTCTAGGAGGAGATTCAGGTGATAAGGGGGGGGGGGGGGGGGGGTACCTTGGTTGCTGATTGGCTAATGGTTACACAAGCCAACACCTCGTTATGACATCATAAAGTGACCAAAATCTTATCAGCTCATTTTCAGACAGGTTTTTATAGAAATGGATCAAAAAGAGAGAGAATCTTTGTTCCTGAAACTTTCAGAGTCTCTTTCCACAGAGGGGACACATGTTGATGTAGAAGAGACATGGAGAAGAGGGGACACATGTTGATGTAGAAGAGACATGAAGAAGAGGGGACACATGTTGATGTAGAAGAGACATGGAGAAGAGGGGACACATGTTGATGTAGAAGAGACATGAAAAAGAGGGGACACATGTTGATGTAGAAGAGACTTGAAGAAGAGGGGACACATGTTGATGAAGAAGAGACATGAAGAAGAGGGGACACATGTTGATGTAGAAGAGACATGAAGAAGAGGGGACACATGTTGATGTAGAAGAGACATGAAGAAGAGGGGACACATGTTGATGTAGAAGAGACATGAAGAAGAGGGGACACATGTTGATGTAGAAGAGACATGAAGAAGAGGGGACACATGTTGATGTAGAAGAGACATGAGGAAGAGGGGACACATGTTGATGAAGAAGAGACATGAAGAAGAGGGGACACATGTTGATGTAGAAGAGGCATGAAGAAGAGGGGACACATATTGATGTAGAAGAGACATGAGGAAGAGGGGACACATGTTGATGTAGAAGAGACATGAAGAAGAGGGGACACATGTTGATGTGGAAGAGACATGGAGAAGAGGGGACACATGCTGATGTAGAAGAGACATGAAGAAGAGGGGACACATGTTGATGTAGAAGAGACATGAAGAAGAGGGGACACATGTTGATGTAGAAGAGACATGAAGAAGAGGGGACACATGTTGATGTAGAAGAGACATGAAGAAGAGGGGACACATGTTGATGTAGAAGAGACATGAAGAAGAGGGGACACATGTTGATGTAGAAGAGACATGAAGAAGAGGGGACACATGTTGATGTAGAAGAGACATGAAGAAGAGGGGACACATGTTGATGTGGAAGAGACATGAAGAAGAGGGGACACATGTTGATGTAGAAGAGACATGAAGAAGAGGGGACACATGTTGATGTAGAAGAGATGTGGAGAAGAGGGGACACATGTTGATGGAGAAGAGACATGAAGAAGAGGGGACACATGTTGATGTAGAAGAGACATGAAGAAGAGGGGACACATGTTGATGTAAAAGAGACGTGGAGAAGAGGGGACACATGTTGATGTAGAAGAGACATGAAGAAGAGGGGACACATGTTGATGTAGAAGAGACATGAAGAAGAGGGGACACATGTTGATGTAGAAGAGACATGAAGAAGAGGGGACACATGTTGATGTAGAAGAGACATGGAGAAGAGGGGACACGTGTTGATGTAGAAGAGACATGAAGAAGAGGGGACACATGTTGATGTAGAAGAGACATGGAGAAGAGGGGACACATGCTGATGTAGAAGAGACATGAAGAAGAGGGGACACATGTTGATGTAGAAGAGACATGAAGAAGAGGGGACACATGTTGATGAGGAAGAGACATGAAGAAGAGGGGACACATGTTGATGTAGAAGAGACATGAAGAAGAGGGGACACATGTTGATGTAGAAGAGACATGAAGAAGAGGGGACACATGTTGATGTAGAAGAGACATGAAGAAGAGGGGACACATGTTGATGTAGAAGAGACATGAAGAAGAGGGGACACATGTTGATGTGGAAGAGACATGAAGAAGAGGGGACACATGTTGATGTAGAAGAGACATGAAGAAGAGGGGACACATGTTGATGTAGAAGAGATGTGGAGAAGAGGGGACACATGTTGATGGAGAAGAGACATGAAGAAGAGGGGACACATGTTGATGTAGAAGAGACATGAAGAAGAGGGGACACATGTTGATGTAAAAGAGACGTGGAGAAGAGGGGACACATGTTGATGTAGAAGAGACATGAAGAAGAGGGGACACATGTTGATGTAGAAGAGACATGAAGAAGAGGGGACACATGTTGATGTAGAAGAGACATGAAGAAGAGGGGACACATGTTGATGTAGAAGAGACATGGAGAAGAGGGGACACGTGTTGATGTAGAAGAGACATGAAGAAGAGGGGACACATGTTGATGTAGAAGAGACATGGAGAAGAGGGGACACATGCTGATGTAGAAGAGACATGAAGAAGAGGGGACACATGTTGATGTAGAAGAGACATGAAGAAGAGGGGACACATGTTGATGTAGAAGAGACATGAAGAAGAGGGGACACATGTTGATGTAGAAGAGACATGAAGAAGAGGGGACACATGTTGATGTAGAAGAGACATGAAGAAGAGGGGACACATGTTGATGTAGAAGAGACATGAAGAAGAGGGGACACATGTTGATGTGGAAGAGACATGAAGAAGAGGGGACACATGTTGATGTAGAAGAGACATGAAGAAGAGGGGACACATGTTGATGTAGAAGAGATGTGGAGAAGAGGGGACACATGTTGATGGAGAAGAGACATGAAGAAGAGGGGACACATGTTGATGTAGAAGAGACATGAAGAAGAGGGGACACATGTTGATGTAAAAGAGACGTGGAGAAGAGGGGACACATGTTGATGTAGAAGAGACATGAAGAAGAGGGGACACATGTTGATGTAGAAGAGACATGAAGAAGAGGGGACACATGTTGATGTAAAAGAGACGTGGAGAAGAGGGGACACATGTTGATGTAGAAGAGACATGAAGAAGAGGGGACACATGTTGATGAAATGGGGGCATGAAGAAGAGGGGACACATGTTGATGTAAAAGAGACATGAAGAAGAGGGGACACATGTTGATGTAGAAGAGACATGGAGAAGTGGATTTTGCATAATAGGTGACCTTATAAACACTTTAAAATAAGGCATTGACGGCAAAATCTAAATAATAATAAGGGGGGGAAAGTATGTATATTAGATATGAAGCTATAACTTGGAGTTAGTTAGCGTATGGTAGCACACAGATTGCAAACGGTGGGAAACATCTAGCTTAACTGTCAAAAATGTGTCAACCTTCCCCCTAAAAATCTTACTAAATAATTTTTTTTTGTTTTGCTTGTTTATAACTTCCCAAATAATAGCATGTTGTGGTTGACAGGGCACAGACAGGATTATTCCTTCAACGGGATCAGAAACGTCAGAACCAGATCTCCTGAGAAACTCCCTTTGGAGGCTGATGAGGATGATCTGGATTACCGGTGCAAACCCGCCCCCTGCAGTCAACACGTCAAAGTATCGCTGGCAAGATACTTAACCCCAAATTCCTCCGTAAGGCATGTCAACAGAGAGTCAGTTCCTCTGGAAGAAAGAGCCTGTCTGTTACCCTTATTTCTGTGTATGCTAAACTCAGTATGTGGGCAGGTGCTTCATATTGAAAACATAGCATCCGACATGAGAGTGATATCTCTTTCAAATAAAATAAGAAGTAGCAATTATAAAACTATCATTTGAAGTCTTCGTCCAATTACTATTGTCCTTAATTTCTCCATTTGGTTTTTGTATAAGTGTGAACTAAACTGAACAAAAATATAAACGCAACACTTTTGTTTTTGCTCCCATTTTCAATAAGATGAACTCAAAGATCTAAAACATTTTCTATTTACACAAAATAACCATTTCTCTCAAATATTGTTCACAAATCTGAAAAAATCTGTGATAGTGAGCACTTCTCCTTTGCCGAGATAATCCATCCCACCTCACAGGTGTGGCATATCAAGATGCTGATTAGACAGCATGATTATTGCACAGGTGTGCCTTAGGCTGCCCACAATAAAAGGCCACTCTGAAACGTGCAGTTTTGCTTTATTGGGGGGGTCTGGGGGGGTCCGAAAACCAGTCAGTATCTGGTGTGAGGGTTAGGGTTAGGGTAATGTTGTGAATCGAGTGGCCTGTGTTCATCGTCCATAACATACGCCTGCCCATACCATAACCCCACCACCACCATGGGCCACTCGATTCACAACATTACACAAACCTAACCCCAACCCTAATACTGACTGGTTTTCGGACCCCCCCAGACCCCCCCAATAAAGCAAAAATGCACGTTTCAGAGTGGCCTTTTATTGTGGCCAGCCTAAGGCACACCTGTGCAATAATCATGCTGTCTAATCAGCATCTTGATATGCCACCTGTGAGGTGGGATGGATTATCTCGGCAAAGGAGAAGTGCTCACTATCACAGATTTTTTCAGATTTGTGAACAATATTTGAGAGAAATGGTTATTTTTTGTATATAGAAAATGTTTTAGATCTTTGAGTTCATCTCATTGGAAAATGGGAGCAAAAACAAAAGTGTTGGGTTTATATTTTTGTTCAGTGTAGATACAAATAAATGTAATGGTATTTATCTACTCATCACAACTGTTGGCAAAAAAGCAAATAAGGTTAGTTGCAACAATGAAAAGACGGAAACACATAGACATAGGGAACTTTAAATTGTAGTCCAGTGAGGAGGTGTCAGTAAAATATGTAAAATAATGTGCAAATGGTTTATTGTTATAGAAAGACAGAAACTAAAACTATGAAGCTAGGACTTCAAAATTCATTCATTTACTCAAGGACAAGAACAGTTTGTTGAACCCAGAATCCAAAAACTCCTGATTTCCATTTGAGTCCAAGTCTGAAATCAATCAGAACAAAACCATTTCTGCACTTTTGAGATTTGATCTTTGGCCGACATCCATAACCCTAACTGACTTTCACCTTAAGTGTCTGAGTGGGAGAGTGGAGTAGACTCATGTCTTCAATAATCAGGGACAGGGATTTCATAACATATTCGATTATTGTGGGGACATTGCACTGTAGAGACGTATGAGGGACGTTCCAGGGAAGGAAATTGAACTACTCGGAAAGCTTAAGCAGTTATTCGTGGCAGATAAGAGCACATTAGAGCGAGTATGAGGAGGAGATAAGAGGATATTATTCAGATAGGCAATGAGTTTTTATAAAATCAAGAAAAAATCTGATGTTTACAACCAAGGTCCTCAAAATGTGTGCAATTTTAAATAACGAAATTACTTCAACTTAAAGTACTGATCACCCCCCTTCTTCCATCCCAACAGAATTAACATTATTTTAGTATAAAATCCTTCAATTAAAGTTCCCATTCTTTCTGACGCAACTTTCTCACCATTTATTTAGCCGCTCTTTCATCAGCGCACAATGGATTATGTTCAGCCGTAAAGCTGTGATCTCGATAAGGGATCCAACGTTTTGTCCAGAGACGTTTCAAACAATCCCAATCTTGAAAGAGACAAATTATTATTATCAGCCTGCCTAAGCAATTCATTAGGATGTCATTTGTAGGGGAAATGAACTCAAAGAGAAATAAGTGATGCATTATGAAACCAGCTAATTGTCTCAGATAATGCTCGGCTCGGTGCATGTGCGACGCCTTTCATGTCTTTCCCCACGGCACTTAGCGTGTCCATCATGTGTTCTGGCAAAGTCCTTCTTGCTTTTGTTAGCGCAGGGTTTACAGTTCCCTCTGTGGATATTCATCTCACTGAGTTTAAGTAAAGAACTAAACATGGAGAAGCAGCGTTCAGTTATTATGCTCCAGATATCTGAAACAAACTACCAGAAACCTGCAGGTCTGTTGCAACTATTACTACTTCTAAATCCAGGCTGAAGACTTTTCTTTTTGCCGCTGCTTTTAATTAAACTATTCACATCACAAACTGCACTGTAACTTTACTCGGGAGGCTTAAAGACATTTCTATAGGTTAGGAATCCTGATTCTGGGAATGGAAATGTTTAAATCCAGATTCTGGGAATCAAAAATAGGTTGAAAGCCCTCGATTCCAAGAAATTTGTTTAAAATCCTGTGTTCAGGGAATGTAAAGTGGAGGCGTGTGGTGCAGTGGGTTGGTGTTGGGATCAGGGGGTCACAGGTTCGAACCCCACTGCAGTCAGCATGTCGTTGTGTTCCTGAGACACTTCACCCCAAATGGCTCCTGTGGGGATTGTCCACAGTATTGAGTATGTACGTCGCTTTGGATAATGTAATGTAAAAAAGAAAGGGACGTTTCTGGGAAATTTAAAAAGGTCTCGGGAAGCTTTAATAGAAAGGTGTATTCATGAATGTTATACCTGTGTTATTCATGTTTTAAGTACATTTTATTATCTTTGCTGTTAAAATACTCAAGTGAAGTACAAGTACCTCAATTTCTTTCTTAAAGAGAACATATTATGCAAACTTTCAGTTTCATATTTTTATTTTGTACCTCTACTTCGACATGTTTACATTATTTAATGTTCAAGAGAAAAACTCCACAGGAACACAGCGATTTTAGTCTTTGTAGACCATTAACATGCACTAAAACCTAGAACACACCACAGGAAAGAGAAAACCCCTAAGAGCACAATAAGGTCTCTTTAACTTTAGTATTTAAATAAATGTAGGTAGTTTCTTTCCAACACTGCCTTTGTGTGATCTAATCCTCCCTTTATCCTTTGGTCTTTGTGATTATTATGTGTTGTGATTATTATGTATTGTGATTATTATGTATTGTGATTATTATGTATTGTGATTTTTATGTGCTGTGATTATTATGTATTGTGATTATTATGTATTGTGATTATTATGTGCTGTGATTATTATGTATTGTGATTATTATGTGTTGTGATTATTATGTGTTGTGATTATTATGTATTGTGATTTTTATGTGCTGTGATTATTATGTATTGTGATTATTATGTGCTGTGATTATTATGTGCTGTGATTATTATGTATTGTGATTATTATGTGTTGTGATTATTATGTGTTGTGATTATTATGTATTGTGATTTTTATGTGCTGTGATTATTATGTATTGTGATTATTATGTATTGTGATTATTATGTATTGTGATTATAATGTGCTGTGATTATTATGTATTGTGATTATTATGTGTGCATTGACCATATTAACCAGGGAATGTTAAACTTCACTTTATCTTAAGTGGTCCAGCGAGAGCTTTGAAAGGATATAATTTGCTAATCAAACAATTACACTGTATGCCGCTTTACAGAAGTATGGTATACATACTGTTACATTTCCCACAATGCATCTCATTTTGTGAACTGTGAACTGAAGCGTCTTAATCAGCCGTTTCTATCAGCCGCACTTTAGCAGAGTAAGGGCCAACATGTGCTGACCTGATGAGAGTTAAAGATAAAGCAGTATAAACATCTTATTTTCTAGAACTACTCGTACAGGAAAGTCCTATTCTCTTTTTCTCACAGTCTCCCTGCACATCAAAAAGCTTCCTCCAATTTTGGCTGATCTTTTAGCATCGTACCACACCCTAATGATTATTGATGTGTGTTATCATTGAATGAAATGAGCTTAGTGTGCTTGGAATTGAACAGGGAGTCGTGCGTTTGCTTTGACGCCGCGGGGCAAATACCAAGAGTCATTAGACGCGCTTTTCAGATATAAAAACGTAACATCTAGTCCTCCGCAGATTCAGCTCCCTCTGGCTGATACAGAGCCTTATTAGGGAGATATTGTCTGACTTCTTCCTCTGCTCCGCTGTACAATTATTTCCACAAATGTAGGAAACAAAACAATCAACTGTGAAGGAGGAGAACAACTTCAAATCAGTGAATCTGAAGAGGCTGTCGGAAACTCTGCCTAAAGAGTTCCACACAATGAAACAGTCAAGTGTTACAGCAATAACCTGCTTCGCCACATGTTTAAATCAAGCTTATATATTTTAGGAACACATTAACATGTTTGTGTGTGTTGCAAATCTGCCCCAACAAGCTTCTATCACAGAAAACATCCTTCTGTTTCTGTGATACGTCGTAACCTTCTGTTTAAAATTCATAACCTCGTTTGGATGAGATTTATTTAAATTATTTTTAAGGGCATTTTGTTCCAACCTTTTAGATTTTGTAAGATATTTGCATTTGTTCAGTGATAGCTCAGTTTATATGCAATAAAGGAAATAATTAGCTTTTTGTCCTGGCTAAGAATATATTATACATTTCAAAGGTAATGTCACCAATGTAGATAAGATCTCATAAATAATGGTGCACTTATGTGTGATAGCCTATTCTTTACTCCAGTCGGACTCGTATTACACTGAAATACACCATTTAAAGGTCCACATTAACTCACTTTGAGGTAGATATCAGTATGTAGTGTCTCTACTGCAGTGGTTCTCAAACCTTTTCTGTCAGGCCCCCCTTTGGAGAAAAAGAAAAGTCGGGCCCCCCCAACACAATAGTCACGTAATGGGCCATTTATTAAAATACATCAATATGAACGTGAGCATTCCTTTGCTAGAACAGTGATAATAAAACAATGCTCCTGAAGTCTGTGTGATCAAAAAAAAATAATACAATTGTGCAATCCCTTTGCTAGAACAATCAGTTATAATGCTTTGCCACTTTGCAATCTGGGAAAAAAAATGAAAAGAAAGAAAATGCTCAGTGGCTGCAATGAGCCTGTTCTGCACTGCACATGTCTTCAAAACGGGGTTGCAGGCTCAGTGGCGGCACCAGAGATTTATTTTGGGGGTGCTGTGGGGTAGCTTGACGTTTCATAGAGGCTGATCAAACATTTAGGGTTTCCCACTAATGTACCGGCGCTACAGTGGAATGTTCTACTGCAACAATCCCCATGCACACACGCAGTGTACCGCGACTGTTACAATGAAGGCTCGATAATCAGCTCACGGCATATAGGTGTAAGCAGGGGTAAAGTGCTATTTTTATAGGTGGTGTGTGGACCTAACATAGGGGGGTCCGGGGGCAAGCTCCCCTGGGAAGATTTTTTTTTTACTGTCATATATTATTTCAAACCTGTTTTTCATTTATTCTCTTATTTTTGTATAACTATAATGATCAGTTTACATTAATCGTGACCAAAACGCAGCAGACCCACTGAGATAACTTAGACTAAAGTGAACTATCTAAACACTGAGAGAGTCCTTTAGCTCAATGAGCCTCTCAGTCTGACAGGAGAGGACACTCCTCCACCTTGTTGTTGAAAAAACTCCTTATATCCGTTAGCGTAGCTCGCTAGCACCAGAAGCTAACAACAACGATCTCCGGTACCGGTGCGCACGCTCTCTCTCTTTCTGTTAGCTGGACGGCTCTGTTGTGATTGGTCAACCGCTTAGAGATGTCCCGCCCCTTAGCCTATCACGTACAATGTGTTGGAGCGCTAGCCAATAGAAGCGCAAGTTTTACATAGTGTTGTCACCATGTTTTGGACAACCCTGATAGATAATAGGGAAAATATACTGAAACTACATTTTTTTTAATCCACCTTCAACTTGATCTGTCAGCACTGTCAGGTACAGGCCTGAACGTGAGTCCTTCCTGTCCTCTTTCTGCACCATACAGTTCTCGCTCTCCATCAGCATGCTGAGTGTCTCGTGTTGACCGCATGCGACCTCATCATCTTCTCTACGACTCCAGGTGAACTGGAGCATCTCTCTGCCTCTGAAGGCTGTCAGCTAAAGACGTTATTGTCCCTAATAGGAACGATCGCACGGTAGAGAAACACCAGAACACACGGCAACAATAAAATACAGAAATATGTGAAAACGTCCACTGTTGAAATCTCTTATTTTCTTCATTCCTCACGAAGAGAGCCCAGTTCTGTGATGTGCTCTCCACTGTGAGGTCAGAGGCTTTAGCTCAGAGAGAAGATGGGGGGGGGGGGTCTTACATTTCCTCCGTTCTTTCCTCTGCAGGTTCACAAAAAGCACTCCGTACTCTCGATGACGTGGTTGCGTGCATCCCACTGTTTGCTGCACCTATTTATTTATAGCCTTATTGTAGAGAGCTCTCCACAACATGTTCTTTTTATAAAGGACAGAGAAATGGGTTCAAGACACACACACACCCACACCATGCAGACATTCATGTGTGCAAACACTCAAATGGAGCACGAGGAAATCACACACATACTGTAAGTGAACGCATTAGCTTTCATGCTATGTGCAACATGAATTCTATGGTGGCCGGCAAAGTGCTAACGCTCTACAACGGACCAAAACACTGCAAATATATAAAAATACAAATGTGCCATAACACGTGAAAATGATGAAACATCGTCAACAACTTGACAACACATGTGCAATGTTTACTTGAAGTGCTGCATGAAGGTAATGCTGCAAGAAGCTCAAAACAAAACGGAAACCATGGGGACACTAAAAAGTGACGCTCACAGCTGGGATCGGAGCGCTTGTCATACTTGCCAACCTTTAGACCTCAGAAATCGGGAGCATTTCAAAATGAAAAATTGGGGGGGGGGGGGTGCTAGTGTATCGCCGGAGCTGTTAGATTAACATGCTTATTGTAGTTCTAAGTGCACTGCCTTGCGGCCTGTAGCACCATCCTTGATGGAGCATATGTGTGGGCTGGACCTGTATTTTACAGAAAGGAGTGAGCAGAGAGTAGAGTAGTTGTCGATTCTTGTTCTGTTTTCTGAGAATATCTGCCTCAGCCTCTCAGACTTTGAGTTGCGCGCACTACTAAAGAGACGTGTTACCATGGAAACCAAACAATGGTGTAGCTGTATTAAAGTCCGAGTGGAAACAGTCGTGTGTAAATCTGATTTTGTCAGAAATCGGGAGAAATGCGGGAGAAATATGACCCCGGGAGGAAACCGGGAGAGGGCAATGAAATCGGGAGTCTCCCGCGAAAATCGGGAGGGTTGACAAGTATGGCGTTGTTGACGTTGAAGTTGGCCATAATATCAGAAGGAATCATGCGATCACATTTTTCAAATACGGCGTTAAAACATTTTAGGAAACTTACCAACAACGAGATATTTGGCCAACTTTATAATCCATAATTCAACAATTGTCCGGTCCCGATACCAGCAGGGCTTCTCTCTTGTTATTGGTTAGAGATGTCCCGCCCCTTTGTCTATCACGTGCAATGTTTTTGCGCAATCCAATAGAAATTGGATTTTTCCACAGAGATTTTTGCCTTTGTAGACCATTTACAAAAACAGACCATTTAAAAACCTCCAAAAAGAACAGAAGGGCCTCTTTAATGTCAACGTTTTGGACACATGTTGTATGAGTTCATGTTTATGTCAGTGTATGTGCGGGTAGAGGTGTAGGTGTGATTGCAAACTACTAGCTGGATGTTTTTCACAGAAGATGTGCGTCCTCTCTGCATCTCACCATCACGCCTCCTGTTTCTCTTGTAGCAACTACCCGACTTTTGGAAAAAACTGTGACTTGTTTACAGACACAGATGAGATTGGTTTTGTCGTCTAGACACGCCAGATTGCATCTATGATATCTTACCCAGAAATAGCAACAGAAAAACAAAGGAATTTAGAAGAAATATTTGGCAGCAAGAGACACAGTCTGTATAAACAATAACATTGCAGTTTATGAACGAGAGACAAACCAATGGTGTTCATTTATTTTAATCATGTGAAGCATTTGATTAAAACCAAATGATTAAGGGTAAAATGCAGAGGTCAAATGTCATTGTGTGTTGTGTGGAAGTTAAAGAGGGTTTCATGCCTTCGATTCTGAAAGTTTATAATGTATAACTGCCTGTTTCTTGTAACTCTCTGTATATATTACAATTAAAAACTGCATTATTAAAGTAACATATATTCCCAATGAACGTCACAGGGCTCTGGCTCTCCTGCATGTCTCCTGTAAATTCAAAGTGTTGCTGTGTTTCCTGCAGGAGGCGTAGTGGCTGTACCAGTCGTAGAGTTTGAGTGACAGCTGCACTCCAGCATCTTCAAGGTGGACAAACATCTTTGACAAGGATGTACTTTGTCTCCTCCCCCGCTGAGATGTTCACAGTATGAAGCAGCTCACAATACTTTAGACCTTGTGTGAAGTTCATAACACTATGAGACAGGATTATATCCCTTTGTGAAGTTATCATGGAGGCTAATATTTCATCTACTGTATCACTAGCAGTATTAAAACACATTAAAGAGGCCTTATTCTGCTTTTGGGGGGTTTTCCTTTCCTGTCGTGTGTTCTATATGTTTGTGTGCACGTCAATGGTCTGCAAAAGCCAAAATCCTTCCAGAGTTTATCCTGAAACGCCTCAATTGGACTCCTTTGTTTATACCAGAACATAGTGACAGTATTATTGTAACATTCGCTCTTCTACTGGCTAGCGTTCCAACACATTGTACGTGATATTAAGGGTCGGGATATCTCTTAGCAGTTGACCAATCACAACAGAGCCGGCCAGCTAACCAATCACTGGGCTCTGGTTTCAGACAGAGGGTGAAAAGAAGTGCTGCAGCACAGACAGTATGAGAAAAATAAAGAGCTTTTTGAACATTAAAGCATGGAGACATGTAGAGACACTACATACTGATATACACCTGAACAGCAGCAGGAGAGGACTCTTTAAAGTAGAGACACTACATACTGATATACACCTGAACATCAGCAGGAGAGGACTCTTTAAAGTAGAGACACTACATACTGATATACACCTGAACATCAGCAGGAGAGGACTCTTTAAAGTAGAGACACTACATACTGATATACACCTGAACATCAGCAGGAGAGGACTCTTATAGAGACACTACATACTGATATACACCTGAACATCAGCAGGAGAGGACTCTTTAAAGTAGAGACACTACATCCTGTTAGACACCTGGGGCCGTATTCACAAAGGATCTTAGGGCTAAAAGTAGCTCCTAACTGGCGAATTTAGGAGAAACTCCTAAACATAATGGGCGTGTCAGTCTTACATTTAGGACTCCTACTTTTATTCACTAAGAGCAATTCACAAAGTATTTTAGGCCTAAAAGTAGCACCTAAGCTTAAAAGTCCTCGAGAGGACTCCTAACTCAGTAAGACCTATTCACAAAGAATCTGAAAATGGCTGCGAGACAAAATGTTTTGGAGACAATGGAAGACTGTGAATTGATCAAGAGATATAGGCTAAATCGTGAGGGTATCAAACTTGTTGTGGAATTAGTGCGGGATGCAATAACATCCCCGACTAACAGGAATAACCCGATTAGTCCGGAAATAAAATGTTTGGCAACACTACGATATTTAGCAACAGGGAAAATGCAACTTTGCAATGCCGACGATTTAGGAATATCGCAACCATCAGTCAGCTGTGCCATAAACCAAACCATCAACGCGCTCTCTAGACCACATATCATCCAACAGTTTATCCAGTTTCCTTTGGACAATCAACAACTACACAGGATCAAAGCCAACTTCATGGCAATGCAGGTATGCCCGGTGTGGTCGGTGCTATTGACGGGACGCACATAAAGATAATTGCGCCATAGAAAGATGAGGAAGTGTTCGTCAATAGAAAGAAAGTACATTCCATCAACACGCAGATTGTTTTCATTCATCATGATAGGGGGGCTTTAACGGCGGTATGGGCTGTTATTGAAAGTGTTTAAGTGCTGGAAATATGCTCATTGGATAATAGTTTGCGGGGTGCTTTTAATTGCCTCCTTGATTTAATGCAATTTACGTATTTTTATTGTTTGCTCTCTCTCTTTAACGTGCATATACAACGTCATTATCGTGGTCTGCACAAACTTGTCATCATGCGTGTATTCTGCTAACTGCACTGTCCATAACTATTTGATAGGAATACATTTCTAGCCGAGGCTATTTCCTTGTTTTAGTGGGCTCGTTTGTGGGATGTTGCGGATGAGTTTCACCGAGACCGCCTGCTCTGAACAACCAATCTCCGTACTGACCGCTTCTAAACTCATGCACGAGAATCGACGTAATCCATAGCAACGGCGCGTCACTCTTAGTTCACTCTTAGCGATTTATCCTTAGTATGAGTAGGTCTCAGCGGCTTTGTGAATAACTTTTAAGAAAAAACTCCTACGTAAAATGTTTTAGCGCGAGTTAGGAGCACTCCTAGCGGTAAGATAAAATGCTTTGTGAATACGGCCCCTGAACATCAGCAGGAGAGGACTCTTTAAAGTAGAGACACTGCATACTGATATACACCTGAACATCAGCAGGAGAGGACTCTTTAAAGTAGAGACACTGCATACTGATATACACCTGAACATCAGCAGGAGAGGACTCTTTAAAGTAGAGACACTACATACTGATATACACCTGAACATCAGCAGGAAAGGACTCTTTAAAGTAGAGACACTACATACTGATATACACCTGAACATCAGCAGGAAAGGACTCTTTAAAGTAGAGACACTGCATACTGATATACACCTGAACATCAGCAGGAGAGGACTCTTTAAAGTAGAGACACTACATACTGATATACACCTGAACATCAGCAGGAGAGGACTCTTTAAAGTAGAGACACTACATACTGATATACACCTGAACATCAGCAGGAGAGGACTCTTTAAAGTAGAGACACTACATACTGATATACACCTGAACATCAGCATGAGAGGACTCTTTAAAGTAGAGACACTACATACTGATATACACCTGAACATCAGCAGGAGAGGACTCTTTAAAGTAGAGACACTACATACTGATATACACCTGAACATCAGCAGAAGAGGACTCTTTAAAGTAGAGACACTACATACTGATATACACCTGAACATCAGCATGAGAGGACTCTTTAAAGTAGAGACACTACATACTGATATACACCTGAACATCAGCATGAGAGGACTCTTTAAAGTAGAGACACTACATACTGATATACACCTGAACATCAGCAGGAGAGGACTCTTTAAAGTAGAGACACTACACACTGATATACACCTGAACATCAGCAGGAGAGGACTCTTTAAAGTGGAGACACTACATACTGATATACACCTGAACATCAGCAGGAGAGGACTCTTTAAAGTAGAGACACTACATACTGATATACACCTGAACATCAGCAGGAGAGGACTCTTTAAAGTAGAGACACTACATACTGATATACACCTGAACATCAGCAGGAGAGGACTCTTTAAAGTAGAGACACTACATACTGATATACACCTGAACATCAGCAGGAGAGGACTCTTTAAAGTAGAGACACTACATACTGATATACACCTGAACATCAGCAGGAGAGGACTCTTTAAAGTAGAGACACTACATACTGATATACACCTGAACATCAGCAGGAGAGGACTCTTTAAAGTAGAGACACTACATACTGATATACACCTGAACATCATCATGATCTGTTGTCTTTAAACCAAGTTAAACTAAGTTGTGGAAGTTTTAACCGTGAGACACCACGGATGTCAACAACCCTTAACTCATCCTGGATATCTAGTGCTTTCTTCGATGCTTAATGACAACTTATTTTCAGCGCTGGGAATGTTTGTATTTACAAATCGGCAAGTTGTCCCTGAACACACGCATTTTGTAAATCTTGTTCATTTAAATACTGTGAATGCACATCCCTCTGAATAATTTGCACATTTCTGTTCAACTCTTCCTCTATTCAAATCTGAACAGCAATATGTTTTTCAACAGAACTTTTTTTTGCTCCTTTTCTACAACTTATTTCTCTTCAAGGTTGAAGTTTTTTAAATATTTTAACAAAAAATGCATCCACTGAACTGAGATTCAGCCATTGCTCGGATAAATGTCACTAATTCAGGTAGAAACAGGAAGGACTCAACAAGGAAAACACGGTTTCCTTGCTTGAGAGAAAATGTGATTTATTCAGACAATGATACCAATGATAAAGATCTCTCACAAGAATAACAAGCGGAAAACAAAGCACAACAGATGTATGGATAATGGGAAGAGGAACATAGTACACAGTGCTTTTATAAATATGTGTGTAGCATGCATTTAATAAATGCAGACAGAGATTTATAGCACAGCATGAGCCAGCGCTGCAGGAAACACACATAATGACATGATGCAATGAAGGAGAGCAGAAAGAGAAGATGCTCCCGTTCTGTTTCAAGCTTTGATTTTATTGTTGTTCAAAAGATATAAAATAAACGTGTTGCAGGAAATAAAACGGCCCCAGAACAGAGAGAGAAAGTGTGTGTGCAGAGGGTGTGTGTGCAGAGTGTGTGTAGAGTGTGTGTGTGCGCGTGTGCGTGCGCGTGTGCGTGTGCGTGTGCGCGCGCGCGTGTGTGTGTGTGTGTGCAGAGAGTGTGTGTGGAAAGTGTGTGAGGAGAGTGTGTGCAGAGAGTGTGTGAGGAGAGTGTGTGTAGAAAGTGTGTGGGGAGAGTGTGTGTAGAGAGTGTGTGGGGAGAGTGTGTAGAGAGTGTGTGTGTGTGTGTGTGTGTGTGTGTGTGTGTGTGTGTGTGTGTGTGTGTGTGTGTGTGTGTGTGTGTGTGTGTGTGTGTGTGTGTGTGTGTGTGTGTGTGCAGAGAGTGTGTGTGGAAAGTGTGTGAGGAGAGTGTGTGTAGAGTGTGTGTGTGTGTGTGTGTGTGTGTGTGTGTGTGTGTGTGTGTGTGTGTGTGTGTGTGTGTGTGTGTGTGTGTGTGTGTGTGTGTGTGTGTGTGTGTGTGTGTGTGTGTGTAGAGAGTTGGTGTAGAGTGTGTGTGAGGTGAGTGTGTGTAGAGAGTGTGTGTGTGATCTCCATTAGATGCCTGCTCTGACAGCCAATGAGAATCACTCGTACAGCTCCACGGGGGAAGCAGCTGATTTTATCCCTAAAAAGGTTTTCAATATTTAATGGAAGGTGATGCACATTACCTGCTGACTCATTGGAGTTACACGGCCATTTTGAGCAAGTGGAGGTTGTCATGTGTGAAATGTGCGAGGCAGAGTGCTTGCTGCAAATGGGAACAGATACAGGATCTGGGTTATTCAGGATCATGAGTAATTAATGAGGACAGTATTTTGATTATTTTGAGAACAAATTATTATAAAAAATGACTCCTGACTCAGACTCAGTTCTGGAAACGGATTCTGATTTTAAATCTCTGCGTGCTCGTGAACTACTGCTCAAAACACAGCAGAACATATTTTAGATTATAGATTTGTATCTTCAACGTCAACTTCAATATATTTTCTATTCTCTTATAACTTTTTATTTTTATTTGGAGATATTTGTTTCATATAACTTTGATTTCTACTCTTTTGATTTCTAATTATGTGCATTGCCTTGTTTTGTTATGCTGCTGCAACAAAAAGATCACAATTTCGGTTCAATAAAGTACATTTAAAACAAGAAATTTATCATTACAAAATGCTGCTTTATTTGCCTTTTGAAAAATGTGTATACAAAGGATTATACAATAATAAAAATACATAATAATAATAATAATAATATTTATAAGGTATAGAAGGAGGTAACATAGGCAACATTTGTGAATAAAAACAATTAATAATCCAAAACCTAACGGCAGATAACGCTCTCAGTAAAACTAAGAAAAACATGAATAAAAAACAACAATTAAATTAATTATAATACAAAGTAATATAAAAAAGAAATTAAATGTAGTTAATAAATAAAACAAAAAAATAAGAAAAGCAATACTAAAGATGAAAAGAGAAATTAAAAAAGAAGGGGGATGTTACTAATTAAAGGAAAAAGTACATATTTTTAGCTGTCATTTAAAAAGTTTGCAAAGTTTGGGAGCGTGGCGTACACAAGCAGCTTTACCCATTTTATTTTTGGGGACTTTCTAAATATTTAAAAAGCCTGTTGAACAGAACCTAGGGGTTTTCCAGGGACATAATAAGAATATATTTTATTTATAAGCACACTGTTCATTTGCGTAAACAAAACTCAAAGTGCTATCAAATTAAAAAGGGTGAAACAAAACAACAAAAACAATAAAAAACAATTTCAAAACAATTAAAACAACATAAAAGCTTGACATTCATGCCGGCATGGCATAATGTGGGGGATTTAAAAATCTAGATAGAGGCTATTCTAAAAAGATGCATTTTTAGGCCTTTTTTGAAAGCCTCCACAGTCTGTGGTGTTCTCAGCTGGTTTGGGAGGGCATCCCACAGTCTGTGGTGTCCTCAGCTGGTTTGGGAGGTTATCCCACAGTCTGTGTTGTCCTCAGCTGGTTTAGGAGGGCATCCCACAGTCTGTGGTGTCCTCAGCTGGTTTGGGAGGTTATCCCACAGTCTGTGGTGTCCTCAGCTGGTTTGGGAGGGCATCCCACAGTCTGTGTTGTCCTCAGCTGGTTTGGGAGGGCATAGCCACAGTCTGTGGTGTCCTCAGCTGGTTTGGGAGGGCATCCCACAGTCTGTGGTGTCCTCAGCTGGTTTGGGAGGGCATAGCCACAGTCTCGGAGCAGCGGAGCAGAAGGGTTGGTCTCCCATGGTCTTCAGTTTTGTCCTTGGTGGGATGAGGAGGTTTGCCTTTACTGAACATAGGTTCCTCGTGGAGGTTTGTGGGGTGAGCAATTCCTTGATGTAGGAGGGAGCATTTCCATATATGCACTGATGAGTGAACGGAGTGATTTTGTAGTCAATCCTGAGTGAGACCGGGAGCCAGTGCAGTGATTTGAGGATGGGTGTGATGTGTTCGTACTTCCGCACTCTCATCAGGATCCTAGCAGCGGTGTTTTGGATGTATTGCAGCTTCTGGATGTTCTTGCTAGGAATCCCAATGAGAAGTGCGTTACAGTAGTCCAGCCTGGAGGAGACAAAAGCGTGGACAAGTTTTTCAGCATCTGGCAGATTGAGTGTGGGGCGGAGTTTCGCAATATTTGTCAGGTGGTAGAAAGAGGTCTTGCATATTTGCTTGATGTGGGCCTCAAAGTTCAGGTGAGGATCCATTTTAACTCCCAGATTGGTAACCGTTGATGAGAGTGGAATGTTCTGACCAGAGAAGGTGATGCTGGTGATGGCGGATGAACGGACCTGATGTGGAGTGCCAATAAGAATGGCTTCAGTCTTGGAGCTGTTTAGCTGGAGGAAGTTGTGCTTCATCCACACCTTTATCTCCTCCAGGCATGTGGTTATTGTGGATGATGGCAGAGGTGCAGAGGGGGTTGGGTTTGCTCTGATGTAGAGCTGTGTGTCATCAGCATAGCAATGGAGAGATATTCCATGCCGGCTGATGACACGACCAAGGGGGGATATGTATATCGTGAAAAGGGTGGGGCCGAGGACTGATCCTTGGGGGACACCGCAAGTCACAGAGTGAGTTCTTGATTTAGCCGCTCCCAAGGTGACGTGCTCAGTCCTCCCGGTGAGATAGGAGGTGAACCAGTTTAAGGCAGAGTCAGAGACTCCAAATGTAGTGTGAAGACAGTGGAGTAGGATGTCATGATCGACGGTATCAAATGCTGCAGTTGGATCCAGGAGAATTAAATATGTACGCTGACGATATACTTCTTACTTTGAGCAAGCCAGCACTCTCTATACCCGCAGTTCTTGATATGATACATTTATTTGGCAGCTTCTCTGGATATAAGATAAATTGGAACAAGAGTGAAGCAATCCCACTTAACTCATATACATATAAACACAACCTAATGAGCACCCCCTTTATTTGGAAAACAAATGGAATGAGGTATTTGGGAATTAACATCGTCTCTCCTATCTCTAAAATCTTTAGCCTTAACGGCCCTGCTATTTTCCAGTCCATTAAGGAGGACATCAACAGGTGGATGGCCATACCACTCTCTCTATGGGGCAGAGCAGAAACCTTGAAAATGAATGTTCTCCCAAGGCTTTCTCATATTATCTCCTCTATCCCTCTTGAATTCCCACTAAAATGGTTTAAAGATATCAAATCCCTATTCACTCAGTTCCTTTGGAATAATAAGAAACCCAGAATCGCACATAATAAGTTGATCATTCCAAGATCAATGGGAGGTTTGGGAGTCCCAGATGTATTCCAGTATTATCTGTCCTTCAATGCAAAGTATCCATTATCGTGGGCGTACAAAAGTGCCTCTTCGGTAGGCAGTTGGCAATGGCTGGAGCAATCCATCATATCTGTAAACCAAAACATATCTCTGGCATCAATGTGGTACTGCCCAAAACCACCACCCTCAATGGATAATACCATCATCTGCTTTTCATGCTCTATTGTAAAGCAACTGCACAGGAGACTCAACATAGAGGGGCTCTCTTTACCATCTTGCCCCATTTGGAGTAACCCCTGTATTTCTGCAGGAGGAGGCACTTTAAGTAATAATATCTGGCAGAAGGCTGGTATTACTACAATTGGACAGATATATAGAGACCAAACCCTTCCATTTCAACAACTCAAAAATCAGTATGGTCTCTCAGGCTCGTCTTTTCTATCATATGCACAACTAGCATCTATTATTAGTACAAAATGTAAGGAGGGAGCCATGCCTGCTTCATGTATGGAAGAGGACCAGCGCCTCAAGAAAGCAATCATATCATCAGGTGTGGTCTCTAACATTTATAAATTATTATCTAGGGCTGCCCCGAATACCTATTCTCCTGTCCAACTGTCCTGGGAGCATACCTTCAATATCTCTCTGTCTGCTTTGCAATGGAACTCCATTTGGCAGTCAGCTATGTTCTCTTCTAAATGTGTAAGATTCAGGATCATACAGTTCAAAATTTTCAATAGAGCTTACATCACCCCTGTTACAAAATCCAAGACGGACAATAAACACAGAGATTTATGCTGGCATGAATGTGGAAAGCGAGGTACATTGTTGCACCTACTCTGGGAATGCCCAGCAGTAAAAAAACTTTGGTCAGAAGTAATATCCTTATTGTCTGAATCTTTAAAAGTTAATTTCCCTACATGTCCCATTGCATGTCTACTGGGTCTCAAGCCAGATGGCAATCCTGCAAGGACTACCGATCGGCTCTGGACATTGGGCTGTTTAGCCACAAAAAGACTCATCCTATTAAACTGGAAGGAACGCAAACCAGCCTGCTTTACTAGGGACTCATGGCTGAGGGAGTATCTGGACCTACTGAACATGGAGCGTGCAGCTTCTCTGCTGGGGGATTTTGAGGGGAGACAGGAGGATTGCGGTTCACTGTCCGCAGCTCTCCTATCTAACCCTGTCAATATGGCATCTCCTGTGTAATGTATAATGTATTGTGTATGTAATCTCCTGTGTATGTCACAATCAGCTGTCTTAGGAAGTCATCCTTGCATCCACCCCCCCGGTTTTTTTGAGGAGTGGTTTGATGACAGCAGCTTTTAATGGTGGTGGAACATGACCAGACTGGATGGACTGGTTTATCACTGAAGTGATCAGCGGACTTATGGCACCAATGTTCGATTCAACCAAAGCTGTGGGAAAGGGGTCCAGGACACAGGTGGAGGGTTTCATATTTTTGATGATGGCCTCAACTTCATGCTGCGAGATGTTAGTGAAGCAGCAAAGAGGCTGGGTCGGTCCAGGCTGGGGGTTCACGGTCAGGACTAGCAGAGCAGCGGAGTTTGAGAGGAGGGAGCGGATGGTCTCTACTTTTTTCCTGAAAAATGTGATGTAATGATCACACTGCTCCTCTGTGGTGTCTTTGTGCAGCGGAGTCTGAGGTTTGAGGAGATGGTTTATGGTGGAAAAAAGTAGCTTGGAGTTGCCAGGGCTGTTGTCGATGATGGTGGAGTAGAATGTTGACCGTGTGTCTCTGAGGGACTTTGCGTAGGCATTTTGGTGGTCCCGGTATGCCTGTCTGTGAACAGAGAGGCCTGAAGCCTTGAAGCGCCGCTCGAGGACACGCCCCGTGGTGTACCAGGGGGCTGAGCGTGAGAAAGTGACTGTTCTGGTTTTGACAGGGGCGTGGAGATCCAGGAGACTGCTCAGAGATTTATTGTAAAAATCCACAGATTCATTTACTGATGTAGGAGTTATTGTGGGTCAGTGAGATAAGTAAAAATAGTGAACTTAAAAAAATGTTTATTTGCGAGAGAAAGTATTCAACGCTTTATTTATTCATATATTTGTGTACAGTAAAGTCCATTTAGAAGCAGACGTTTCTAAACTAATGGCGGTTTTTGGCAGCGGTAATAACCCAGCGACTTGATCCTGTGGAGACAAAGAGACACAGAATGAGACACTAATTAAGAAATGCAGTCATGTGTGAACGTGGCCATGCTTGGAGCATCAGATGAAATCACCGCTACCTGTTCATCAGATAAAGGCCCTGCTTCTGAAAGGAAAGCTGTCCCAGTGAAGAGGGACTCTGCACCACAGCACTAAGAAGACAAAAAGGGCAAATGTATTCTTTACAAAGCACAGATGTAAATAGCTTGTATCACGCAGTATAATATATTGTATTGTAGTTAAATTAGACTGCACACAGAAGTGCAGTGATGAATGCGGCAGATAGATCTGTATGTTCAGGGTTAAAGACACAATGCACCTTTACATCAGGAGATGAATAACACAACATGGGATCTGGCGTGTGTAATAACACATATTGACTGACTAAGCGTGTGCATTCATGCTTGTTGTTTTCTGCTTTGAACTGAATGCCATCGTCAGCCGGATATTAACATCCTGATAATAGCAAGGTACAATATGTGCCCTGTTTGTGTCTAATCAAGCATGTGAGTGTTTACACCTATGCAGATTCTTCTTTCTTTATTCTGAATGCAACAGGACAAGATCTTCAGGATTCAAGATGTGTTATTGTCCTATTTAAAGTATAAGAGGCAGTTGCACTGTACAGTGACATTATTACACTCAGCTCTCGACAACTAAATATAAAAAAACGATATAAAAATATAACATATAAACACTACAAAAACTCGAAATCTTGCAAAGTATATTTGTCTGATATCTAGTCAGAGTATTTCTCTACACCTGATACAAGACACACTAACTTCAGAAGTGACACTGCAGTGAGATGTCGGGTCTTGTTTTTAGACAATGCATCATCTTGTTAAGTCAAAAAATCTTATTTTGACTCGTATCTCAGATGAAACACATATTCTTTTACATATTTATTAGAAAAAACTAACATCAAGAAAACTGAAAACTTTTTGACAAATGCGGCTTATATTGTAACAAAACATTTCCTGATTCTGGTCAAATATAGTTCAACATTTGTCTCCCAGCTAATTACAAGATCTGATTTATCTAAATATCCCTTCTTATTTGAAGAAGTCTTACCAAGCACAATTTCACTTGATCTATTTGCAGATTTTTGTACTTATTTCAAGTGAAAACGCCTTGTTTTCATTATTTTTTTACTTGTTTTTGGAGCAGCATTTTTTCCAGTGAGCATACGACATTTTAGTTTAATATAACTTGACATACGTTTGAAAAATCCTGTCTCAGATAAAAAGCATGAAGTGCTGCAGGATAAAACTAAACTCAATAGGATATATAAATATATAAATATGCATAGGAGTAACGATAGGTAGATATAACAGTATGAATGTAACAGGATGGTACAGTGTGTGAAACAATATAGAGACAGCCAGTGTTAGTGCTGTCAGGACTGGGATCATTTGGAGTCAGAAAAATTCTGGTTTTGGATCGTAGTCTGCGTTGACCGATGACGTTTATGCAAGCTTTGGTTATTATATATTATTATATATATATATAATAATATATATATATACTGTATGCAGGTTAGAAGTTAGCAATAGCCTTTATGCAATGCAGGGAAATCACTGGATAACATCTGATGGGGATTTAGCTTTCTAATACCTTACCATTAGCTTGTAAACTGGCTTCTTCAAGATCAAACAATCCGGTCGTAGACATCCCCAATCCCTCATATCAATTCTCCCAATAGAAGTTAGTATTCGGACAGTAAAACCCACATAAAGAAAGTAGTGACCTTGAAATAATACCCATTTCTTTTGCAGGGCTGATAAAGCTTCAGAAACTTAACACAAAGGATGCTTATGGAAAGGCCATTAGTTCTTTAGGTACCTTTGAGTTTTTGGTAGCGCTAGATAACAAGACAGACGATAACTTGAGTTATACCGGTTTATCCTCTGGGGAACATGAATATAATGAAAAAACTAAAATATTAAACAATTGAATAGTTGCTGAGATATTCCCGTGGTAGTTCCACCTTCATTGAGAACAAATTGAACACGAAAAAATGTGAAGTCATGCAAATCATTTTTTAACTATTAAGACATCTCCAGTCCCTTGATCAATTGCAATTGTTAAAAAGTTAAAAGGTAAAAGTTCACAACACTATGATGTACTGTTGTGGCAAAAAAAAGATTATAAATTGTGAGAGTTACAAACATTAGGACAAAAGAGAGAGGAGGAGAAAGGATGCATGTAAAGGAAACAGGTCTGAATGCAAGAAGAAGATAAGAAGACAACGATGTGTTTCGAGGAGAAAAGGACATTAAATAAAGAAATGAATCTTCCAGGTTCTGATTGAAGATAAGACGTCTGCAGCCTGAGGACTTTAAACAGAACAGACGTTTCACCGTGACCGCATCAGCTTCATATTAATATAGAAAGTGCTGTCAATGTTTACGAGTAAGCTTTTTATCAGTTTGCAACTTCAGTGTCTCTGATCAAGGACACTTGGACACGCTGCTGTTGAAGAGCATTACACCTTTCTAATAATCCACATTCACAGTCTCCTGAGTTACCGTTTGTTATTGAACCTCTGCATTTATACTAAATGGTTCTGGAAAATACTGAATGTCCTCTTCCAACATGAGAGTCACATGATAACAAAGGTATCCCAACTGTAGCTGTGAACATGACAGGATGTGTGATTAGCTAGAAGAGCATCAGGACTGTTTGAGGCATATGATAGCTATGTGATTAACATGATGATTCAGCCTCTATGGAGAGAGACATATGACAAGCATGATCATTTCTGACCTGGAGCTAATCTGAAGTAAACATTGAATACTGCTTTCTATTCCTCCATCTTGTGACTGGGTAACTCCCTCTCTTGGATATCAGCATGTGAAGGACACTGTTCAGGAACTAGTTGATGCTCTGTGTGTGATGACTACTTCCATTCTGGAGAGGATCACAGATACATGGATCCTGAGATTGAAGCTCAAGCCGGTGACGAGTGAGATTTTCCTAACAGGTTCCTAGAAATGTGTTACGGCTGTATGCGTTCCCTGTTCCTTGTCCCTAGTTCCTCTACCCAGGTGAGCTGCGTTGCTGCAACGAGGTTCAGACGAGATGCACCTGGAGCAGGAAGAGGTTAAAAGCTCTGGTTCAGCAGAAGGAGATGGAGGATTCTGGCGTTGGTACTGCTATGTCTCTGCCTCGGATTGATAGTTGAACATTTCACATGTTAATTAATGTAATAACTTTTATGGATGTGATAATTTTAAAGGTGTCTTTTTTGTTGTATTTGGGTCAGTGGAGGACCTTTGTTAGCCCCATTGGGCCACTTTAAAGCTGGGGCGTAACAAACTGCAAAACAACCAAACCCAAAATTATGTATTTGTTCTTAATTGTACAAAATGCTCAAGTGCTTGTAATATACGACCAAAACCATACATGTGTTATCAATGCGCGTACACAAAGACACAATGTATGTTTTGCTCTCTGTTGAATTATAAATATATAGTTCATATGAATTATTATTGCAACAGCAGAAGTGTATTGAAGATAAAGTAAAGTGAAGAGACTTAAATATTAAAAAATAAAAGATAACTAAGTATGCACACGTTACTAATAACAGAAAACAAGTAGCATACAAGTAGGCTACACACAACGGTACAAAAATATCAGTGTGTTTTTCAATTAAGACCCCGTTTACACGAGGACGATACGGGTTGTATCTGCATAGTTTCTCTTGCGTATAGGCCTTTCGTTTACACGAAGCCGTAACAAAACGATAGAAACGGACTCCGCAAACGATAACGGGTCCCAAGGTGGATAGATCTGCAAACGGAACGCTCTGGGGGGGTAAACGGCTCCATGTGTACGCCCCTATACGATCATTTCCCGATAGATGAAGCCATAGCCCCGCCTCTGCTGCTCACTGCTGTCAGTAGCTACTGCTAGTGCTACAGCTACTGACCATGCTACAGATGTTAGTGCAAATGCTACAGCTCCTCTACCACAACCATCAGCAACAAGTGGACATGGAGAACTACATGAACTACATGTTGCTAAATCCACTGCGGGGCATAAACAGAAGGGCAACCATGGCAACCATGCTCCGGGGTCTTCTTCACTGCTTTTGGTGTATTTTGTGGCGGCAGCAGCGCCACTTACAGATAGATATGGAAAATGCACCCAAATGACCCCGGAAGTTTTTTTTTTTTTTGCTAAATCTCTCTAAAAAGGTCAAATATCACTTGTTTTGCATCAATCTTGATACAGGTTACTTATTATATGACAGTTTGGATTCATAAAGCTTTTAGTCTACTATCCCATCATTCAAGGGTGGTTTTCACTATAAGTAATGGTTTATTTTGGACGGACACAATCATTTGCATTTTTTTTCTCAATCTGAATTTACTTTAAAATAAAAAACATCTATATTGATTCTGACTTTTCTACATCCAACTCACAGGTTTATCATTGCTTTGAGAAAAAAGATTATTAATGTAACCCTTTCAGAAGGGAAGTTATGTTCACTTGTTCTGGGAATGTCATATCCGGGCCTGAGTCCTGAAAAACAGGCTCAGGGCTTAAAAGGTTAAACAATATCTTTTGGTTTTGCAAATCAGTTTCCTCTTTCTTTCTTTCCTTATCTCCGGGTTATTTAATGGTTAATAGACTGCACTTAAACAGTTCTTTAGCAGGTCTTCTCGACCCCTCAAAGCTCTTTACATACTACGAGTCATTCACACCTCATTCATGCAGAGCAGCACCACTTGCTCTAAGAAGCTAACACACACACACACACACACACACACACACACACACACACACACACACACACACACACACACACACACACACACACACACACACACACACACACACACACACACACACACACACACGGCAACTCAGGGTTCAGTATCTTGCCCATTGTTGTTACTAACCATTTCTTGTATCCTGTATTTGTGTAACTTTGTGTCTAAAAGGTGTTATCAGGGCTTCTCTCTGTTTGGCTTTTGTACGAGGCAGAAAAAGGCTCCACATTGTAACTGTTTTATGAAGCATTTCCAGCTCGGCATTGATACGGGCGACATTGTATTAGGTACTTGTAAAAATCGATGTGCCAGGCCAGACTGGAGCCGCGGCTGATGTTTGGCTGTGCTCCTTGGCCCTCTGAGATCGATGGAATAGGAGATATTTCATTTAGCGGGGCTTCGGTTCATCTAACGGGCCGCATAGTACAATAAGTCACAATTTCACTGCGGTAGGAATCAAGCTCTGTCATGTTAACACTGTCAATAGAGGCTCCTGTGGATCTATGTTACCTTTAAGCAGTTTGTTTTTGTATAAATCCTGAATTAGCCCAAACAGCTGCAACGATAGCAGTGTCTTTATGACGTCAGCGGTCAGCGATTGAACATTTTGACACCAATTCATATTTTGACAATTTAAGACTTCAATGCTGACAAACAGACATATTTATGTAGATATTTGCTGGTGATGTACTGACTAATAGACTGATTGATATCTACATTCAGAAAGTAGGAGGTATTTTCTAATGTAGCAGGGCTTCCTTAGAGTCCTATAATTCACGACCCTAACACTAACCAATGCCAATACAAGATACTGTAGATCTTTCTTACTGAAGTTGCGTATAAATAATCAATGAACAGGACAAACTGGATACAGATGAACCATAAGGCATTCAGTGTTTTTCTGACCTGTGTGTCAGTGATTGATTATTGTATCTTCACACTGATTGATTGCAATTTTGTCCATTCATGACATCAATGATATACTGACATAAAGAAAGATTTATTCAGATGGACTCAACAAGATATACCTGCAGAGAACAGGATATCTTTCATTCAGCAGTGCTTTGGTTCATCCAACTCACCGTAAAGTACAATAACTTACAACCCTAACCCTAACCCTAATTCTAACCATTGTCAATATATGCTCCTGTATCCAAATACGTTGGACAAACAGGTTGCAGGTGAACCCTGAGGCAAGCTGTGTCTTTATGTATCAGTGATTGATTATCTTCACACTGATCGATTGTTATTTGGTTCATTCATGACTTCAACAGTGCGCTGACATACCGACAGATGCATGTAGATATTTGCTGACTAATTGACTGATTGAGATGTACATGCAGAGGTCTGTGAAGCCCTGGAATATTCCTCCGCCCTGTAATGAGCGTAATCAGAGCATCAGCGGCGTGTGTTTGGATTGGAAATGAATTTGAACACAGACTGAGAGCCTCCACTGGATGCCTTTCTGCACAGAGAGGTCTGAGGCTAAGCTGTAATTGAATACCAACAGGAATGGTGTTTCTGCTCAGACCTCTGAAGAAGGACCTGACCTTGAGACACCGCCGCTGATAGACAGGCAACACAAAGCCCCGGCTGCTAATTAGATTAAAAAACATGGATCCCAAGGGATGGAGATGTGACAAGCACATTGATTCACTACATCTCCTCAATGTCCACCCCTCTCCCTCCTTCGCACTCCCCCCCCTCTCACCACATGCTATCCATCTCACTGCTCTGTGTACCGCAGCTAATGTCTTTCTTCCTTGTTCTCCGGACTCACAGTTTCCCCAATTAACACAATCATGAGGAATTAATGTGAATTACGACATCAATAAGTAAAACTGATGGATTTCTTTTGAAATTATTTAACAAATAATGATGGAAACATAATTTGTCAAAGACTTAATGTCTCTGCAGTATAAAGTGATGTATGATTGATATTGCAAATGTTTTACCGTCACTGCAAATATCTCATTGTCAGTAAAACATCGGTCCACCGTGACCTCCACAAATGTCATGTCTGAAGTCCTCTCCATGGATAAGGTTAAGTTGTGATTGAATGGACATTACTAGGGACATTATTATATTGACAAGGACATTTCTTGACCTTGCCTTTGCTACAAATCAAAGAACGATAAAAGCTTGCAGAATACGAGGTTATGGTAGGCGACCTGAAATGGCACTCACCTGTCACTCAAAGCACCAACCCCCCTTAAATTATGCAACTTTAAGCATTTATACAATTAATATAAGGTGATTATATGGACATGTATCCCCTGTACAGTTGTCAATAATATACTAAGCTATAGACATAAAGAAAAATTGCATTACCAGACAGTGAATATATTGTTTCTTATAAGGATGGGCAATTTCAATCAATCAATAGGATACGGCTGTAACAGGCCTAAGGCCTTTTAGTCGCTCATAAATAAATAAGTAGATCACTGATTCTTTATTTACTATGGAGGCTGGCAACAGTCACATAGTCCAAATTGAAGGTGATGTTTGACCTGTAATGGTCGAGGCGGGACTTGAGACAGTTAACCGTCTTGGATGTGACAACGCTTTCTGGCAGATCACTCCACAAGTCAACCACACGCAGGCTGAAAAAGTTGTGGCGGATAGCCAGTCTTGAGTACTGTTTCTTCAACTTGAGGCAGTGTCCACGAGTCCTGGGGTTATAATCCCGTTGTAGTGGGCAGGATGTTTTGTAGATGTTGTGGAGATATTTGAAAACTTCGATCATATCTCCCCTCACCCTTCTATAATACATACTCGGGGTCTTAAGGCTTTGCAGTGGTTCTTGATATGGCAGGTCTTTTAGTTCTGGAACCAACTTCGTTGCCCTTCTCTGTATTTTCTCAATGAGTTCAGCATCCTTTTTGTACATGGGGGTCCAAGTGACATTCCCATACTCGAGGAGTGGCCGTATAAGAGAGATGTATAAACTATGTACTACGTTAGAGTCCACATAAGTGTATGATCTGCGGATCATTGCTAGGATACCATTCACTTTGTTACCTGCCCGACGGATATGGTCACTAAATGTCAGGGTATTGTCAACATTCACACCAAGGTCCTTTTCATTCTGAGTCTCGGATAGGTTTATAGTGTTTGAATTATCAATCATATTATACTCATATTTTTGATTTATAAAACCTAAGTGCATTACTTTGCACTTTGCTGCATTGAATTTGAGCTGACAACACTCGGACCATCTTTGCATTTCTCTGAGATCTGACTGGAGTTTTTCTGCATCCTCTCTACACTTCATTGAAGACTTTAGTATCATCTGCAAACATCTGGACCATGGAGCTCACATTATCGGGTAGGTCGTTGATATAGAGGACAAACATTGCAGAACCCAGGACATTTAGGAGAATTTAACATGGGGACAATGAAATAGTGATATTTAGTAAAAACAAATCCACAATGTTGGATGAATAATCTCCAAAGGTGGGAAGTAGTGGAGTAAAAATACTTTGTTACTGTATTTAAGTAGATTTTTTCGGTATCAGTACTTTACTCCACTTCTTATTTTTCTGACGACTTTTTACTTTGAATTCTTACATTTTTAACACAAATACCTGTACTTTCTACTTCTTACATTTTGAACACTAATACCCAGAGGTGGGGACTCGAGTCACATTTTGACTTGAGACTTGCTTGACTAACATTGAAAAAAGACTTGACTTGGACTTGGTATTCATGACTTGAGACTTGACTTAAGCTTGAGACAGATGACTTGAAAGGACTTGACTGTTTAAAATTAAATATTCGCGTTTGTTTTTGTAGTGGGATACTACGTTTAGTTTTTTCGAAAAACGTGATTATAGCGTCATGCGCGCAAACCTGGCAACCCACTAGACGGCAGGAGTGTCAGTTAACATGGCAGCGGCTAGCGTTACTCCAAAAATAGTGAAGTTTGGATTCAAGGATTATTTTGTCGATGACGCTATTAAGAAGAGAACAGTGGTATGCAGGGTCTGCAGCATAAAGATCAGTGACTGGACCACCACAACATCCAACTTCATTCGTCACTACAAAAAAAAACCACAGAGAAAGGTAGGCTACGTGACTGTGTTGTGTTAGCTAGAAAGCTAACGTTAAGTTTAAGCTACGTTAGACTTGGTTTCAAATCGATTAAGCAAAGACAAGAAAAAACGATAAATTAACACTAGTACCGCCAAGGGATTCATTTGCACTAACCCTGATACTGACGGGCTGTCAGAGAGAGAGAGACAGAGAGAGAGAGAGAGGAAAAGAGATGCCTCGTTTATTTCCCCTGTGTTATTATCAGAAGTTACTGTACACTTTTCAATAATGTAGTTCATCTACTTTTAGTAGTTTGTTTAAATGTTTTAATTATGTTGTTTTTGTTTGTAGAAGTGCATCATTCCTTGATTTATTGTAAAATGAATCTGAACTTTTTGATCTGTTATGATGATAAACTGAAGCCATTTCTAAATGAACACAATTAAGTGAGTTTTAAATCGTCCTACTTAGTTTATAAGGAAATTATGAAGAGGAACAAATGAAATGATTTGAAAATGATATCTCTGTAGGTGCTGACGCTGTTGGCGGTTCTAGTGTTAACAGACATTTAAATTAAATATGTGTAATGGCAAATGCCATATATGATTTTCTTACCTGGAATTCTGCCTTTTTGAACAGACTTTTTGAGTCCTAGCTATATTGTCTACAGTTCTGGGGTTAATATGAATCTAATATGATTGTCATCGGTCTAAATTAGATTTCAAATGATTAACTGTGTATGTAATGAAGATCATAGTGTGGGTTGAATCCATTTTCATAGCCACTGTCTTTTAACTGATTTAAATACGGAAACTGGGCTTATTCATCAGAATTTAGTATGACTTGACTTGACTTGCTTGACCTGAGCAATGACTTGACTTGACTCTCACCACAGTGACTTGGGACTTGCTTGATACAGGTCAAGATTTGAGACTTGCTCATGACTTGCACATGTAGGAAATACTCCCACCTCTGCTGATACCTGTACTTTCTACTTCTTACATTTTGAACACAAATACTTGTACTTTCTACTTCTTACATTTTCCAAACAGGCTGGTTCCTTTAGTCTGAATGTGTGTTTGGTGGCGTGATCATTATTATTTAGAGTCATTGCGTGCCTATTGATTTGAACACGATCCGTGTATCCATCTGACACCAAACACATTTAGATTTTTTAAAAGTGGCCCCTTTGCTTCAACTCGTCCAATGGATTTTGATATGGTATATTTAACATGTGTTTCTGTGTATTAGTGTCAGAAATCTCTATAAATAAGCTAAAACCAGTAGTGCGTTAGTCATTCTCTTGATTAGCTAACTGGCTACGTATGGTATGCTATAAACCAGTGGTTTTCAACTGGTCAGGTCACTTTTTCCTTAGTCAATAGATCGCGACCCAACATTTTGAACCACTCAAATCTATTCAACAAAAAATTGTGCCGTAAAATATACTCTTTTCAGCAAACATTACAAAGTGAAGTGCATATATCCCTTATATCCCTTCACAGAACTAAAGTATGCTTTTAAAAAAGGTTTAATGAGATGATGGAATCAAAGCTGAACTGGATCACATAGAAAGGCCCACATGCTGAAAACCCAACCCCAGCAGGGGGTCTGGGGGGATTCTCCCCCAGGAGATTTTTAGAAATACTAACATATAAACTACGCATTCTGGTACACTCTGAGAAGAAAATAAATACATCTATTACTCCTCGACATATTAATAATATGTTATGCCTTTGTTTGTTTTTGACTTTGTTTTGTTTTTCCCAGCTTGCTGCTCCACTCAGAGAGAAGAGTAAAGAGGAGAGAGTCTGTGTGAATTACTTTAAATTGTGGGTAAGGGTAGATAGCTCCCATTGTTCTGTGATCTGTCAATCATCAAACTGGGGGTCATATTTCATTATGTGTTCATTTTGATCTGAAGTTGTACCCATGGAAGTATAAAGAATAGTTCTACCGCAAAGTTATTCTCCCTTCCGGCAACAATCTTGATTCTGATTGGCCAGAAGACTCGAAACAACATCAGCAAAGAGGTTTTATTGAGAAGATGATCACTACGTGACTACTGGTCTCCGGTACTTCCAGTCCAACGCCTACTGCATGCACAGCGTTAGAACATCGGGCCTTCAAAATAAAAGTTTCACTTTTTTTCCCCCCGATTTTTTTTTTTTTTTTCTTCACTCATCTGCGACCCGCTTCAAACGGGTCCGCGACCCAAACCAAAACAAAATTGGAAAAGGAATTAGGTTGTTGATGAAAATGACAGAATGTAATTTAAAGATTTATTTTGTTGTTTAACCATTATTTGCTTCAAATACATATTTCAAATAAATAATGTCGAATTGTAATGTGGTGTTGAATTGGGGTTTGTCTTCTCAGGTAAAGACGTCTTAGAGGCATCAATTAATTTTCTCTTCATGGGATTTTGTTGAGTCAAGAGAAAACTACAGAATGTCACCAGCAGTATCCTTAAAAAGCCCCAATACCATAACTAATGCCTTCAAAGTTCAGCCCCGCAGAGAGCAGGGTCCTTCGACTGGAACGTACACCATGAAGTAAAGTTTAGGCTCCGGTTCAGCACTGCAAAGGGCAGAGGCATCAATTACAGAGGGGTGGGAGACAGATGTAACCCTCAGCGCACATCTAGGTGGAAAGAGCTGAAATGCATAATCATCACACTCCTTTCCTCTAATTATACTTCTCCCTCTAGGCTGCAGGCCCACTTTCTCTGAGATGGTAGGACACCATGCAAATGGCCGACAGTTAGTCACTACGCTATTATGCATTGATCACAGACCAAAGAACAATGTCAAATGAGCAAACAGCACATTTTGCTTTTCAGATAGAAAGCATTGATACATTTAGAGGAGGATTTTCAAGAGACAGCATTGATATATTATTTAGGTTTAGGAGATCCAAAGTTGATTTATTCTCGCGAAACGAATACCAAAAGCATTTAAAAATGAACATGCAATATCTCTAAAGAAAATATAGTAGAGTTTAATGTGCTTTAAACACTTTAAATCTACATATTCAAAATGTCCCTTTATTTTTGTTGACAAAAAAGAGGGGAAGACATTTGATAACTGGTCAGATTACCTTTTCAATGCAGCAGTAAGATTAACAGATTCAGTTAATAGTGACAACAACAGGTTAAAATAGATTGACTCAATTTTAAATATAGTTACATTATCTTTGACCACAGTAACGGCCCGTCCACACAGCGGCGTGAGTTGAAGCTTGCCGGCGGGCGTGTCTGAAACTCGACCAACAACCAATCACATGAATCTCCCGCCCGACACACAAGCAGCGGTTTGATTGGCTAGAGCTTGTACTGGCATATGATTCGATTGGCTGACGCTTCTGCCGAGGCTTCAAAAGTTGAACATTGCTCAACTTTTGCAGCGAGCCACGCCAGCAAAGCTCCGCTTCGCTTCCCACAATGCAGTTCGGCGAAAAGTGACGTCACCCCATTCAAAGTGAATGGTGAAGCTTTCAACGCACGCCGCTGTGTGGACGGGCCGTAACCCTAAAATGTCAAGACTTTTAGCCAACTTGACTCAAAATCAAAAAACAAGATGTGAAATAAACCAGGCAATATTACATTTTATACAAAATATCAACATTTCCATTTATATTATCTGACTAAAAAACATGATCACAACTAAAGAAGCTAAAAAAACAAACAAAGCAAGGGCATTTGACAGAGACTAAATAACATGGAAAAGCTCAAATTGACAACAACAAGAATAGTTATTTCTCATCTTGTTAAATATAATTATATTATCTTTGACCAAGATAAGCTTTTAGCCAACAAAACCTCTCAAAATCAAAAACAAAATGAGAAATAAAGAAGGCAATCTTACATTGTATAAAAAAGACCAACGTCAGCCTTTTATATTGACTAGAAACATGGTGACAACTAAACAAGCTATAAACCAAAACAAGGACATTTGACAGAGGGCTGAGAATTAATAATTAACTCTTATTCTTTAGAAAACAGTGTTGATCTTTTTTCAAAGACGAGTATAATCCTGATAAAACTCCCAGCATCAGGGACCCTGTTTAATACAGTAAGAGGACTTATACTCTCACCGGCTTAGTGCGTACAGCATTGCTATCCGTACACAAAGGAAGGAGCGGGAGACTTTCATCTGCCTGGTTAACAACTTCACTCATTGTCTTCTTTAATTACAACAAAGTCAACAGCTCCATTACTTCGCCCTATCTGTCTTTCATTCCTGAGCTCTCTGAGGCTCGTGATGTTGGAACAAACACAGAGCCGGCCACAGTCTCATCTGTAGGCCGAGGAGAGGGTCCGCTCCCACACAGGAACGTAATTAGCATTCAGGGCAAGAAGAGAAACCCACACGTCCAAACCAAAACATGTATCGGCGGCTCCTGATGGTAATTAGTGTTCCCTCTGCCAATTGGGCTCAGCCTTTACCGGAGCAACTGCTGCTCTCCTTGAAATTGATTTTCTGGGCATGCAAGGGAGCAAGTCAACCAGCAGACAAGTTGGTAAAGCAATCAATCCGTCAGTCAGTCAATCCGTCTCTTGTTCAACCATTAAGTTAGCTAGTTGTGGAGTTGTATCTGTCAAACAGTGATAGAGATACAGTTTACGTCCAATTCCAATGCAGAATGAAGCAGCACAAGAACATAAAAACATGTTATTGAATGTAACCCTGGGATTTGCAGATTGTTACAAAAAGTTGTCGTTTGTGAAAAAAAATCTTAAAGTTAGCTAGTTGTATCCGTCAACGAGTGAACCAGCGTGTGCGAAACAAGTGTAACGGGTCACAACCGTAAGCGACCTGTTATCGATCAGGAAACGACAGCGAAGCATCTGGGTGTCTTTTCTGGCGTTTATTCTGAGAACAAAAATAATATTCTCTTTGCATCCGTGTTGCACATCTTTACAAAAGAAAAGAAAGAAAAGTCGGAAAGTGTTGAAATGTAAACAAAAACAATTACGCATATCGCGTCTATTTCCCGCCAAAACCACACCGTAGACATCACTCAAAAATACAATTTCTTACGGTGGAAACTTAACAAAAACGGGTTAATAATATACCCACATTGACACCTAACAACATACATCACTTTCTTAAACTTAAATAGCCGGTTTACCACACAAAATTGTAATGAACTATAACACAATTCCTAGCACAGCTTACCCTCAGCAGTGCTCACTTCAGTGTGAGGGGAAAGCGGAAATGACATACAGGAAGTAGAAAACGATGTGCAACGGGAAAGTGTTCCCACTAGAAACAATACTCAAAAATAGGAAAAGTAAAAAATCTCATAGAATAAAATGTACAACGTATTGTAAATCGTAATTTATAACTAATAATTAAAATTACACAAGGGCGTCAAAAAGTTGCACTAAATAATGTCCAGTATCAGAGAAATGACATTGATGTTGCCAGGAAGTTATTCAGTGAGTTGTTCAACCCTTCATTAAAGTGGACCTATCATGCTATATTTGAATAATACAGTGTAGGACCATACCTATATAAGGCATATTTATACTTTTTATTTTTCAAAATACCAAACAGATCATGCATTTTAGCCATTCCTCATTTCGCTCAGTTTAACACTGTCTTTGCATCATGGGCTGATTCTGTGAGAACAGCACCATCTACAGGCCTGGCATATGTACTACAGCGTCTCCAGCGCTTTCCAACGGCAATGTCCGTGGCTGTCTCCTCCTGATTGGTGGAGTTGGCCCAATAGCCGTAGCGCCACTTCTGTGACGTCATAGAAATGTTCAAATCTGGATCAGTCTGTATCAGATCCGTTGCAGACCCTTTTTTAGAGATTTGGGTATGGAGGGAAAGAGAGAGGGTTGTGTTTTCTGACACTTGGTGAGTTCCCTGGAACACCGGGGACACATATTCATGTAGAAAAGACGTACAAAAGTTTATTCTGCATGATAGGTCCCCTTTAAGTTAGCTAGTTGTGGAGTTGTATCGGTCAAACAGTGATAGAGATACAGTTTACGTCCAATTCCGATGCAGAATGAAGTTGAAGAAGAAGATAAAAACATGTTACTGAATCTCAAAGTTAGCTAGTTGTATCTGTCAACGAGTGAACCAGCGTGTGCCAAGAAATTACTTTGACAGAGCTCTCAAGTGTCACGCAATTGGCGTGAGACACACGCATTTCGCTCCATTCACACGCTCACACGCCACACCTTGTATTTCTCACGCAGAGATTTTCCCACCCAGAGATTTCTTTCCAGGGTACCGCCCACCAAGTTGCGCCGCAATTTTGTAAACAAACTAGGCTTGTTTGAGTTGAGACGCGTGCACCCCACTAGCCCCCCCCCCCCGTTGACATTCGCGATACAGAGGGCTTCATGGGAACTTTGAGGGGAGCCAGAAGTTGGAGTACCAAACACCGCTGCCAAAATCTCACTCTGAACTCTGTTCAAAACTTGAGAGCCCTGCTTTGATTTTGCAGCTAGTTGGGAAGCCATTTCTGTCAGACAGTGAACCATTACTGCTGAACAAGAGCCTCAAAACAATTTGACTTTCAAGTTTCTGAGGGAGTAAATTCAAAGGCCTGATTCTGCACCTCACAATTTATGTCCAATTTCTACTCAGAATGAAGTGACACAGGACGTAAAACGTGTGACTTACAGTATACTACTTATAAACAAAGTGAGCCTCATGATTTAGGCCGAAATAGATCCCAGCGAGTTTACTGGTCAACTAGTTAAGTCAAAATGCACCCTTACTTTTATATTTTGACTCACACTACTATAACTTTTGTATGAAACGGCAATCTGATTTCAAGTTATAAATCCTCAAGTGGCTTGCCATAGGGATTTGCAGCACCATTCTTGTCGAAGACTTAGTCAGGGAGTTCCTGGAAAACAAAGTGTCCAGTCGGACAGCTTTCCAATCGGGCATCAGGCAGTCCATCTGCATGTCAGCCAGTCAGGCAATTACACTGTCATTTGTTTAACCATTCATTAAGTTAGCTAGTGAGGCAGTCCTCTCTGTCAAACAGTGAACCAGCACCAAACAAAGGGGAGTGTGAAGCTGACCGTTGAGCGGCCCGACCAAGCAAGGAGGCAGAGGCAGAACTTCCAAAATACAACCCGGTGTGGGCATCTATTACTCACGGGCACATGACACAGCCTCAAACTCGCTGTTCACGTGAGCACAGCCACAAGGATCTCACACACAAACAAAACAGGAAACAGAGCCTAAATACCCACACTAATTAACCCAACAAGACACAGGTGAGGGGGGAGGAGACATCACAGTGCACCAGGTGCACACAATCAACAGCAACAGACATGGGGAAAGAGAACACTTTTTAAAACACATGAGCAATATCCAAAGCCCGAAGCCGTCAGTCCACAGTGACGAAGCCATCTTCGTCACAGGGAGGGAAGTCAGACTGATGTCAGGTGTCCTTGGAAAGTACAAACTGCACCATTATGCGCCTCAAAATGAACGTCCAAAGCCAAAGCAGAATAAAGTGACTGTAAAAAATGTTGTGATTGAACTGGGACTGGCAGAGCTGTTCTTGTGAAAGAGTTAGTCAGATATCTAGAAAAAAGAGGAAGCCAGTCAGTCAGTTGGACAGCTTTCCAGTCAGGCAGTCCATCTGCATGTCGTCCAGTGTGTGATTAATCACATTTACCCTCCTTGTGTTACAGAAGCCACTCTGAATACCACACTAATGCTGCAGGAGCCGAGTGATTGATGAGACGATGAGCATTACAAATGATCTGGTTCAATCAGCGCAGATCTGAGGCAGCACAATGAGAATAACGGCTCGTCATTAATGCCTGTAACGTTTAACAACAGCTATAATATCACTCAGTAGCGTGGATGAAACCGCATTAGGACTGAACGAGATGATAGTGGTAATTTACTTTAGATTATCTCCCAGCGAGGGACACTTTTGGACATTATGTTTTATCTAAATTGGGGCAGCTGTGCGGTGCGGGAGCGGGCTTATGATAAGAAGGTCAAAGGTTTTATTGAGGAATACCAGATGGGGCAATCTGGAAAGGAACATCAACGGGATTCCTTCTCACTTCACTTCCAAGCATCAAAGTGCCCTTGAGCAACAGCCATGAGCCAGGCAGTTAACAGAAGACTGTCGGAAAGAGATGAAAGTGCATGAATAAAAATCAGCTCTTTCTCAGGAAACCTCACGATTCACAAAAGGGTGACAAATATTCTTAGCAAGCAATGTGCTAAAATAACTCACACAGGCCAGAAATGGAAACATGTCTCTGTTATGTAAGTCATTACAGCTAAAAGCTCCAATTGGTTCAATTCTATGTGATTACGTATTATACTCCGGCTTCTTCGACCCTCTTTAGATCCACTCAAAACCAAACACAAAGAGATAAATAACAGCTCACAGCATGTATGACACATTTTTATCACAGTAGGCCTTATTTCTTAACCCTAAATCGTGTGCAGGAATACTGATATTCAGTCAGAAACATGTGTCGGAGGAGACTACATGAAAATGGAGAGATTCTGTACCTCACAATTGTGCCATCGCAAGCATAAGGACATAAGAAGTGGTGTTGGTGAATTCAATCTTGGGATTTCAGAACCGTACTTGTTGATATGGTTGCTGATAGATAGCTAATCCAATCTAATCAGGATGAATTAGAAAAAGTCCTTTGGGTTTTCAATTTTTTTCACAATGTTTGACATTTAAAAAAGACAACAATGAATCATTAATTAAATATTAAATAAACCACAAGTGTCTGGGTAGTCTTATTATGTATTTCATTACTTGAAATGTACTTATTCCATTACATGTTACTTGTTAGACGCTTTTATCCAAAGCAACTTACGTACAGTACTGTGGGCAATCGCCACAGGAGCACTTTGGGGTGAAGTGTCTCAGGGACACAACGACATGCTGACTGCGGTGGGGTTTGAACCTGTGACCCCCTGATCCAAACACCAACGCACTACCCACTGAGCCACAGCCTCCCTAATTATTAAAACTATTATAGAAAACTATTTTTCTTAGAAATGGTAAAAGCCCAAATGGACGTTTTGATAAATATTGAAAACTAATCTGTGGTAAATGTGACAGAAAAAATCTTCAGGAATCTATAATCAAATAAAATACAAAGAGTTCAATCGAAGTCAGGATTTGAAATACGTACAGTATAATGCTCTTTTTAAGATAAAGACCAAAACACTCAGCGTGTTTTTCAGTTCTGCTAACCTGCTTATTGTTTGTTATTGTCTGCACATGTTGATATGGTTCTTTTGGAACTATATTCCCTGCAGATAAACAGAGCAGGAAAATATCAAAACGGTCATTTCTTAATACCAACTGGATGTGTCCTATTCAATTCTGAGTCTTATATCACCAGTACTAGGATGGGTTGGATGCAGAGGTCCATGTGCTGTACTGTACATGTGTGACAAAATCAAGAGGGTTTCTTCCTCAAATTCGTCCTGATTTTAACTTTAAATAAACTGTTGTAAACATTTTGGGTAAAAATGAGGACTTCGGATTTGGTCACCAAAAACTTCCAAGAATGCACATTATGAAAATGGTCTGATAATTGCTTCTATGAGCAGGAGAAGTGAGAAAACCACCTGTTTCATTGCTAAGTAACAGCCGACTGTGTGGTTGAACGTGCCAATAAATGGTCTTTCACTGTGTGGCCTGTTTCATTATGTACTGTATATGAATGAGTCATTTGTCACATTTGCTCATTCTGCAATCTCTAATTAGATTTGCAAAAACAAAGTGGAGAAGTATGGCTAAATGTGGTGACAAAGCCTTAAACAAATTAGAAAAAGACAGCGTGATTCAACGGCCTCTGGTGTGAAACATTTAATGAACTTTGCAGAGTCACTGTGATAACTAGAGAGCTAATGCACTGCAGTGCTGCCAGAGCAAATAAACACTGAAACACTTCTGACTCTGTAAACATTTCACTTTAGCGCCGCTCCCCGACCCACTTCACCCTCTGACGAGTAAACAACTTCTCCCAAAAACACGTCTCTCACTGACAGTAAAGTATGAGCTTTTGGAGTTAATGGAGGAAAAGGTATATGAGGTTCCCATAACCATAAACCCAGCATATTTAAGAAATATAACAGAGACTAAAGTGTGTGTGTGACACTATGTGTGACCTTTTCTCGATGCCTTTTCACTCGGGGTGCTGGTTCGACTTTTATTTGAAAGTATCCACTAATTTATTGACAGTAATTAAAAGTGAAACCGGATACATTTACGATTTCAATTTTGTGTATCTGTGTAACGTGTGTTTTGTATCAAACAGCGAAGATTATGACGGTTTATTTCAACCCATTGTGTGTGTGTGTGTGTGTGTGTGTGTGTGTGTGTGTGTGTGTGTGTGTGTGTGTGTGTGTGTGTGTGTGTGTGTGTGTGTGTGTGTGTGTGTGTGTGTGTGTGTGTGTGTGTGTGTGTGTGTGTGTGTGTGTGTGTGTGTGTGTGTGTGTGTGTGAGTGAGAGAGACACAGAGAGAGAGTGTGTGTGTGTGAGAGAGAGAGAGTGAGTGTGTGAGAGAGAGAGTGTGTGAGAGAGAGAGTGTGTGTGTGTGTGAGAGAGAGAGAGAGAGTGTGTTAGTGTGTGTGTGTATGAGAGAGAGAGAGCGAGAGACACAGAGAGAGAGAGAGTGTGTGTGTGTGTGTGTGTGTGTGTGTGGGGGTGTGTGTGTGTGTGTGTGTGTGTGTGTGTGTGTGTGTGTGTGTGTGTGTGTGTGTGTGTGTGTGTGTGTGTGTGTGTGTGTGTGTTATGTCATATATGTATATTTCATCAATCGTGTTCGACTGAATCAAACTTAAGGGACATTCAAGCTAACTTTGAGCAGATAAAGCCGTTATTTAAGAATATATTCATTCAGCAAAACGAATATCATTTAAGATAACATGCCAACAAGAAGCTATGTAATTATCTGCAGAGTTTACCTTTCCTCTTTGACACACTAGTATTAAAGTAATTTAACATCTTAATTAAGCTAACATGAATATTTCTTATCTTAGTGCAGGGGGTCGGCAACCCGCGGCTCTTTAAGCCCTCTACTCTGGCTCCCTTGAGCTTAGACAAAAATAAGAAGGAAATAAAATAAAAGTATTTGTAGGACTATTTATATTTTGTTGCACGGTTGAAAATGTTTCGTATCTTGTATTTTGAGGTGATACTGTGACACATAAATGAAAAACAAAACGGTTTTAATTAGATCAACTCATATATGCGTCACATCCTGCTACAGTCCCGCACCAGCGCCTTTTCTTGCAGGCGAATAACCTGACCCCCGGCTCGATGAGCGAACTATGGATAAATCAAAGAAAAGAAAAGTATCGGAGGAACACAGGATTTAATTCTGCGTGGACAGAGTTATATGCTTTCACAGCAAACGATGCTGGTTTACCGGTATGTTTGATATGTGGAGAGAAGTTGTCAAAGGTGCTGCAGCCTTTACGTATCGAGGAACAACACTGGAGAGGAAGACAGCTGACGATCTTCAGTCATAATTCAATCAGGTAACTCTTTTAGGGTGCAGCTACTGTATATGTTTTCTTTATTTTAAAGTGGGCCCATTTGAATTATATTCATTTTCGGTCTCCCCAAGTGCTGTGTTATTTTAAAGTTGGCCTGTGTAAATATTTTATAAATAATTCAAATTATTTGCCCATAAACTTTATCAACCTATGGATTAATCGATTCAGCCGCTTTAATTCTCGTTTTAATGCCATTGAACACTTTTGATCAGATTAACAGCTACGGTGAGACGAACTCCCTAGAAGCTACGTAAAGGTACGTGTTGTGATGTCTGTCTTTGCTTCCCCTGTTGCAAGTTCGGATCACTCAGTGATGATACTATATACCTAAATAATCTGTGGAACCTCAGCTTTAATCGGAGATCTTGTATGTGCAGCTACGATAAGTATTAAGGGTACTTTTATCTTGAGTTCTGTGCCAATGTCCGTTAGCATTTTCGCTAAGGGGTCATTTAGATGCTTCTTATGAGACTTGTGTTTTGTTTTGGTAAAAATTGTTTATATCGTCAGTTAGCTGAGATTATTTCCGTTAATCTGGTATAACACATTAATAGGTTCTTAAATATTAAGATCCCCTGAGACACAGTGTCCTGAAAAAAAAAAACAGGGTCCCCGCCGGCGGGGACCTTGGGGCTTAACAGGTAAACAGTTTTCTATAATGTAATAAATAATAAAAGCAAAAAGACTGTGGTTTTTGTCTATGATGTAACAATATATACAGCTTTATTAGCTATCAAGCTATCAAATATGTTTTGCTGCTCCAGACAAAAAACATTGGTGGAAAAGGGGGCAAAATGGCTCTTTTGGTCAAAAAGGTTGCAGACCCCTGTCTTAGTGGTAACTACCATTACTGCTTCTTGTATTACACTTTTTTTTTTTTTTCTCTTTTTTTTTTTTACTATACTTACTTGTTTGCCTGTCCTTGTTTGTCTACCCTCCCTCATACTGTAAAGCGTCTTTGAGTTGTGAAAAGCGCTATATAAATAAAATGCATTATTATTATTACTTCTGTACAATCCCCCTCCAGAGTGTACAAGTCTGTTCACCAGGTTTGTTAGTATTTGAACTCATGCACTTTTCACTAAACTTCTGAAAAATAAAACTGCACGTGTAATGTGACTTTAAAAATACTTCCGCCGTTGCTTCTTTGTTCTTTCTTCCTCCCACTAAGCAATGCTCAATGGGAAGTCTTGAATCAGCAACCTCTGAAAGGTAATGAAATGTAATGGGAACCAAAGAAGCAGCACTTCTCTGTATGTTTCTAAATACTGAAGTTCTGGATCCCTGTGTTGAAATGGATTATGTGTCCTTTCACTGGCGGAGTTTTTGTGTGGCCGGGGCTCCTGAGTCAGCTCTCTGGTCGATTTCTGACATTTTCCAAAGGCAGTGAATGCAGATCATGTTTATCAATGAGCGATGCTCTACATAAAGTAGGGAACACATTAACTCAGCTTCCCTTCCCCGCTCAGACCAAACCCAAATACCTACACAGCCTCCTCGCCTCGTCTCTATCGGCATCGAGTCTTTGTGCTGAATCACCCGAGCCTCAATCATACAGACTCCCTCGGGCTTGTGATGGTATTGTGATGCAGGTGGTCTTTCTTCTGTTAACGTCTGCCTTTTTCCCTGGCTGATTTCAAGTGAGGTTTTATCTCACAGAAAAGAAAGTTGAAGAATGCATCATGGTCAAAGAAAGAACACAATGGCTGGTGCAGAGAATGTAGAAAAGAGACATCTTATAACCCTTTCACGGTGTTCATGGAAGATATGTTGGTCTCCTACACTACACTTGTCTAATATCTAATCAGAGTATGTCTCTACACCTGATATAAGAAACACTAACTTCAGAAGTGACACTGCAGTGAGATATCGGGTCTTGTTTTTCGACAATGCATCATCTTGTTAAGTCAAAACATGTTATTTTGAGTTGTATCTCAGATGAAACACATATTTATTTACATATTTATTAGAAAATCACCAACTAACGTCAAGAAAACTGAAAACTTTTGAGCATTTGCGGCTTGTATTGTAACAGCTTGTCCTGATTCTGGTCAATTATAGTTCAAAATGAGTTCTCCCAGCTAGCTACAGGATCTGATTTATAAGTATCCCTTATTTTTTCAAGAAATGTTACAGAGCAAATTTTCACTTGTTCTGTTGGCAGATTTTTGTACTTATTTCAAGTGAAAACGCCTTGTTTTCATTATTGTTTAATTTGTTTTGGAGCAGTATTTGTTTCCAGTGTAAAAATTTCTTGTTGAGCGTTTGGTCGTCTTTGTTCCAGCCTCTCAAGTCATACAGTAGTTGCCAAAAACAAAGATTGTGATGAACAAAGGCCAAAATGGAGGCTTCAAAACGTTGTGACCTATTGTCTGCAGTGTATCCATTAAATAGGGCTCAGCTTATGGGGATGACATTAGATGCTAATAATTACCAATAAATATGTTGGACACATGTTGAGGTGCTACATTAAAGCTTTAGGGAACACCAAAGTTATCACAATACACCCGCGATAACCATGAATGTCTGTAGCAGATGTAAATGCAAAACACAAAGTAGTTGTTAATAATAATAATAATAATACATAATATTTATATAGCGCCTTTCACGAAACCCAAGGTCGCTTTACAAGTCGGGTAGGGGGGGGAGTAGGGGAAAAGAGGTTAGGGGGGGGGCAAGCAAGTAGCGGAAAAATAAACCTATCAAACTAACTATATAGTGGGGAAAGCCTTGGTGAAAAGGTGCGTTTTGAGGGCTTTTTTGAAAGTGTCCAGGGTTGGGGCGCTGCGGATGTCGGGGGGGGGAGAGAGTTCCAGAGGGTGGGGGGATGCTACACTGAAAGCTCTGTCACCGAAAGTCCGCAACCTGGTGCGGGGGGTAGAGAGGAGATCCTGTCCAGACGATCGTAGCTTCCGGGATGGAGTGTGGTGGCGGAGAAGGTCAGACAGGTATTGGGGGGCGAGGGCATGGAGGGATTTGTAGGTCAGAAGAAGGAGTTTATACGTGATACGGTGCTTGACTGGGAGCCAGTGGAGGTGGATGAGGGTGGGGGTGATGTGCTGCCAGGTGCTGCTAGTTGTTGAGACATTTCACTCAATGACACGGCACATATCAACAATATGGTAGAAGTCAGTGAAACACAACATTTGTCAGCAGTTATCCTCTGAGGACAATGAATATCTGTACAGTATTTAGAATACTTGGTGAAATTCCTCCTCTGCGGAATATTTGTAATGTACATGTAGTTATTGTTCATGGGAAAGCTACAACCTGTTATGGCGCTAAATAAATCACCATTCTTACTACATCTGTATATCTGTAAGTACATGCTATATTTGATGAGATAACTTTGAGCTTCAAGTAATTGTTATATTTCATGGGGTAACTTGTACTTGTTAAGGTGCGAAAGTAATCACTTGGCAAAATTGATCTCCTTGGGACCAAGAAAATCTGTACAGAATGTATTACCAGTCTTTTAAAATTACCCCATTGCTATAATGTACCTAACCTGTTATGGCACTTAGGTTATCAACATACTTGATAGGATTCATCCCATGGGGACCATGCATGTATACATCATTTGGTACCATTCCTTCAAGTAGTTGTTATATTTTATGGGTTCACTTTGATTAGTTCATTAGGACTTATCCTCTGGGGAACGTCAATCTTTGCACCAAATGTCATGGCAATAACACAAACAGCTGTAGAGATATGTCAGACACCACTGAAGAAGAATACATCTTTGTTGTTGCTCTGGGAGTAATTTAAAAAGATGATGGTGTGGGCCAGACATGGTGGCCAATCCACAACGATGATGAAGTGGTAACTGAATGGACAATTGTTCTATGTGTTACAGCTCATTAGTATTCACAGTCCTCGGTGGTATGCCATGCTACATTAGGTTATAATGTATTATGCAGATGGACAAAACGTGCTCATGTTTTAACCAGACACTTCATAGGTCATAAAGAGAGGATTTATGTAAGTCAGTATATGAATATGAACACATACATCTGCATGCATTTTAGATATTGCAATGTATACATTAAACAATAAAGCAACAATGTCAATGTAAAGGTCTATAACATTTGAGGGATTTCCAACGACCTGCCTTACTAAGTTAATATGATATTTTGTGTTTATACGTACACTTCTCATACTGAATGATTTCTACATGCTGTACGGAGATAGTTTCCGTGCTTCACATCACAAATCCATGGAAATGCCATATAAAAGCAGTTATACATAAAGGTCATTGCATAAAAGTCGAGTTATGTAATATTTTCTATCGAATACAGGACATATAATGTGGTCCTTATGGTCGTTGACTAACTGAATGTTATATATTGTATGTTTGACGTGGACCTTTCCTACCTCCTGCTGGAAAGTCCCTTAAGATATAATGTTACATCATAAAAAGGCTCTTTTTAGAAATTGGAAGTGATGGATGTATATAGGACACTCTATTCAAAGTAAACCTCAAAACCTAGCCGTTGTGTTAAAACCTGTGGATTTATCATAATATCTTGCATAGTTCATACTTTATTTGTATTAAAATATATTCCTTTTAATCCATTTTTCATGTGTTTGTTGATCTTATTAAGTGCGTTGCTTCAGTCGCTGTCTTATTAAATGTTATAAAATGCGACTGGTGACTAATTCATTAGCTATTGATGTTAATGCTCCAGAAAAGAGACAGTGAAAAAACACAGTGGGCTGAAATCCAATACTCGCTTACTTCTAAATATCCATTTAGTGCGGTCGAATGTTTCAGTCATCATAATCTTAGAAAACGGTCAGTTAATGGATGCAAACTTGCAGACCTTGATGTCAAGAAGCAGGTAATGTGTAAAGGTCACGAGTCTGAGTGGACAAACAGCAGAGCTATTTTCATGTGTTAGTAATGACAGCTCTGATGAGGATTTACATCAGACGTGATCAGCTGTTTCTGCTCAGAGACATAAAGAGAAAACTGCAGAGAGGCTGCCCTTTACACACATTAAACATCCCATGACGGTAATATGTTTCAATCAAATCACACCGCAAACCCGACTCAGAAGGAATTAGGTCAATGGGCATCATTGTTCAAACTGGGGATGAAATAAATACAGTAAAAATGTTGGGATATGAAAAGATCCAAAAACAAAAAGTTGTATTTATTAAAGTATTATTCGTGGAAAAACTGAATTAAAGGGATGTCTTAGGAATTCATAACAAAAGGCCAAATGAGCTTTTAAAATGTCATTTCTATTGATTTCGTGTTATTTGCACAGTCTACTGAATACATAATAACTCAGTAAGACAGTTGTATAGTGTGACGTTTCTTTGGTTTACCCTCCTATTGTCTTCGTTTCCCCCCCCCCCCCCCCCTCACTTTGGTGTTCCTGGTCAAATTTGACCTGTCCCGTTTTAACTGCTATTACATTAACACAAACACCATTAATCATCACCACATTTCATTGAACACCCTTTCAAACTGTACATATTGTATCAGACTACTTGTATACATGAAAAACTGCAGTAAATATACAGAGAATAGACACTGAACATGTGTTGCGTGTGCCAAGTGTGATCCATGTGGGGGGAGGGGCACATAAGAGCGGGAAATGTATCGAATTGTTCCGTGTGTGTGTGTGTGTGTGTGTGTGTGTGTGTGTGTGTGTGTGTGTGTGTGTGTGTGTGTGTGTGTGTGTGTGTGTGTGTGTGTGTGTGTGTGTGTGTGTGTGTGTGCGCGTGCGTGTGTGTGTGTTACATTGTTAACCCCTGGTTGAGCAGCCCGATGGCTACAGGCACAAAGGAGTTTTTACGCATTGAATGTAAATATAAAGGGGCCTTCCTATCATCTCAATATTCTATGACTGGAGCATTATTTATGGTGTTGGTTTAAATGCAGCTTTAGTTGAGCTGTATGCACTTTAAATTCATCTGAATGTGTTATAGAAAAGAAATGCAATATGTTATTGTTAGAAAAAGGGCAGTGTTTACCTCCTTTAAACACAGAAGCACACCAGAGCTCTGCCATGCTTTTCTCTCAGTATTGGATGTTGTGCTGCAGAAACACAAACAAACCGGCACAGCTGTGAAGGATGAACCAAAGCAAAGAGTCAGAGTCAGATCTCATTCTGGGGTGAACTGAATGCTTCTGCTCTCTCAGGTGCAGAGTGAGCAGATGGTTCTCCACCATATGCTTCAGGAGGCGAGAAGTTTGCCAACAACCTCAGGGACGTCAGTCTGCACAGGTCTGGTTTCTTCTGAGGTTATTTATACCGGCTGTTTAAGAAAAGGGTAAAATAAAAAAGTGGATTTTTACTGGTGAGCCTGTAAAAATTACTGGCATGCAAGATAGGGATGGGACTACAAATGCAGGTGTAGTTAATCCTGTCCAAATACAGCTTGAGAATTTACGCATTTAACTTATCCGGGGAGACTTCCAGAGAGCGTGCAGTAAAATAAGCTTCAATTCTCTTATCACGAAGAGGTACCATATGCAAGGCTCTTTCAGAAAAGTACAGGAAACACATTCAAAGGAAAGGCTTTTTATATAACCCCCATTGTACCTGAAGGACACGCAGTATAGATACTTTGATACCTCGCTGTGTATAATCTCAATAACTTTGTGTACATGGCGACAATATAATATCATTGTCAGTGATTCTCCGTCGCCCCGCTTGTGATCGCTCTTTGTTCATCGTCGTTCCTTTGACATTCCCTATTTTAAGCTCTACATGTCATGTCTCTTTCATTTGAAATTAGGCTTTGATGAATATTGTATGAAAAGGAACCTGCTTGCAAAGAGACTGACCTTCACAGCTGCCTTGCTGCTGCGTTTGAAGTATTGTTAAGTCCCGTGGGCTTACGACAGCACTCACACTAATAGAAGTAGAAAGGATGGGGCTGCAAAATATTTAACTAACATCACTTTGATTTGAGAAGGCTAGCCGGGAGGCTCAACAGGCGAGGGCTTAATAACCGGCAACTTGAAACTTTAGATGCCCTTTCTGCTCCCTCTTGTATCGGGGAGCTGTCTATGTTTGCCTATGCAGCTGATAAAGGTTAATCTGTCCATGTCAGATATCACATTGTAATGGCTGTCTTTGGATTAAAATAACAAACCAGGATGAATCAAAGTAACACACACACACACACACACACACACACACACACACACACACACACACACACACACACACACACACACACACACACACACACACACACACACACACACACACACAGAAGGCCATGACTCAAGTCTTTTGGTTATTTATGGTTTTTATTTTTCATTTCTTTGGCCTTTTATCAGTTCCTGTTGTGCCACCTTTTTTGTATGTTTTAATATAATTGACGTTACCTTACATTTCAACTAGCTGACGCTTGAGTACAAAGCGACTTACATAAGCACATTCGATGAAGAAAACTAACTGCAGAGCAAGAATCCTGCAGGTACATGATCCATCTATAAACCCAACCAGGAAGTGCTACTGCATTAGCTTCTCTTAAAACCACATGCTTCGAAAGTGCTAGCACAAAAGAGAATACATATAATGGTTCTGATTGGCAAGGATGGAAACTGTGGAAACTAGGTGAGTTTTCAGTTTTCAGTCTGCTACATACAGTAAGCTGTGTAGACTCATGCTATCCTGAAATTGGTAGCTCACTCCATCATTTTGGAGCCAGCAGATACCTGGGTCCCACTCAACCATTTCCTGTATTTGGAAGGGCTTGATCCATTAGCAGCACGGCCGCCCAGTCCCAGTGCCTCGAAGCGCGGTGAAAGGAACATTGCCAGCCAGTGAAGAAGAGGAGGAGCAGTGCATTGTGGGAGAATGTTGGGAGGTTGGAGATCAACCGAGGGCCTTTGCAAGAACACTAGCCAGGAGGGAGTTTCAGTAGTCAATCTTAACAAAAATAGTTTCTGAGTTCAAGAAAACCACATCATCCAATACAATCTCATAATACAGTGATAGCTATTACACAACCATACATCCTTCACTTAATGACTCTGAGTCTGATCTTTGGACGGATGGGTCATGTCTAATGTTTGGAGTTCTTGGAAGTCTAGCAGTGATTTGAAAGTACACAGCGTTGTTCGTGCTTAACCTGTTGAGCCCTGAGCCTGTTTCTCAGGCCTCAGGCTCGAAAATGAAATTCCCAGAACAAATGACTTCACTTCTGAAAGGGGTACATTAATAATCTTTTTTCTCAAAGCAATGATAAACCTGTGAGTTGGATGTAGAAGAGTCAGAATCAATATAGATGTTTTTATTTTAAAGTAAAGTCAGATTGAACATAGTAAAACAATTTAGATTATAGAAAAAAAAAACATTACTTATAGTGAAAACCACCCTTGAACGATGGGATCGGAGACTAAAAGCTTTAGGAATCCAAACTACTGTATAACATATAATAAGTACCCTGTATCAAGATTGATGCAAAACAACTACACTGCCAGCGATCTAAAGGGTTTTGAGTAAATAACTTCTGATTGGAGACCGGAGCGTACCATTTTGAATGTTTACTTGCAAGAAAGCCACAGTCCAGCAATGCAATCTCGTTATATAGTCACAGATATTACATTAAATGACATCGTTGACATATTGACTCTGAATCTGTTCTTTGGACAGTTGGGTAATCATGTTCTGGCGTCACCATGTTTTTGCAATTCTTGGAAATAGCAGTGGTTTGAAAGAACACAGCGGTGTTCGTGCTGAAGTGAAGCCTTCCTCTGAAAACACAAGGTTGCTAAAGGCACTTTAAAGATAAATATAAGTTGACTTCATTTTCTTCCCTTTACAGTCTAACGGTCTCCTGCACTGCCAGCGATCTACAGTAAAGAGTTTTGAGTAAATAACTTCTAATTGGAGACCGGAGCGTATGATTTTAAATGTGTTTTCTTGCATAAGGACCACAGTCATCCAATACATATATCTTTATAGTCTATTACCGTAATTTTCGGACTATAAGCCGCGCCTTTTTCCCCATTTTTCGACGCTGCGGCTTATATAACGGTGCGGCTAATCTATGGATTGTTACAGCTAGCGGCCACTAGGGGACCTCCTAAATCTATGGATTTTAGAGGTTACAGTCCACCACCTTTAACTCTATTGGCTCTATGGCCGGTCCGCGCCCCCCACCTTTAAGCGGCGGGCTCCAGCAGGAAAAGCTGGAGGCCGGAAAAGAGTGAGACAGGTAGCGCGCAAAAGTAAAAGTGGAACCGAGAGTGATACGAGAGACAGAACGAGAGCAAGACAGACAGACATTACGAGAGCGAGACAGTTTGTCCCCGAACCACTGGTTGAAAACCACTGCTGTAGATCACTGCCGGTACGTGCGCTGGGAGCGCACCGTTTAAGTTTGAAAGTTGAAAAGTTTGTGTGTCTGAAACGCTATCTGATACAGTACAGTTTACACAGCACATGTTCTGTAGCTACTATTGCACTAAATGCTAACACTTGAATACGTTATACAAATATGCAACTTGTTTGTTGAAATGTTAATAAATGGGAGCTTCCTCAAACAGCCATCTCTTTCCCGACAATCCCCTCTGTGCACGAACCCTTACATATGGTAATGAAACATTAAAACACCTGCGGCTTATAGTCCAGTGCGGCTTATATATGTACACATCATTCAATTTAGCTGCTGCGGCTTATATTCAGGTGAGCCTTATAGTCCGAAAATTACGGTATATACCCTTACATCGTTAACTTATGACTCTGAATCTGTACTTTGGACAGTTGGGAAATCTAGCAATGGTTTTAAGCACAAAGCGGTGTTCCTGCTGACGGGAAGTCTTCCTTTAAAAGTAGCTAAAGGTACCAAAGAGTTTTGGGTAAATAACCACTGACTGGAGGCCGGAGCGTACCATTTTGAGTGTTTACTTGCAAGAAAGCCACAGTCATCCAATGCAATCTTGTTATATAGTCGCAGATATTACATACCCTTACTGTACTTCGTTGACTTATTGACCCTGAATCTGTTCTTTGGACAGTTGGGTCATCATGTTCTGCTGTTTGCCGTTCTTGGAAATCAGCAGTGGTACTGTACAAAGTGGTGTATGTGCTGAAGCTAAGTTTGAAGGCTGCTAAAGAGATTTTAAAGAAAATATAATTTCATTTTATTTCCTTGACAGTCTGATGGGCTACTGCACTGCCAGCAATCTGAAGGGTTTTGGGTAAATAACTACTGACTTTTTAATCAAAGACACTGAGGCTTATGGCTCCACCTTAACACACACGCCTCAAACATCTGGGTTACCAGCTGCTTCTTTCGCTAATCCGATCGTCCCCTTAATGTTCTCCGAGAACATCTGGCAGAGCCTCAGCTCTTTGATTCATCTTACCTGGCAGAACCGTGTAATTTGGCCTTCACCTTGCTCGGTAAGCATTTTCAAAACACACTTTAAATAGTGTCGCTGCTCCTGACTAGAATCCATCCACAGGAAAGTGAAGGAATAGAAAAAAGAAGAGTTTGTTGTAATCAAATGTGTTTCCCTGCAGGGTGTTTGTGCTCACACCGCAGCCTCAGGTGACGCCGGCTCATTTGCTCCCTTTAACGTCTCACTGACAGTTCATACTCGGAGTTATTGGTACCGGCGGCCTGTTAATATCTGCAGCTGTAATGCAGGGCAGAGAAGGCTGCAGGCTCACTGACTGCACACTAAATCCTTCACCTGCCTTCAGACCAGAGAAATGACACAGCCTTGATTGCAGAAGGTGACCAGGATGATTGCCCCGGTCGATCTAAATCAAACCTCTGCACACGATTACCTCTCGAAAGGATGAATGAGACATGTTGGGAACGTCTCGAGAAATAAATGAAACTTCTTGGTGCCACCATTAGTAAGGATATTATAACTGAGGAAGTAGGGGGGTAACATAATTACATCTCCATACCCTTAATCAATGTTGATTACAATTTTCAAGACTGATGATGCCGTTGTATCCAATAGTACTTTGCAAAATCCAATAAAATATTCTATTTCTAGTCATTCAACAACATTTCACAAGTTCAATGGTACTGTCTGAGACTCTGGAGCCTTAAAGTAAACAATAAATATGCTAAATATCAGGACAGTTGTCCATATGTAGAGAATTTTGTCCAACAGGCCTGTAGGGAGGCGTGTGCAGTGCTTGGCTGGCTTCCTGTTCGGAGAATCAGAGCGTCTGTCGGGGCAGCTGTCCAAACTACAGCCCAATCAGGCGCCGTGCCAAATTTCCGCAAATTCAGCCCCAAGCTGTCAAGCTCAAGAAAGCTCTGGCACACTTGTGGGCAGGCGGAAATGGCTGCCATTTAGTAAGGAAACACAATCTTGGTAAATTCAGATGGGGTGACACGGAGAACTGCTCAATACATGCTGCGCGGTGTCCTTTAGAATCGCCTCTTACTATAATGACTGGCATTCAAGATACTTATCTCCACAGTTGCACGGCCCTGTCTGTATACTTCAGCTCTCAACCTCCATTCTGTCTCTCCCCGTGTCACACCACTGAATGCCTGGCCTAAATGCATGCTCAGAGAATCTATCATAAATTGTTTGGCGTGCTCTCTGAAATTGTTTCTATTCTTGGAGATGAGGTGCTGGTTTCACCCGGACCCCGTGGTTCAATCTTTGCACTCCTGAATTTCTCAGCGGCAATCAGTTCTCCCACTTGAGTGGAGGCTCTTATGAACTCAACCTTGGCTAATCCACACAGCCAGGCTTCTGATATCTTCCTTGTGGAGATAATATTATTGGAAACCATGTGATAAATCTTGATCGTTACCACTCTGCTCTGGAGAGATTCAGAGAAGACGGGGAGGTGGGGAGCAGTGATCAATAAATGTGAGAGGCCACATCACCCCTTGGGGGCTTCGCTATAGCTGTAGTGTCACTTTTCAATTTGAAAACCCAAACCACCAAGCCATTTCTGTTGTTTCTGAGAATCTATTATATAAATATGACTCTAATTCACACAAAGTTCCTCACAAAAAGTTACAAATATGCATATAGGACAACATAATAAGGGGGCTGTAGGATTAAGTATTTTGTTCACCATCTCTCTCGAAGTCTACAATTGTTCAAATTAAGATTTCCTGCAGGATGAAGACGGTGTAAGAGACGAGACAGTACCTTCTCTTGAGTTCCCACAGATAAACCCAACAGAGCTCCTCTGGGATCGAGTAGAACAGGATGTTCCGTGCAGCCAGAAAACCTACATTAACTGTGTCTTACCACTGAGCCAAAATGTCCAGAGATCCCCGAGGAACAGCTTGCTGAACCTCGGTGCTGGAGTGTATCGTCAGTGTGTGCATACTCTCACTCAATATGTTTGTCAGGTGCTGCAGAGGGTCATGTTTTGCTCGATGCATAACGGATGTGGTAAACAGAGACAATGAGAAGCAGAAACAACAGATAAAAGTAGAAAAAAAACAGGGAAGGAAAATCTAGACACAATGTTCGGCTTGTTTTTCTCCCGCTCAGTGACCGGCTCTCTGCGAATAATTTGTTTTTGCCTAATTAAGTAGAAAACACAGGGATGGTGAGGTGCCACTGTTAGAGACTGTAATGATCCGCCATCCACACTGAGAGGACGGTGTGGATCTGATTGACTGTGACACTTCCCTTGGTGAGTAACCTTCAAGACCGTCAGAGGGGCACAGCTTCGCATCTGCAGTCCAGAGGCTTCTGCAAAAAACAAGATGTGTAAACAAAGAAACTAAAGACAATAGAAAACATACACAGGAGTTCAATTAACGATTGGCTAAAGGCCTCCCCCAAACATTAACATAGCAACCACCATGACATGTCAGCCTTTGGAGCGTGTTCATGGGGTTGGAGTTAGAAATAAACTGCATTTGTATCATTTAACCTGTTAAGCCCGAGAGCCCTCGGTACCGGGGGCTGCAGGTTTTTTTTCTTCACAAAACTGTGTCTCAGGGCTTCTTAACATTTATGAAACTATTAATGTTCCATACTCACTTAACGGGAAGAAACTCAGCTAACTGACGATACGAACCATTTTTACCGAAACAAAACACAAGTCTCACAAGAAGCGTCTAAATGAGCCCTGAGCGAAAAAATGCTATGCACTTAGCACAGAACTCACGGTAAAAATACCCTTATTACTTATCGTAACTGCACATACAAGATGTCGATTAGTAAACTGAGATTCCACAGATTCCAGAAATATAAGTATCATCACTGAGCGATCAGAACTCGCAAAAGGGGATGCGAATACAGACATCACAACACGTAGCATTACGGAGCATTCACGTGACATCATCTTACCTTAGCTGTTGTTCTGATCCAAAGTTGTGTTCAATGGCATTCAAACGATAAAAACGCTGCTGAAGGTTAATCCAATGTGTCTGTCACTTTGAAATGATTACTGATAATCCATCCTTCCATTTGTATATCAATAACGGAGATTTCATATTAGCTGCTACGATATCCACCAGAGTGTATCGCAGCTTCCGGTTCCGAGGCCTTCTGGCTACGCATCACTCATTCACCAATGGGTAATGTTTAGATGGATTTTAGGAACTTCCCATCGATTCTATTGGCTCTAATGGTTAAAAAGAGCTGTCAATCATCAAAATCGACCAAGGGGAGGGGCAATTTAACTTGTTTTGCATCTTGATACAGGGTACTTATTATATGTTATAGTTTGGATTCCTAAAGCTTTTAGTCTACTCTCCCATCATTCAAAGGTGGTTTCACTATAAGTAAGGTTTTTTCTTTATCCAACTCACAGGTGTATCATTGCTTTGAGAAAAAAGATTATTAATTTACCCCTTTTAAAAGGGAAGATATAGTCATTTGTTCTGGGAATGTCATTTTCCAGCCTGAGACCTGAAAAACAGCCTCAGGGCTTAACAGGTTCAGGAGGAGGGTCTTTCTTTTCCCCAATCAAATTAGCTAGAATTAGCCTACCACCAAAAGCTTCTAAAAGTCACCAGATTACATCATAAACTAATTTGTATATTGGTTTGAAAATAACTAATTAATATGAAAACAGCTTAGGGGTTAAGACATAGCCATTGAGCTCAAGATGTTTTTCTAAAGCAGGGTTCAAATAGCAAATTTCAGAAGCTCATGTAAAAATGTTATTCGGATGAAATGTAATGTAACACCAATCGAATAAAATCATGACTACCTGACTTCCTCCTTCATCACATGTTATGTTAGTTGTGCACGCTACTATGTTCAATGCCTGTTGCATGCTGTGCAAGAATACCATTTGGTGGAAGGTCTAGCATGAGGAATAAAGGGGGCGGGGCTTCTCAGAACGGGCACGAGAAAGGCATGCTATCTAAGGAGAGGTGCATGTTATTTATCCTTTTTCTGCCCCAATCCTTTTTATTCTGACACCGTTAGATATTTTTGAACTGCAGGTCACGCTCAATCTTTCATCTCTTTGTAAAAAAAGAAAATCTATCAGTGGGAAAAGTCATCCGAAGCCACCTCCTGTGACATCTCAAACTGGAGCTGAGAGGCTGCTGTATCTCTCAGAGATCACAGGTGATCTGTCATAGCAGGCAGGTGTTTTGTATTCAGGGTCTCCTTCGTACAGCATCTGCTCACACACACACACACACACACACACACACACACACACACACACACACACACACACACACACACACACACACACACACACACACACACACACACACTCACACACACACTCTGGTCTAGTCGACTGGAGAATGTCTTCGTGCCCCGTGCACTCTCCAGCCCTGCTGTTTATCATTCAATTTCCCCGACACAATCCGACTCAACGTGAAGGCGACAGAGTCAAACCTGAGTACTGTTCTCTGAGTAGCAGAGTTTACCGTCAGCAGGTCAGCGTTGCTCTGAGGCTTCCTGAATGCTCGGGGAATCAGAGGCCGCCACGCTTCCATGAGCACGGTGACAATTAGTTGAAGAGGAGGATGGAGCAGAGGATGTGAATATCTGTGGCTCTGAAAACTTTCTGTCATTGGGACTTAATAAAAATGCACAACTCAACAACGGGGCACCGAGCAGAAAGATTAAACTGGAGCTAAGCTACCAAACTAAATTGAGTGTTACGCTTTTAGAGTAACGCTTTCCGACATACTCTACTGGTCTCTGGAGATCTGCGTCCCTGCAGTGAAACAACCGGAGAAAATAAGAAAATGTGTCGTTGTGTATAGATTGAGTAGGTAGAGACAAAGTGTCCGAATCAGGATTTGTGGTTGTTATAATGGATGATTCATTATATGGGAACCCAGAGGTGAGAAGTTCTTTTACTCAAGTACTGTAAGTACAATTTGGAAGAACTTGTACTTTACCTATGTCCATGTTATGCTGTTCTTCTACTCCACTACAGTTCAGAGGTACATGGTGTACTTTCCCTCCACTCCATGAATTTAATACCTTTAGTTACTTCACAGATGTGGATGAATGATGTGAAATCTAATCAAGTGTTGAATCAGACTTTAGTTCCACCTGGAGTAAATCCACCAGCTACCCTGCAGTATACAAAGTCATTCAAACTAGCTGCACCTTTACCAGCTTTGAGAACACTTTCATGATCAATCATTATAAAACATATCATAATATATTATTCTGAAATGGACCAATCTGCACAATGACTACTTTTACTATTTTGATGAGAATACTTTTCTACTTTTACTTTAGTTGTGATTGCTTTTACTTGTAACAGAGTATTGCTCCCGCCTCTGTCTAACGGCCCGTCCACACACAGGCATGAAAAAAATCTTTCAAAGCTTCGCCCATTCACTTGAATGGGGTGACGTAGAAGATGTTTAATCTTCGCCGAACTGCATTGTGGGGAGCGGAGCATGGCTTTGCAAGCATCACGAGCATCAAAAGTTGAGCAATGTTCAACTTTTAATGCTCCCAATGCTTTCGAAGCTGGCATCAGCCAATCAAATCCCGTTTATGTAAATCCCGCCAGTACAAGCGATAGCCAATCAAACCGCGTGCAAGCTGGGAGAGCCAGACCGCAGTTCATTTCCTCATATTCCAAACGAGAAATTACGGTAGCAAATCACCCGGTTCTTTACGACCAGACTATTTACCGGGATACAAACCGGAGGAGCCAGGCATGGAGGGAGGTGGCAGAGACAGTGGGTGAAACTGGTTTTCGCCTGTTTGGAGAGTTTATATCCAGTTTACTTGGTTTTAACATTGCTATTGCTTTGTATGTCGGGGGCGGGAGATTCATGTGATTGGTTGTTGGTCGCGTTGCTCGCAAAAAATCGCCAAGCTTCAGACACGCCCAGCTCCAAGATTTTTCAAGATTTTTTTCATGCCTGTGTGTGGACGGGCCGTAACGCTCTCTAACTCTCTCCCCTGGTCTCTCTGCAGTGCTTCAGGAGGACCGATGGACTGGAACGATGCCAGCAGAGCTCCCTGGCTCTGCATCTCTCTCCTGGATCTGGCCCGGCTTCAGATAAGGACAATGGCGGCCAAAAGGATTCCTGATATGTCAGCCTGGGGGTCGAAAACCCACCAGGTCGATGTACGGATGAGTAACGCTGACTAACGCTGAGTCACAGCGCCCAGCAGGTGGGCGTCGGTAATTGTTCACTCTGGCAGCAAGAGGTAACATCAAAGACTTATGTAAGTAATAGGGAGGCTGATAGCAGCAACTTTCAGATAACCTCATAACGTCTGACAAGGAGGAAGATATCTCAAATTAAACACTTGTGACTTTTATTACTCCATAATATTTAGCTTGGAGCTGCAACCCCAGAAACGATGGATATTAACTCGGCTGATGACAGATGAAGAGACTCATGAAGATACTTATTTTTTTAAATCCATGTGGGGAAAATCTATGACGCCTTAATTAGTTTTTTCGCAACCCTCTTCTTCAGCTTTTTTTTGGGTCGTATTTTGACATACAGGAAAAACAACAACCTATTTGTCATGTTTAGAAAATATCTGACCATGCTCAAAGGACAGTTACATGCATTTGTTTTTGGTACTGGTGAAAGAAAAGACTTGTAAGAGGACATTTAAACATTTCTATAGCTAAATACAGAATGATATGTTTGAAATGCAAATAGTTTTTGCATTAATGCTGTAACAATGTTTCTATTTTAAGAAAAGGATTAATCTTTTAATGCTTAAAATTGCAACTAAACTACAATCTATGAGAAACTCAGAAAGAGTGACTTTTTGTAGAATTATAACATCACACTTAAACATCTCTCCGGGTGCCATATTTTACCTTTAACTCCATAAAATAACAATTAACATGCACCAAAACCTACAGACATACTGGCCAACCTTTAGACCTCAGAAATCGGGAGCGTTTCAATGGGAGGGGGGGGGGGGTGCTAGTGGATCGCCGGCGCTGTTAGATTAACATGCTTATTGTAGTTGTAAGTGCACTGCCTTGCGGCCTGTAGCACCGTCCTTGATGGAGCATATGTGTGGGCTGGACCTGCATTTTACAGGAAAGGAGTGAGCAGAGAGTAGAGTAGTAGATTCTTGTTCTGTTTTCTGTGAATATCTGCCACCCTCTCAGACTTTGAGTTGAGCGCGCTACTAAAGAGACGTGTTACCATGGAAACCAAACAATGGTGTAGCTGTATTCAAGTCCGAGTGGAAACAGTGGTGTGTAAATCTGATTTTGTCAGAAATCGGGAGAAATGCGGGAGAAATATGACCCCGGGAGGAAACCGGGAGAGGGCAATGAAATCGGGAGTCTCCCGCGAAAATCGGGAGGGTTGACAAGTATGCCTACAGAACACACTACAGGAAAGGGGTACAACACGTAATAGTGAGCCTTAAAAGGCCAAGGAAAGACTTGACAAAGCAACAAACAAAACATTTGACATTGAGATCAGGAAACTACACCACACCACGTGTCATTAAAGTTTGATTCAAATGCTATCAAATCCAGTTTGATGGGAAGCGTGTGAAATCACCTTGTTTCAGCTGCCAAAACAATAATCTATCATGTGAAATAAACAAAACTCTTATAACTCAGGCAGGAAATCGGATGCTTATAGGCGCTCTTCACTCTTCACACGTGGAAATCTAACTTCCCAGATGTTTTAAAAGTGTGAACAAGAAGTGCCTGCTCTCCAAAGGGATGATTTACCTCTATAGTAAATGTTAATTCATCCTTCTCCCACTCCATCATATGCAATAAGGAGAGTGGAGGCCTCTATGTGTGAGCTACCATCTGCTCCCCTTTCAATATCATTGGGCATCATCACAGCAGTCAGTAAAGAGGGATTCATCACTTCTCCCTGGCCATGTGTATTCAACAGAGGAAGAAAGCCTTCACTTGACATTCAGAAACCAGCCATGTTAGTCTGTCAGCTCCTTGTTCTCCTCTGATTCCCTCCCACTATCTCCTCTGGTCTTCTCCAGCTCGTTCCTTTCAACTAAAGAGAAAGGGATTCATTTTTTGAATATATATCCGTTCTTTCGCTAATTTGTAGGAGAGCGAAACGGAGACTGGTGCCCTCGCTGACCCGAATCTGCTGTGTCTAATTATTCCTTCTACCTTTCTTCAGGTCGCACCTGGTGTCACAGCGCCACACTCCAGCAATGTTAAGTAGTGCTTTTAATGGGTTTCCTGCCACAGGTTCAGTTTAAAAAGTAAGGACCAGCATGCACTGCTCCGTATTAGGGATCAGAATGACCTGAGAGAAGGGGCAGAATCATTTAATATCTGGAGGAGGAGAGTGGTGAGATGAAACATTTCATTAAGCATTTCTTGTCTCCATGTCTTGCGGTTCTGTTTTTGAAGATGAAGAATTGGGATTTATTTTATTATACTTGCTACAGGCTCTCGAATGCAGCGCGGTCTAAAGATATCTAAAGTATCTTATTTCAGTGTTTACCTAATCCTGAATCAGTCTCATTTTCAAAAAGGGTTTGTACTGTAGGTTTGTATCCACTTTTCGCTGTGTTTTTATCCAAACAATTCCTGGTTAGAGATTACACATATTAATTAATGTACATAACTATAACCCTTTAAAGGCCAATTTATTATAAAAGAAATATAACTAATAATACAAAAAGGTCCAGTTCCAATAAAGCTTAAAGTCAGATTTAAAAAAAAAAAAAAATGGAATTCTGAATCCCGGGAAATAAAAAATGTACCTTTGGTCCGATTTTAATAAGTTTTCCAAATGTAACAATCATTGTCTTTATATTAATATTGTTAGCCACTTATACGGAGTCAAATGTATATCCTTGAACCTCATTTAAAAAACATAATTTTGACCAGTATGAAAACCTCAAAAATGTTTGTTTGGGACATTTTGTCATTTTGGTTAGTCGTTGTCTTTTGTAGTTTATTACAGATGGAGATGAGTTTGAACAACATCAAATAACACTTCAATAAAACATTTAAATATGACAGATTTAGAGAAAAAAAATACTTAATCTGTTTTTAATAATTTGTAAATGTATACTTAAAGTTGTTTTTGTGTTCACTTGTGCTCAAATTTGGTCAACATTTTAACTAACAAAAAAGATTGTTGTGCTAACGTTAGTAGGCTACGCTAACTAGCTACCACCTTTAAATTGAGACTGACACTCTACTTCAGATAATAGTAGTGAAATGCGCTTGACAAAAGATGTGGAAAGACATCTTTACAAACACATGGAGATTATTCGACTTCCTCTAGACGAGTAGCAGTTTGAAATACTTATTTTTTCTGTGTCTGATTATATGAATGTTTGATAGAAGACTAAAGATTCTGCAAATCAAAAGGTGAGTAAACTGAGTTTGTCCCGCTCTATATCCCTTCTGCAACGTGAGTTTCTGTCCCACTCCCCTGACACCGAGGCTTTGCTTAACAGGGAGAGTTGAGACAGAAAGCCCTGGGCGAAGAAAATGAAGGACTGTTAAATAATTTCTGTCGGACGGGGTGTCAGAGTTGGATTCAGGACGACAAGGCTTCAGTAAATATGAGGCGGTCCTGTGGGGGTAAGTGTGTGTCATGCCCAACACCTTCACAAACCATTGTGATCAAGCTCTTCACTGAGTGGGCAGATCCTAAACGTGAAATGAATAATGAAAAGAAACAGACACACACACACACACACACACACACACACACACACACACACACACACACACACACACACACACACACACACACACACACACACTGAAACATAAGCTACTTTACAAATTGAAACCCTATTTGTTCTGGGAGATTTCTGTGGTCACAAAGATATGCATATCAGCACATGAGAGTCAAAAGGTCAGGATCAGACACCATGAAGACCAAAGACTGTATATGAAAGATGAAATAGTCATTAGGAAAACCAAGATGTCGATGGTCTGAACGGTAGTCCACAAAAACCAAGGCCCCAGGAAGTGCGCTGGACTCTGTGCCAATATTCGTTGTGTCCAAACGGCGGCACTGCAACTTCCGTATCAGTCCGTGATGTCACACGGCCAAAAAATACTTTTTCCCCTTGACTAACATGGAGAAAGAGACCTCTGTAAGTCAGTAGATAATTTTTTTTTAACTAAATAAACTACCCAGTATGAACAATTTGACAGCCCTTATTAGAATCATTCGGTCCTTAAAGTTGTGAAATGCACTGAAAGCCGAATCTAGATTTATTTTCTCTCTCCATTCATTCTATTGAGCCGAGAGTGGGAGCTCGGGGGGCGGGGCTTAAGGGGCGCATGCTCTGTGAGCGCACATACAGGTTCTTCTGCTCCGACAGCCAGGCATGATGGGTAATCTGTGACGTTTCGCTCTCTCAAAAATTGGGCCATTTTGTCTTCCTGCGCCAATGAGCAGCTCTCATAGGAAAGAACGAGACCCCGCCTCCCACGCTGTATCCAGTTCTTATTATGGCAAAAACCAATGAGTGATTTTTTTTGGACTACCGTTCTGACCGTGGCCATCTTGGTTTCTTGGAACACGAAGCATGGATGTATAAAGAGAACTTGATGCAGCATTGGAGGAGGGAAACCTCGAGCAAATTTAAGGTACCCGCATCTTGGCCCATAGAAAATGTGACTTACATTTTGTTCAAGCCCCGCCTCCAATCGGCAGAGAAGACAACTCTAAAAAAGTAAAAAACTGCTGATTTACAGATGTCTTTTTCCCAATGTAAGTCAAAGGAGAAACATTTTTGGGTTCAATGATGACACGTACTGAACAGAAGTTGTAATACAATGTCCGGGCGCAGTTCCTGGGGGCTTGACCATAAGTCAAAAAGAGAATGGACCCAGGTGCAACCAAACACTGAACACTGAATACATGTTTAGATGACCAAATGAACTTTCATAAACTGAAAAACACAAACTGTTAAAGGGGTTAGAGCAGGGGTGTCAAACTCAAGGCCCGGGGGCCAAATCCGGCCCGCTACTTCATTTTATGTGGCCCCTCAAGAGCTTGCAAAGAATATAATACGTGTATTATACGGTTACATGCCGATTTACAGAAGCAGGTTGCCCATAAACTACATGTCCCACAATGCATCTCGTTTTGTGACATGGCACTGAAGAGACTTGCAATTATTTGCCCTGGACTTCTGCTTTCAGACGTAGTTAATTAATAAGTTATTATCCTATCCGATAATAATCCAGTTCAGAGGCAATAATGTCATATAATACATTATTTTATATATTTTATATATTTATATAATTACAACCGGCCCTTTGAGTGCAGCCTTTATGCGAATGTGGCCCGTGATTAAATTGAGTTTGACACCCCTGGGTTAGAGTGTGATGAGCTTTAACCGGACAACATGGTGACCTGTCAATCAAAAGGTAGCCCCGCCCTAAAGCATATGCTGTTTTACCGCACATTATTTTGCGAAATAGGACCATATTTCACAAAATGACCTCCTGTTGTATAGAAGAAGATTGCACTTGTGTTTGATACCAATCTCCCCTCTGGGACATTTTTACTGAGGTAATAAATCAAATGAGAAGTCATTTTCTCATAGATCTCTATACAAACTGTTGCCTGTTTTTGCAACCTTTGACGTCGCCCCCTGCTGGATAATACAGGTATTACTGGCTTTATTTATATTTCTCTGAGACTACCACTAGAACTAAACCAATAGTGAAAGACGTATAAATGTATGCATGTTTCTGTCTTTTATGCATCCTGCTGAAGATGCCTTTGAGACCCCACAGTGATGAAATATAAAAAACTCTGTTTCCATCTATCTGTTTATTTGCTCCCTTTTGTACATCAATAACTCTCAAAACTCTTCACACTCTTCCCGTTCAGTTCCCCTGACCCTCCTATTGATATGCACAGTTGAATGTTGCCTGATCAGCATAGGATGGAGATTCTTTAGTTTGTTCCCCCTAAAGGCAAACCACTACACGAAGATAAACTTTGATGCCTATCTGCAACATACATTCTTCAGACCGGGCTTTCAGAGGACAGATTAAAGGGATTATAAAATCAATTTTTATTTAGACAAAGAGGCTTTTCTTTCTTGCTCAAGGTTCCCCGGTAAAGTTTTCATTCTCCAAAAGTAGCATCCATCATTTACAGCAGGTACAAATTGATGCATGGCTTGTAAGAGGATCCAGAAAGTGTGGTTATATTAATCCTAATCAAGTTTCCCTCCATTAGCTTCAAGGGTAATTATAGAATTGATTTGAACACTTTAATTTTAATTAATAAAGCTCCCTATCGCCCAGCTCTGTGTTATAGAGGTAGGTAGCAAAAAAGTCTGAATCTATAGAAGTCTATGAGAAAATGATCCTACTTCTCACTTGATTTTTTCCTTTAGTTAACATTTTCCTGGTGAGATGATCTCAATCGTTGAACGCATGATGTCAAATTTGTAAATTATGGACGGATTTAGAGTAAAATAAATACAAATGCCAAAAGAAATCTGAATCTATAGAGGTCTAGGAGAAATGTACCGGTACTTCTCACTTAATGTATTACCTCAGTATACATTTTCTGTGATGAGATGGTCTTAACCACAAGCCCCAAGTCTTCTTCAGTACAGCATGATTTCAAATGTCCAAATTACTGTCGGATTTAGAATAAAAACAAACACAAATGTCAAAGAAAGTCTGAATCTATAGAAGTCTATGAGAAAATGACCCTACTTCTCACTTGATGTAAGTTAACATTTTTTCCTGATGAGATGATCTCAATTGTTAACTCCAACTCTTTTCAATACAGCATAATTTACAATTAGCAAATTATGGACGGATTAAAAGTAAAATAAATACAAATGCTTTAAAAAAAGTCTGAATCTATAGAGGTCTATGAGAAAACTACCGTTACCTTTCACTTCATTTATCCCCTCAGTGTTGGTCTAAATCACCAGCCCCAAGTCTTCTTCAGTACAGCATGATATCCAATTTGTAAATATGGTCCAATTTGTAAAATAGACACAAAACCATAGTTCACAAATGAATGGGTGACGTCACAGTGATAACGTTCTTATAAGCAGTCTTTTGTATTTCACTGAGCTTTCGACCCAATATTGGTACCCTTAGGTCCACAATGGAAGCTTTTATGGCTGCACCTTCATCCAGACCTCAAATCATTTGAAAAACCTTAAAGCATCCTTAAAACAGCTGTTTATTGGTTGGTATTTTTTGTGATTTAGTGTATTTTTAATTACCTCAAATGATGTATTCTTACTGATTACATATAGCTGCTGCTGTTATCTGATTACTCAAACTCCCTTACAATAGTTGTAGTAGGAGAAGTACAGCTCCAATCGTGCTCACTAGCAAACAAACTACTTAAGATGCCTGGAGAAGATATTTCTTCTTCATCTTGCAAAGATACATTTCCCTCGTCATATGGGCAGCTGATCAGCGAGAGAGCCAGAGAGCTGAGATCACAATCTCATAAAACGATCATTAAATTGGTCTATATGTCATGGGACCAATGTGCCGTGGGACTGGAGCTTCTATGCTCTCTGGCCAAGCTTAAAGCAGGAGATATGGGACAGGAATAAAGTGATGTGATGGTTGAGAAAGACACATTAAGGAGGGAATTGACAAAGAATGGATTGAAGCCGCTGATAGCTCTATGAATTGCGCACCATTAGCGCCCGCTATCCATCCTGTTTCACGGTCCGATTCACATTGCGCTGATATTCCAGTGCAGGAAACGCCCGTAAAGTTTGCTAGCATGTCTTTATTCAAAACTAACATAATTCACCTACAAGCCCCTATGAAGCTCATTCATTAACGGCCTGTCCACACTACAGCTTCAAAAAAAACTTGCCGGCGGGCGTGTCTGAAGCTCGACCAACGACCAATCACATGAATCTCCCGCCCCTGACACACAAGCAGCGGTTTGATTGGCTAGAGCTTGTACTGGCATATGATTTGATTGGCTGACGCTTCCACCGAAAGCTTCAGAAGCTTCAAAAGTTGAACAATGTTCAACTTTTGCAGCCTGAAACGCCAGGAAAGCTCCACTCTGCTACCCACAATTCAGTTCGGCGAAAAGCGAGGCAACCTGACGTCACCCCATTCAAAGTGAATGGGCAGACGCGTTGGAAACCGTTTTTGAAGCTGTCGAAGCTGTAGTGTGGACGGGCCGTAAGTGATGTTATAACTTGTTAAATCTACAATTTTACAAAGAACAAAAAATGTTGAGTTTTACAGTGGGTTATGCGCAGGACTATTTTGTTTGTCTTGCTAGGGTTAGCGCTTGTTGCAATGCAGCCTCATGGTGACAGCTTGAAGCATAGTTAACCCTTTTAGCACAATGGACGGAAAAATGAACTCAATAACTTCCTATCATTCATCAAAATGCAACGAGTGGCACCAAAGACATAGTTTGGCAGAATTAGATTGAAGCGGCTGATAGCTCGATGAATTGCGCATCATTCGCGTAAAGTAAAGTTGAGTGAAATTCGTCCTTTTTTTTTTTTACATGTTGTTTCTGAGGCCAAGGTGTCAGTGTGAGGGATGAGAGTCAGCCCGAGCCAGAGGTTTGTCCAGGAGTGCAACTTCCATCCAAACCTCGGAGGCAATTGAGAAAGGAAAGGGAAACATGTGAGCCAAGGATTTGGGAAAGCAGGGAGAGGGAAGGAATTATTTTTCTCTCTCATGCATATTGACTTCCAGGGGAGCTTTATTCATTTCCATGACACAACTGTCACTGCATTGTGTCACTGCATCCTAAACTACATCAGTTCTTATAAATGTGCCAGCTCTTTGAAGATGCTACTAATTTTGCTGTTACAATGTGTGGTTTTTAGGGTCCGTCTTTGTGAATTGGACTGTTTTTGCATTGATGGTTATTTGCAAACAAAGGACCAAATTGCTGCCAAATGTATGCATATATTATATTGTTAAATATCTACATGCTAATGGCACAGGAGCACTAAGATGCTATTTGATTTGCAGCACAGTTATGGTGCAACTTTTTTTGAAGGTGATTTGACAATTAGATTCTTTATTTTATAAATGTTTTCAGATGTAGTGGCAGTAAAGCCGTGCAATCCTTTTGTGAAGGGAATATTCTTCAAAAGGGTTCAAATTGCATTGATTTTAAAAGCAACATTTAAAAGAAATCAAAGGTTTGAATGTGTAGTATTGACAAGGCCAACACGTCTACCACCATGAATAACTCAAATTCTCCGTGGGTTGGAAATTGGTTGGCGATCTGAAGCAAAAACTGAACCTGATTTGTGCGGATTACTGAAGCTGTTTCCTTAAGTTCCACACAACCAAACGTAAAAGATTGTTCTGGTTGGCAATGATATATATAAATATCCTCAAATAAGGTGGTTTGATGTCTTGGTCAAATAAAGGGAGCAACTTCTATCATATCAGAGATGGGTGACATGAAATATCCAATATCGGGTTCAATTATCGTCCTGATAGGAATCTGTTTGCAGTGTGTGTTTTTAAGGTTGAGATGGAAAGAGTGTGTGCAGAGACTCAGCTGGGTTTCAAAGAGTCGATCCCAAGGTCTTTTATACCTGCTGGGAGACAGGGAGGAAGAGAGTCAAGGTCTTATTAGTATTGAAACGTATTTATCCTGAAATCAGTTCTAGTTTGTGGTTGCAAAACCTCCAAATCCTACTGGGTAAAGTGGTTGAAAAAAACATAACTCACGATCGAGGCCAGATCTATCACCAGAGCCAGAAATCTCATTTGAGTTTATAATCTTTACTATGTGCATCAGCTGCAGTCTTTATTTGTATGAACGACCATACATGGGAAAGCACTTGGATCTGTATGGTTCTCAAAATGTTCTCTACTTGTGAACTCCAGCTTGTGCTAATGACCTGTTTTGCTCTGTATCTGTATGCCGGACACGATGCTGCTTTCTTTCAGGTCTCCTTGGAAAAAAACAGCTTTAATCTCAACAGGCTCGCTCGATTGTTAAACAAGGTTAAATACAGTCAATGCAAGTTAAATATGAGGTCAAGAAAAGTGATTAATACTGCGCCATGTTATTTTAGTTCGGGTTTGTCCCAGTTTCCCTGCAGTTTGCCTGATTATCTCTGCTGCTTTCGCTGGCTAATGAAAAAGAGAGTGCAATTCTCACATGCTTGTTAGCTAACATAGCATGACGGATAGTAGCCTAGTTTTTTTTTACTGCTACAGTACAGAGCTTACTACTACTGATATAACTGCCATTGTCTGCAATGCTACTGTACTGCTGTTAATGCAACCCATTTTGCTGCCGTCTGTACGTTAAATACGAAGCGATTAGCATCTGTTTAGCTTAGATTAGCATAACGATACGAGACAGGGGGAAACTAGCATGGCTCTATTTAAAACTATCCAACCCAGTCTCATAAAAAAACATTTAAAAACTACGTTGGTCCACAACTTGGGACGTAGTATTTCTACAAAAACGCCTCTGAAATTGTAGGATCCCTACGTTTTTTTTCACCATTCATTCCAATGGCTGGCGTCTATGTCACGTGATCTTCAAATTTCTCCCTGCAGAAAAAAAAAACATGGCCGAACTTCATTTTATTCTCGTTGGAAAATGCCTATTTTAAAGTTAGTTTGGCCATTAAAATGCGTTTTGATGTCATTTGATGCGAGAAATATGAGTTGTTATTTCAGATTATGTGTGCAGTGGATGTACATGATCTTTAGTATATTAGTTATTACGAAGATTACTTCAGGAAATTGTGTCAATACAACGTTTTCATTGTTACCAAGGTGGTTGCTAGGGACGCTGCTATCGATATTATTTCTGTTAGGTTGTGTAACTGTTTAATGGTGTTATCTTTATTGCAAATCCCCCTTCCCCGTCAATGTATAGTGTTGGTCCACAGCGCAAACGTATTAGTTTAACAAAATCCGCATCTAAAATTGTGGCATAGATACGTTATTTTCCACCGAGAATAAAACGAAGTTCGGCCATGTTTTTTTTTTCTGCAGGGAGAAATTTGAAGATCACGTGACATAGAAAAAAAACGTAGGGATCTTACAATTTCAGAGGCGTTTTTGTAGAAATACTACGTCCTACGTTGTGGACCAACGTAGTTATTGCTCGTTTTTTTGTGAAACTGGGTTGAACTATCATATTCCACCTACAAGCCCCTATAAAGCTCAGACATTAAAGGTCTCCTATTATACTGTTTTTCATTGATATATATTAGGTCTGTATAGGTTGTAATATATACCAACATGTATCTGAAGTGTTTGGCTCAAAATTCATTCATCAACGATTAGGGATGTCCCGATCACCTTTTTTAGCTCCCGATCTGATTCCGATCATTTGATTTTGACAATTTGCCGATACCGATTTTTCCCGATCCGATCTTTATGCAATGCATTAAGAGAAAAAAAAGCATTCAAGTTGTCCCTTAAGGTTATTTTTTTATTTAAATTGGATATTCTATCCAACATGGATATAGCTTCTTTCTTTCACAGCAGCATTGGATCAGTTCAGTTGTGCAGCATTGGATCAAAACAAAATAAAGCTTTCAGTACTCGTTAGCTTACTGCTACAATTAGACACTGCGCCCTGCCCACTCTGCTGCCAGATTTGAGAGAAATAAGCAACCAGATCTATGAAAACAAGCCCCAAAGAAGCAACACATACATGATGTTCTGTCATTTGAAACCAAAACTAAGGCCTCAGGATGACTTTAAGACTTGAACATGGTCATTTTTGTTTTGTAACATTGAATACAAAATTTAAAAAAAAGTATTTTAAAGAAAAAAGATCCCGATCCCCGATTTTTTTTCTCCCGATTCCGATCTTTGGAAAATCACGTGATCGGCTCCGATCCCGGATCGGGATATCTCTATCAACGATGCAACGAGTCAACACAGACAGCCAGATAATCAAATACAAGATGACGTGTGAACAGATCATCACAAAAGACTCTTCTTCTGGAGTCTCTATTTGTCTCCTCCTCTCAGTGTCATTGGAGTAGAAAACCAATCACAGCTGGGTTTTGTGGACGAGAAACTAATGTATCAATCATGCGGCAAACAAATATTGAAATGAGCCTGCTTTTTGGCTTCGCATCATGCAAAACATGATACGGATGTTTCTTCGCTGCCATGTTTCTGCCTCATAGAGTTCATCTAACTGGTTTCATACGTGTCTTTACCACATCGTTAACGAGTCAACGAGGCGAAGCACTGCAGTATCCTCAGACAGCCGAGGAAAGAAATGTGAAGAGAAATATTCAACCTCTGCCTCCCCGGATCTCTCCTGGAAAAGGCTTTCTCTGACGGTTTCTATATCCGAGGCTTTGTGTCTGTGACCCCTCCGACACCTGTGTGATGCCGAATGCATCGAGAGGTTCTGTTTGTTTTTACCTCCCTTTTCTTTTCAATCACCTTTTGCCACTTCCATAATGATTCTTTATATTGGAGAAGATTTCCTACCAGTGTCAATACCTGACACCACATTTCCCCTGGGCCTTTCATAAAAAAACTAAAGACAGGTCTTATTTTGGGTGGATACTTCTTTCAAGGCAAATTAGGCGAAGAATAAATGGAGTGTGTATTATTTAAAATTATTCTACTTTACAGATTTAAAATCTCCATTCCATTTCACACAAACGAGAACAACTCCTGACACGCATTAATGAGCAATATTTAGGCTATTTAATGAATGTTTGGTATGTAAATTAATTCACATCAGTGGATTTTGTTTAATTTCCGATGTAAATATGGGAGTGTGCGTTTGATGAAAGCTTGTTTTAGGGCCGGTAGGACATTTATATTCAGTTTCAAGACATTAGTGTAGAAGCTGCTGGATGTATCAATGGATCTGACGCACAACAGCATCCCAATGACACTTGAGTGCTCTTGTTACATGTTTTTAAAAAGGGCTTTGTTAAAGAGACATGGATTATGCTAACTATGGACTAATAATGATGCATTTTAAGTCAATTTCTCACCTCTTATAATAAAGATTATCGCTACACTTTGCAACTCTGCACATTGGCAGCTAATTGTGCAAGTAACAGATGTGTTCAAAGCGTAAAAGACTTCATGATGCAGAAATAATGTAACATCATGTCAGTAAAACTGTCTGAACAAAATATGGGAAAGTCTTTCCTACAACGTTGGCTCATTTACAGCTTAAATTAGTGCTTAATGAAAGTAATTTCCTCGGCAGGAGAACTAATTAAACATGAAATTAATTTTCATTCATTCGTGTTTTTCTTAAAGTCCTTTCTCAGGGGCATTTTGTGCCTTGATTTCAGAGCCGGCAGTGTTAAGATTACAGGAAGAGAGGGAGCATGGGATCGGGAATGACATAAAGCAAATGTCCACCGAGAGAGTGCATCCTGGGGCTCAATGGTTCACGGTGGGCGCCATAACCCTTGAGCACCATTTCTGCGTTAATAGCACAGCTCAAAGTGCATGCAGCAGATGTTTGATTCAGAGTGTATCACCTGTAAACTTAAATGGCCATATCTAAAGAAAGAAAGTCACTTACCTGTCATGGCCGAGCTGAAAGTCTTTTTTATCTCTAAAAGGTTTATTTTTACAGATGTGAATGCTGTTAGCTGTTAGAGTTGTTCGGTACAAATCACTTTGCTTGAAATAAAGTATTTATGAGCGAGTCGAAGCAGCAAGGGCACACGACTCTGTGTGCATCACACACTGATTAATGTGTGTACTGTCCTCACACACTCCGAGGTCAAGACAGAACACGGTGCCTTTCAATGATGGATAGGTTGACAAGAGGGAAAGAGAATAATATCACTAATTACCTCCGCCAAGGAGGGTATGCTGTCAGCTCAGTTTTCCTGTTTATCTGTCAGGAAGATTACGGGGAAAACACTGCGGTGATATTAATGAAATGAGGTTAGGACCAAGGAAGGACTCGTAAAATGTAGGGCAGGTCGGAATCAAAGAGCGGATACATAAGTAATATTTCACTTTTGTTAGCATTTTGTGCTAGGGCATGCCTGCTGGATTCATGTGGATGGGGGAAATTACGCCCCCTGAAGTATTAACATTACGCCCCCTGAAGAATTAATATGACGCCCCCCCTGAAGGCACATTTTTAAGAGTGCGCTTAAGACCTTCCTTTTTGATAAAGCTTATAGTTAGGGCTGATTAGATTCAGCCCCTAGTTTTGCTGATATAGGCTTAGTTTGTCGGGGGACACCTTACTTCTTCCTTCTCTCTGTCTATACCTGTGTACTCTCATGTTCCGATTAACCCAGCTTCCCCAAATTTCTTTCTTTTTGGTGTCTATATACGCCGGGATCCGGAGTCATGGATGATCCTGCGGTCCTGTGTCATGGATCGCGAGTCCTGGATCCTGAGTCGTGGCTGTGGTCCTGGATCATAAGTCCTGGATGGATATCCTCGTGGATTCATCTTCTTATTATACACACATGCATTTCCAAACATTTGGACTACCTATGTTGCAAATGTATTATCTTTTCAATTTACACACGGCATCTATTGCACGTCTGTCCGTCCTGGGAGAGGGATCCCTCCTCTGTTGCTCTCCCTGAGGTCTCTCCCATGTTCCCCTTTAAACTGTGGGGTTTCTCTGGAAGTTTTTCCTTGTACGATGTGAGGGTCTAAGGACAGAGGGTCTAAGGACAGAGGGTTTCGTATTGTCATACTGATATTCTGTACAAACTGTGAAGTCCACTGAGACAAATGTAGCATTTGTGATATTGGGCTATATAAATAAACATTGATGATGATGATGATGATGATGATGATGATGATGATGATGATGATGATGATGATGAAGACAAAACAGCAATGACCCTAATGATTTCAATAACAGTTATACAAGTGTTTGTGCTGGGTAGTTTTATTATTATATGCTGATCTACAGAGGTCCCTTTCCCAATGTCAATGTGAAAAGTAGTTTTTAGACCAAATGACTTCACAGACTAGAACGTAAGTGTAGTACCACCGTTTGGCCACTACGAAAATGGGCTTCGACGCCCGTTGCACTTCCTTTGGCTCAATAACAGCTTGTTCTTTAAATGATTAAGCAACAAAATACAGACATATATAATTTTAAGTGTCCATGTTGTTAATCTAAACTTTTTTCACATTCGTACGGACAGAATAAACTTAGATCAAGAAATAAGTAACTTTATATCTGGGAGAAGTTCAAACTAGAACTTCTGCTCTTGTGGAAGGAGTTTCGGGGATTTGTGAATCAGATGAGGATGCCTCCCAGACGTCTCCTCCTCCTGGTGGAGATATTCCCTGGAGATGGCTTTGGGGTAAACGCAGAACTGCATTGAAGGAATAATATCTAATCTAGCTTGAACAAAAACACATCAAAAAGAGTTGCAGAGCATCGATGGCACGTTTTGTCTCCTGCAGATACAGCAGAAAAATGAAACACAGAGCATTGTAGTTCTGCATAATTTAAGTAGAACATTTGTGTGGAAAAGTGCTTTATAGTGTGCTAAAATTAAGCCTTTTTCTACAACTGCGTGGCTTATTTCCAGCTTCAATTTGTGCCTGGTTTCATGGAGGATTTGGGAGAATTGTCACATTTCCTGGAACCACCACGTACTGTAAAGCCAAACGGGATGTGCATTTGTCCCGGCAAATGTAAAATGGTTTTATGCCCAAGTCCACTTTCTGGCAGGCGAAATATAGTTCCTTTTGATTCATGCCAGACCCTCATGTAGCAAAGTGTACATTTAGTGCTGGTTTTGCAAAACGTAGTTAATAGTAAAGAACATTCCTCATAAGAAACTATCCAATAGCCGAAGCCATCGGGTAAAATAAGGTGAATCATCGAAAACTGTAGATCAAGCTTTCTCTTTCACACCATAATTCAGTTTCAAGCAGAACAGACATTCTTTTTGGATGTTTTCCATTCCCACTCTTGAAATACACAATAGTGCTGCTTACTAAGGCTCTTCAGACGGCAGTGTGTACAGTGTGTTTAACCTCTGTTGTGAAATATCATTAAGGATGCAGCAATGTGGGGTATTGTGCCCGTGAGAGTGTGATCCTTGAAGGAGAAAGCATTATAAAACCATCATAAATGAAAAGAGGCAGCCTATAAAAGTCCCTTAACACAGCCTCTTCTCTCTCCTACTATGTGTAATCATTGAAGAGTGGTGCATTACACAGCGTCCAAACACAATGCAGCGCAAACACTTGGTCATTTAACCTTGACTCAACATTTAATTCTACTTATAGGAATATAATAGCTGTGGTATCCAGTGTAGAGAAAAGCACAATGTGTAATTTGGTCTACTGTCAAACATGAGTGACTTACTGAGGAGAAAACTATGGTGGCCAATAGGTGCAAACACAATGGGCTCAAAATACTTTCTTCAAATGGTAAATGGAGTGTACTTATAGCACTTCGTCAGGTCAGTACGACCCCTCAAAGAGCTTTACAAACTACAAGTCTTGAGCCATTCACACCCCATTCCTACAGATCAGTGTACCTTACTTTAGGAACTAACATCCACACACCTTTGGCCATCAGGAGCACCTCAGGGTTCAGTATCTTGCCCAAGCATACATCGACATGTTGACTGCATGGGCTGGGGTCGAACCCACAACCTTCTGGTTGAAAGACGACATCACTCCCTTTTTTTTTTTTTAATTGTTATTGTAAAATGTGCAGCTGTTTACATTTTATTTACAATACTACATAATATATACATGGAAAAGCTAGTCCTTTATGGACACATACATGTATACCACTTCTCCATTCAACACCACTCCCTCACAGCCACCAAGCACATACAAAGCAAGCAGCTTCTCACCAACTTGACGACACATGTCCAGCGTTTACTTAAAGGGGACCTATCATGCAAAATGCACTTTTGTACGTCTTGTATACATGAATATGTGTCCCCGGTGTTCCAGGGAACTCACCAAAAGTCAGAAAACACATCCCTCTCTATTTCCCTCCATACCCAAATCTCTTAAAAAGGGGCTGCAACGGATCTGATACAGACTGATCTAGATTTGAACACTTCTATGACGTCACAGAAGTGGCGCTACGGCTATCGGGCCAACTCCACCAATCAGGAGGAGACAGCCACGGACATTGCCGTTGGAAAGCGCTGGATACGCTGTAGTACATATGCCAGGCCTGTAGATGGTGCTGTTCTCACAGAATCAGCCCATGATGCAAAGACAGTGTTAAATTGAGCGAAATGAGGAATGGCTAAAATGCATGATCTGTTTGGTATTTTGAAAAATAAAAAGTATAAATATGCCTTATATAGATATGGTCCTACAATATATTATTCAAATATAGCATGATAGGTCCACTTTAAAGCGTAAGAAGCTCAAAACACAATGTCAACAGCTTGACTTGTGCGTGAGTCGATCTCATTCATCCTTGCAAATTATGGCAGTGATTTGACGTCATGAACACCATTCAAAACATCTGAGCTTTCTCTGTGCTTTCGCATTTTGTCCTCCTCACTACTGCTGGTATTTCAAACACTAACATAATGGTGCAATCATTTCTCATGCATTTATATTCTGGGAGAAGCAGCATTAGGCAGCTAATTTGAGCACTTGAGTAATTAGGGCGTCTCTGCAGGGTCTGGAAGGCCAGATGGAAAACTTTGCTTAAGAATTAAGCTGATGATTGTGATGCCATATGCAACCACATAAAGTACAACTCATCTCGGTTTAATGGAACTTGTAAGACGTGTTATTTAAGTATTTTGTTGTTTACTGCTTCAACAACACATATTTCCCCTCTGGAATAATTCATGTTATCAGCTTGTACTGCAGACCATATGCTCCGACAATGTCCAAAGCTCCCGTCTTCTCTGCTTTTTATGTCACCAAAATAACTGCCAGCCCTATAACTGGAAGCATTACAACCTTAAGTAGTGCTACAAATTTACTCCAACACAGTGTGAGACGGTGTAGCTTGCCAAGGTCTAGCTTGCTTTAAGGGACAGTCTGTTTTGGATGCATCCTGCTTCAAGCCACTAAGTGCAAGTAAGCCTGTGGTTTCTTTCAGGACTGTAGGAGCCGTGTGTGAGGTTTCTGTGATTGTGCATAGGTATTCTTTAATCTCTAGTGATGGTGGGTGTATTCAATGGAGCTTGGTGAAGTTAGTGATGGGCTGAAGTCGAATAGTCCATTTAGCTTAAGAACCTTCCTAGCGGAGTGAAATGACCCGGAAGTCCCTCAGTAGCAGCCATGATAAGTGCCGTTCAAATTCTCTAGATGAAAGGAAAGGAGGTTTCAAACTTCCTTTATAAGCTTAGGAACCACTGGACCTCCCTTGACGAAAGGAGAGGAGAAAATGCTGCCCCACAATGCCTTGCAGCCGCAGCATTTGCCGTCACACAACATTCGGCCGTTCACGGAAACAACCGATTATGACCGAGAGATTATATCATGAAAGTTACGGTGCTTATTAAGCATTTTAAAACGTAAGTTGCCAAAGTGCTTTGTTTTGAACGTTCATCAGTATTATAATCAAAAAAAGAAATATGAACGTTAGTTTTTACTGAAATGATCAAATAAAGTCAACATTTCACTGAGCTGTGTGGGGTTTGTTCAACTTTTAAAAGATGTTTGAATGGTGATATACACAGTGATAGATGTTAAGGACTAACGTTTATAATAAAGACATTTTTATTGATTTTAAGATATTTTCATACAATCATACGTATTGGGATCATTTGTATTAATGTGGACCGGAGGGAGAGGGTGACGAGCATAAGTTTCACTTTCATTTTTTATTTCAATTACAACTTTGGTCATGAAGAATATGTTTCTCTGTTGTTCATAAAGCATAAAGCAACAGCATCAGAGCACGGTGCAGAGTCTCTAGATGAGTCCCTCGTTCTTATTAAACATCCATGTTGTAGTCCGCTGTATAGAGAACTGTAGTTTCCATAGTTTCCCCACAGCAGAAGACGCACATTCATGACGTCCGCTGGCGCATCATAAACACGTCGGATAGTGAAAGTGCAGTCGGATTCTTTAAGGCACCGCAGTCTCTTCTCCTAAGTCCTTTAGAATTCTCCTATCCACTATCCCTTAACCCTGTGACGTTTCACTCAGAGTTCAAGGAATAGGAGATAGGGTTAGAACTTAGGAGCTGATTTTTTTGATTATCCGACCGCAACCATGGTTTAACCTAGGCTGCATTCACCTGCCCATTTGTGTTTTGCATGGACAGAGAGAGGGGAGATCAATATTCTGTTGACCGCAATTCTTTTCCGCAATTTCTACTTAGCCTACTATCACAATTACTGGGACTTTTGTTTGGACTGCCTACAGCCGCGATAAGGACCTTTGCCTCACTTAAGGGCCATATCTTCCATGTAACCAATTAAGGAACCAGAACAAACATACCGGCAGTGGCTGACATTATCCTAGTTTTACATTAAGTTGAAGAATGGTAGTTTAATATCTCCGTAAAAGAAGACTTGGTTCCTCTTTGCCTCCCTATTTACCATAGGAAATGAAAACTAACACATTTTTAACTTCACGTTTTAGACACTAAGAAAACATTTGTTATCATATGAGTAATTAATATTGTATTCCAATTCTGCAGATAACTTCTGCGTATTATTACACATTGGCTTATTAGCGTCCAGTAGTGTCTAGATTCAATAATACAAATGTGGCATCAGTAGGCCTATACTGCTTGTTAGCGTTTCGATACTATATTTAATAATAATAATAATAATAATAATAATTCCTTATATTTATTATAGCGCTTTTTCCATGACCCAAAGCGCTTTACAGATACACATTACACATACAGTGTATATCAGACATACATGTAACGGTCATGTACTGTGGACAATACCCACACGAGCAAATTCAGGTGAAGTGTCTTGCCCAAGGACACAACGGCTTTACAGACGCAGCGGCGGGTTTCGCCCCCTTGCACAGCCCACTGCGCCACACCGTCCATCTTCACACCTCAAAGTCATCGAGGCGCTTTACAAGTACACACATTAATATCATACATGTACTGTGGACAATACCCACAGGAGCAAATTCGGGTGAAGTGCCTTGCCCAGGGACACAACGGCCTGACGCAGTGGCGGCGGAAGTGGGTTTCGAACTGGAGTTTCCCAACGCCCCGTTGATCTGATGATCAAACACACACAGCCCACTGCGCCACTCAGGCCCAATATTATATTTGCTTAAGACTCACTGCTGCAATTTGTTAAATAGTTTTCCGTTTTTTCTCGATATATCGCAAGAGCCCGATAGAATCGTTAAATCCCAAAATGCAAAAATCTATCTTTTTAGGTCTCAAGTAATCTGTTTGTGGTTCGGACAAATCAGCCTCCTGTGAGAAGCTACTGGCAGCAACAGGAATGCTTACGTTTTTTAAACATTTGAATTATGTTTCTCATGAAAACTACCCTTCTTCGTCCCCCTTGGGTGTTTGTTTTCTTCAAGCTTCACACCGACCGTGACACAAAACATCAACAACACGCTCACCATAGACGCCTCGAATCATGACTGGATATACTCACAATTGCTCAATCGGACATGACACAGATTGAGTGAACTGGCATGTTAAGGTCATTGGGTGCGAATGATTCGGACATTTTCTTTCTCACATCGAGTTCCTTGGGGTTACTTCTAGGTATTTTTATTATTCAAGGTTGCTTTACATGTGTGAAAGAGGATTAAGTGACTTTTGGAGTTCATAGTGTATCAGATCAAGGAAGCCAATAGCTTAGTATTTGGAAAATGTAATGTGGTTTACCTGTTTACTTCAATTCAAATCCTACATTTATTTCATTCAAACACTGTTAGAAAAGTATAACAATAAACAATGGAGATATGTGCAATAGGACAGTCCGAATAGGTATCAGAGGCTTTATAATAGGAACCTAAACAACAGAAATGATTTACACTATATATTACTAACACATGTATTAAACAGACACATTAACAAGCTAAAAAACACCTAACACTAACCAAAAACCATAAAATGAATCTACTAAAATGTCTCAATTAATCAGTCTTAACGTTGGTTTAATATAGACCTAGATATCAGGACCACACACATATGAAAGGTACAAATAATGGTACGAATTGAATGCATTTCAGAGTAATGTACTATACTATAAATACTTGATACAGTATACCAAGGCAACCTTACACTCGACCAACGATGAATAACTCTTGCTGCACGCTAAACAGAAATGATTTACACTATATATTACTAACACATCTGGAATGGAAAGTTAATGTATTAAACAGACACATTAGCCAAGCTAGAAAACACCTAACACTAACCAAAAACCCTACAACTAATCTACTAAAATGTCCCAAACATTTAATTCATTTTGAGTCATTTCATTTTAGTGTGCCATGTACTATACTAGAAATACGTTAACACTTTATATTAAGGTACACAAATTCACCATCAACTAGTTGTTAATTATCATGCATATTAGCAGTATATTGGCCCGTTTATTTGTCATTATAAAACACTTATTCATGCCCTATTCTACATGATCGTATTCTACAAGTAATAAGCCATTAGTTGAGAGTTTTTCCTCAATAACCCTTTATTAGTGCTTATTTATTGCAAGTAAGGAAATTGTTGTACATGAGTTTTTGTCTTAATATGCTCTACTCAATATGGGCCTAATAAGGCAGCAGCCTAGTACCACAAGAATAGTAATTATCCCATAATAACACTTAACCATATTATGGTCTTTTCTTATGTAACAAGACATGAAACTATGTGTTAATTGTGTCTAAATAGAACATGTTTAGGTATTTCTATCTAAGAGTATGTTTTGGGGTATTGACAGCTCAGCTTCCAATAGGTGATTTTTACCTGTATGTTTCACATTTGCACATTTATATTTTTTTAAAATGTGTACCGAAGGTTAGACAGGAAACCGTGTACAGGAAGTAGGAGAAAGTGAACTGAATAGCATGGCAGTACACTGCTTCTAATTTTCCTACGCAACCTGAATCGTAAAAGGATCAAGTCTGTGAGAAAGCAATGACTTTAAGTGTAAGTGTAAGCCTTACACTTACACTGTAAGGATCGGTAACATGTATTGTGTTTATGTGATGACATCTGGAGTTAAAAGTCAATGAGAAAATGCGTTAGCATACACGCTAGCGTTAGCATACACGCTAGCGTTAGCCATACTAGCCTGTATACATGCTTATTGCACAGCTAGCATTAGCTATATTTACCTTGTTTACACTTCGCGGTCCTATGTGTTAATCTGTGTATGTTACACTTGCATGTATGAGATCATTAAGTGCCTTGTAACTTCTTTTTTTATAGTTTTACTCCGTTTGAATGTCAATGGACTGCAAATAAGTCAATGAAGGAGCATGGCTGCTCATTCCCTGGCTCTCAAAAGAGTTTGGCTGGCTGTTTAATCTATGTTCACACTGAGACAGTACAACACAGAGAGAGAACAGTACACCTATTGTGTAAGTACATACAAGCAGGTCACACAGTATGATCACAAATACATGAACTCTGTTAAAAATGTGTTTGTATTAAAAAGCATGTGTTCTCAGCCTTGGAGAAACTTGACATGTTTTGGTATGTGTCTGAACCTCTCTTTAGTGGTTCATTAATAAAACAGATATTTCAACGTGTGCCTACTTTGTTCATGTACTGTTGAGGTTAATTTCAGTAGTTGTGTGCTATAATGTATTTAGAAAGTGTGAAGAGGAGGCAACTTTAGAATAGGGAACCTGTTCAGGTCAATTAGAGTCAAACTACTAGCTTATTGGTTATGAACAAGACTTCACTTTCAAATAGGGAACATACTCTTAGATAAAAATACCTAATTTTGAGTTATTTAGGCTTAATTAACATTTATAGTTTCATGTCTTGTTACATAAGAATATATCCTATTTGTTAAGTGTTATTTTGGGAGGATTTCTATTCTTGTGTTTCTACTTATTAGGCCCATATTGAGCAGAGCATATTAAGACCGAAACAACTTCCTTACTTGCAATAAATAAGCACTCATTAGAGGGTTATTGAGGAAAAACTCTCAACTAATGGCCTATTACTTGTAGAATATGGTCATGTAGAATAAGGTATTATTAAGTGTTTTATAATTACTAATATCCATGTTAATTAAAAACTAGTTGATGGTGAATTTGTGTACCTTAATGTAAAGTGTTACCAGAAATACTTGATACTAAAATGTCCCAAACATTTAATTAATCAGTGTTAACATTGGGAAGATATAATAACCACATACATATTAAAATGGTAAAAATAATGGTACAAATTGAATGCATTTCGGAGTAGACTCATTTCATTTTAGTGTGCCTTGCTTATATTACAGTAGAAATACTTGATACAGTATACTGTACCAAGGCAACCATACACTCGACACATTGACCAAGGATGAGTAACTCTTTCAGCCGTGCAAACACATACATGATCGGCTGTGAGTGGCTGAAGCAGCTCAGATAACAGTGTTTTGTAGCTGATGGCTGTAATTGTGTGAGCGAGCAGTGGGGGGTGGCTCTAAAGGGCAGAAGTCTGCGTGGCGCTGGCCTGGCACAGTCCGGCTGCGATGAATAACAGATGTTGGCTGACAGGCACAACCATTTGTCATTTAACCGTCTAAGCAAAACAGGCCGGAGGGTGTCGAAATAAGTCAATGTCACTGGCTTTGACGACGAAGAACGGATCCAAACATTTCAATACCGTTTAACCCCTCACTGCTTCAGACTATTGAGCCTCTTACGAACATGGCTCAGTGTGTCCTGCTGTGTGTTTCTGAGCAGATACTTGCTCCTCTTTTGTTATTCAATAAGTGGCTCAATGTAGATCTGTCAAACTGAATTCATGGAGCTCAGTGAAAAAGAGCTTGCTGAGCAGTTATTGAACCGGAGTTTTGTTATGGGTGAAGAAGTCATGTTTCTTCTGCTGTGATACTAAAGGGTCCCTATTCTGCTCCTTTTCAGGCATATCAGTATGTAGTGTCTCTACTTTAAAGAGTCCTCTCCTGCTGATGTTCAGGTGTATATCAGTATGTAGTGTCTCTACTTTAAAGAGTCCTCCCCTGCTGATGTTCAGGTGTATATCAGTATGTAGTGTCTCTACTTTAAAGAGTCCTCTCCTGCTGATGTTCAGGTGTATATCAGTATGTAGTGTCTCTACTTTAAAGAGTCCTCTCCTGCTGATGTTCAGGTGTATATCAGTATGTAGTGTCTCTACTTTAAAGAGTCCTCTCCTGCTGATGTTCAGGTGTATATCAGTATGTACAGTAGTGTCTCTACTTTAAAGAGTCCTCTCCTGCTGATGTTCAGGTGTATATCAGTATGTAGTGTCTCTTCTTTAAAGAGTCCTCTCCTGCTGATGTTCAGGTGTATATCAGTATGTACAGTAGTGTCTCTACTTTAAAGAGTCCTCTCCTGCTGATGTTCAGGTGTATATCAGTATGTAGTGTCTCTACTTTAAAGAGTCCTCTCCTGCTGATGTTCAGGGGTATATCAGTATGTAGTGTCTTTAAAGAGTCCTCTCCTGCTGATGTTCAGGTGTATATCAGTGTGTAGTTTCTCTACTTTAAAGAGTCCTCTCCTGCTGATGTTCAGGTGTATATCAGTATGTAGTGTCTCTACTTTAAAGAGTCCTCTCCTGCTGATGTTCAGGTGTATATCAGTATATAGTGTCTCTACTTTAAAGAGTCCTCTCCTGCTGATGTTCAGGTGTATATCAGTATGTAGTGTCTCTACTTTAAAGAGTCCTCTCCTGCTGATGTTCAAGTGTATATCAGTATGTAGTGTCTTTAAAGAGTCCTCTCCTGCTGATGTTCAGGTGTATATCAGTGGGTAGTGTCTCTACTTTAAAGAGTCCTCTCCTGCTGATGTTCAGGTGTATATCAGTGGGTAGTGTCTCTACTTTAAAGAGTCCTCTCCTGCTGATGTTCAGATGTATATCAGTATGTAGTGTCTCTACTTTAAAGAGTCCTCTCCTGCTGATGTTCAGGTGTATATCAGTATGTAGAGTCTCTACTTTAAAGAGTCCTCTCCTGCTGATGTTCAGGTGTATATCAGTATGTAGTGTCTCTACTTTAAAGAGTCCTCTCCTGCTGATGTTCAAGTGTATATCAGTATGTAGTGTCTCTACTTTAAAGAGTCCTCTCCTCCTGATGTTCAGGTGTATATCAGTATATAGTGTCTCTACTTTAAACAGTCCTCTCCTGCTGATGTTCAGGTGTATATCAGTATGTAGTGTCTCTACTTTAAAGAGTCCTCTCCTGCTGATGTTCAAGTGTATATCAGTATGTAGTGTCTCTACTTTAAAGAGTCCTCTCTTGCTGATATTCAGGTGTATATCAGTGTGTAGCGTCTCTACTTTAAAGAGTCCTCTCCTGCCGATGTTCAGGTGTATATCAGTATGTAGTGTTTCTACTTTAAAGAGTCCTCTCCTGCTGATGTTCAGGTGTATATCAGTATGTAGTGTTTCTACTTTAAAGAGTCCTCTCCTGCTGATGTTCAGGTGTATATCAGTATGTAGTGTCTCTACTTTAAAGAGTCCTCTCCTGCTGATGTTCAGAGCCCAGTCTGCTCTGATTGGTTAGCTGGCCGGTTCTGTTGTGATCAGTCAAGAGCTTAGAGATGTCCCGCCTCTTAGCCTTTAATATGTGTAGGATTGCTAACCAATAGAAGCACAAGTGTTACAAAGTGATGTCACTACGCTCCGGAAGTAAACAAGGAGTGTGTGGGAGAGAAACTCCCTCTAGAGAGAACTTTGGAATTTTAGCTTTTGCAGACCATTGACATGCACAAAAACCTAAAGAACACACTACAAGAGAGGGAGAACCCGAAACAATCATAATAGTCATCTTTAAATGTGAATGCAACAGAACAATGTAACTTTAGAAAAGGACAAATAAGATAAAAACTATATTTATTTCATAGGAAAACCTGCCTCACATTCAGGTAGCATAAACAAACAATGAAACAAACTACAGCAATGTAACAGTAGTCTGATTATTCAGTTACGTTTTAGCTCCCAAAGCCTGAATGTTCCCCTATCATGCCATCACTATAGATTTCTTAGAATAATATCACTGTCTTTTATCACTTTCTGTAAAGCTCCGCCTCAGTCTGCAGGATGATAACAGAGTGAGGGTTTTTGCAGAGTTACTTTTACGACGCTGAGATTTACCACGGCAGTTTAAGCAATTAAACCGGAAACTCAACTGTAAATCTTGATATTTTACTCGCGTGAAATTCATAAGCAGTTAAATTAAACGTTATTATGTTCAGTTCAGCCCCCACCGCTAATAAACAGCTGCACCGCGGGGAGGTAGTTTATAGCTCCAGCGAATGACAAATTGACCATTAATAGTCAACTCTAATAAAAAGCGTGGTTGTCTCAAGCTGTATTTCAATGGCTATTGTTCTAAAAATAGTCAAAAAGCCAATTCTGGACCCAAGCTGTGAAACGCATACATCCCTTTGTGGTTCATTTTTTCAGGCTTCATGGCGCCATTGTTTTTGATGTTCTCCAGAGAGTGATGGCTTCTTTTATTACCAGACAACAGCGCGACAACATCCCTCATGTTGACAGGGCTCCATATTCACCTCAGAGCTCAGGGGCTCGGCTCGGACGTTTCTTCCGGAGCTCAGCTCAAGGTCAGCATCTCCACTCGCGCAAAAAAAGCCCAGTTGTTTTTTGTACGTCTGCAGCCAGATGCGCTTAACTACATTTGGATTTGCTCCTCTCTCCCTCGCTCCCTCCTCGCAGCATGATTGCATGTTATTTCGTGTAGCCGTCATAAAGCTGCTTCTGAATAACTGTGACAAAATCCCCACCGGGTAAAGCAACAAGACATCAACGCCGGAGGAGCCATGATGCAAAGAGCCGAGGCCTGAAGCCACACAAACCACTTCCTCAGTTAAAAGCCTTCAATGGCTAAATACAACCAGAACTGCTCCGTTCCTCCAGAGCCTCACCCTCCCTACGAAAATGAAAAATGAACAATATTATCTCTCCACAGACAGCAGCCGAAGGATATTAATAGAATTCAATTGCAGAAGAGATTGGACACAGAGATCCCGTTGTGAGTAAGAGAGGCAGAGTGTCCAGAGGGCCAGCTCTAATGCTCTAAATATGAGCAGAAACATATAGAAAAGGGATGAAAGAAAGACATTCACAGTTCGTGCATTGATCTCACACAATTATCAAGGGTGACACGCAATGAACAAGAGATGGAACGAACAGAAGAAGGGATCACAGATAGGATGACGCTCTTCTTTATATCAAGAACCTCCCAATTTACACAAGAAAGATTAATGTTGGACATTGGAATAGGAGCTCATGTAGTGGATACTGTGATTTATTTTCAAACACGACGTAACACAAAGGGCCCGCTCATACCGAGACGTTATTGCTTGAAACAGTTTGCCACCAACACTATTGGTACCAGAGGTATTCATTGTGGTTCAGTGTGACAGGCATGCGTTTTTATAGAGTTTTAGACACATCAAAGTAAAAAAAAAGTCTCAACTGCATCACCACTATTCAGTTCTGATAGGTGTCTTCCCGTTTTGCCCCTTTCCCATATCGCCCCTTTTTTACATGAGAGATTATACTTGTTTTGCTTGGTCGTGGGTCTTAGGGTTAGGGTTAGAGTTTATAAGTCTAATGACGCATCCCATGAAGCATTGCATGAAGTCTGTTGACGAATCAGAGGCTGTTGTTGGGGCGAAATGGGAAAGGGGCGAAATGGAAATAACTTGGGGGGCGAAACGGGAAAACCGTTTTGATACCAATAACAGGACCCGAGAGGAGACAATAACGTTACTGCTACAGTATCGTTACATTATGTAGTAATTACGTCATTATCATTATCTAATTTATTTTTTCCCAAATAAGTTAAGAAACTGTGACCGTACGTCTCGTTGCAATTGGGGCCAAAGACATATAATGTAAGGAAAAAGGAAAGTAAAATCTGTTGGAAGTGAAAAAGTTTAAAGACTGCATTGCATTACTTGTAGTTGTGTTTACTTCCTGTGTACTGACCTATTTTAGTTATTTGTTGTTGGAGGTTGAATGTGATTCGATGTTTGACCAGGTTACCATCCATTAGCACAGGGGTGGGGAACCTTTTTCCTTTCAAGGGCCATTTCAATTTTTTCAACCTCCTCCGAGGGCCGTACAAATGATTTACCTCTATTTAAAACAAAATAAATCACACCCCATTCATTTCGCCTTTCTTTCATGCTGGTGCTCTCCGTTAGAACTACACCCCATCCATGCTACACCCCTGTCAGACGAGACATATACCACGGGATGACACGTTAGGCTCGTGTTGTGTTCAAGGACCCTGACCTTGGCCAGGAAAAACAGGCACTCGCTTGTTTAATTATTTTGCATTCTAGATTTCTTTAATTATTTTCTTTTTCGCGAGTGTTTATAAATTACCTCGAGGACCGTACAAAATGGTCTTGTGGCCCGTATACGGCTCAGGGGCCAGAGGTTCCCCACCCCTGCATTAGCACCTTGCCTCTTTCTAATAAAGTACATAGGCTCTTATTGTTAGATAGTTGATACGATGGCCTCATAAGAACTCAGATGCTCAATTCCATTGCTCGGTAATCTTCTTTATTGTTAAGAAAACCAAAGCTATCAATAATGACTCCTAGGCTCTATTAGGATTCTCCATATAATCACTAGGTTCAACTAGGTACTGTAACATGAATCTCTGGTAAACAGAGATAACGACATCGCAATACGAACCGACACCAGACAAAGGGAGAGAAGGACTAAATATACACATTAGGCAATGGGGCACAGGTGGACACAATCAGGGGTGGGAAAAACAATCACTCTAGCAGGTGCCACATGGACAGGAAGTGCCGACACCTGGAGAGAGAGTAGAGTAATTAACATCAAAAGACAGATATACAAAACACTAAAACACAACAGCTAACAGGATACTATCGCTAAAACCTTACAATAGTGGCCTCATTTGTATTTTATTGTTGCTCTTGATTAGGCAGATGCAATTTCTATGAATCCTCTGAGTCTACTTCGGCTCATGTAATTGCTTTCACTCTTCGATTGTTGAATGTAATGTTTCCTTGCGCTATAGTGCTCAGTTTAATTGAATCACTGCTCAGCCTGTACATTGGGTTAATTATTATGTGTGGCGGTGCCTCTCTCGCCTGCTTATCTTTTAGTGCCGTGATTTCTTCTAAAAAGTTTTCCCTCTGTGCTTCCTATAGACGAGCTGCTCTCCATTCACCTTGCTTTGTGCTCACTGACTTTGATGTGGAGAAGTCTGAGGACTTCAGAATCACGGGAACAAGTTCTCCAACGCAGGGAGGAACAGGAGCCGAAAGGGGCAAAGCAACACAAACTATTACATTAAGAGAAACTTACTGCAGTTTCAAATACAAATTAAAAAGCCACAAATTTACCAAAACACTTGCAATTGAAGAAACATCTTCACCAACAGATGCGCAGCGTTTACTTAAAGCGGCATAAACAAAAAGCTGAAAGAAGCTGAAAACACAGCTGGGAGACCAGGGGACACTAAAGAGTGACGCACACAGCTGGGAGACCAGGGGACACTAAAGAGTGACGCACACAGCTGGGAGACCAGGGGACACTAAAGAGTGACGCACACAGCTGGGAGACCAGGGGACACTAAAGAGTTACGCACACAGCTGGGAGACCAGGGGACACTAAAGAGTTACGCACACAGCTGGGAGACCAGGGGACACTAAAGAGTTACGCAGACAGCTGGGAGACCAGGGGACACTAAAGAGTGACGCACACAGCTGGGAGACCAGGGGACACTAAAGAGTGACGCACACAGCTGGGAGACCAAGGGACACTAAAGAGTTACGCAGACAGCTGGGAGACCAGGGGACACTAAAGAGTTACGCACACAGCTGGGAGACCAGGGGACACTAAAGAGGGACGCACACAGCTGGGAGACCAGGGGACACTAAAGAGTTACGCACACAGCTGGGAGACCAGGGGACACTAAAGAGTTACGCAGACAGCTGGGAGACCAGGGGACACTAAAGAGTTACGCACACAGCTGGGAGACCAGGGGACACTAAAGAGGGACGCACACAGCTGGGAGACCAGGGGACACTAAAGAGTTACGCACACAGCTGGGAGACCAGGGGACACTAAAGAGTTACGCACACAGCTGGGAGACCAGGGGACACTAAAGAGTGACGCACACAGCTGGGAGACCAGGGGACACTAAAGAGTGACGCACACAGCTGGGAGACCAGGGGACACTAAAGAGTGACGCACACAGCTGGGAGACCAGGGGACACTAAAGAGTGACGCACACAGCTGGGAGACCAGGGGACACTAAAGACTGACGCACACAGCTGGGAGACCAGGGGAAACTAAATAGTGACGCACACAGCTGGGAGACCAGGGGACACTAAAGAGTTACGCACACAGCTGGATGACCAGGGGACACTAAAGAGTGACACACACAGCTGGGAGACCAGGGGAAACTAAAGAGTGACGCACACAGCTGGGAGACCAGGGGACACTAAAGAGTGACGCACACAGCTAGGAGACCAGGGGACACTAAAGATGGACGCACACAGCTGGGAGACCAGGGGACACTAAAGAGTGACGCACACAGCTGGGAGACCAGGGGACACTAAAGAGTGACGCACACAGCTGGGAGACCAGGGGACACTAAAGAGTGACGCACAAAGCTGGGAGACCAGGGGACACTAAAAAGTGACGCACACAGCTAGGAGACCAGGGGACACTAAAAAGTGACGCACACAGCTGGAGACCAGGGGAAACTAAAGAGTGACGCACACAGCTAGGAGACCAGGGGACACTAAAAAGTGACGCACACAGCTGGAGACCAGGGGAAACTAAAGAGTGACGCACACAGCTGGGACGGAGCGCTTGGTGACGTTCAGGATTATAAAGCTGGACAACTGTACCTGTTGTTGGAAATTTACCTAAAATGTTTGATGGGCTTATTTTAACAATGTGATCACATGACTCCTTGTTACTGCAGATCTGCTGTAAGCTAGCTAGCTAACGAAGCTAACCTAGTCATTTCAGATAAACACTTACATTTATGAGACAGACTAACTCTGCAACAGAGACAGTTGTTCAGCTTTAATCCTGAACGTCACCAAGCGCTCCGTCCCAGCTGTGTGCCTCACTTTTTAGTGTCCCCTGGTCTCCCAGCTGTGTGCGTCACTTTTTAGTGTCCCCTAGTCTCCAAGCTGTGTGCGCCACTCTTTAGTTTCCCCTGGTCTCCCAGCTGTGTGTGTCACTTTTTAGTGTCCCCGGTCTGCCAGCTATGTGCGTGACTTTTTAGTGTCCCCTGGTCTCCCAGCTGTGTGCGTAACCTTTTAGTGTCCCCTGGTCTCCCAGCTGTGTGCGTCACCTTTTAGTTTCCCCTAGTCTGCCAGCTGTGTGCACCACTCTTTAGTGTCCCCTGGTCTCCCAGCTGTGTGTGTCACTTTTTAGTGTCCCCGGTCTGTCAGCTGTGTGCGTGACTTTTTAGTGTCCCCTGGTCTCCCAGCTGTGTGCGTCACTTTTTAGTGTCCCCTAGTCTCCTGTGTGCACCACTCTTTAGTGTCCCCTGGTCTCCCAGCTGTGTGTGTCACTTTTTAGTGTCCCCGGTCTGCCAGCTGTGTGCGTGACTTTTTAGTGTCCCCTGGTCTCCGTTGTGTTTTGAGCTTCTTTCAGCGTTTTGTATTTGCAGCGTTTGATTTATGCAGACCTTTTCGTAAATATTGCGCATTTTTCATCAAGTTTTGAATTTTTTCTAAATTCTGTACATGTTTTGTGAAGTTGGTACATTCATTTCTTCATTTTCATGTGATTTCTCTCCTATGAAAGTGTTTTAGGCAGTTGCACAAGTTTGCATGGGTTGGCCTCCGTAGAAAAGACATAACAGGACGTAAAACAAAGCCTTCATAATTCTCTACTTTGGGAAAATGAGGTGCAAAGTTTCAAGAGGATTGCTGTTCTCTCTCTTCGGCTTTTATTTGTTGAACAAAGCTCAGAGGAAGCTGGCTTGGTTTGGCGGATTAAGAGGATCCTAGGCAGGATTACAACTGGTTATAATGTGGTATTAAAAGAATAAGGGGCTAAAATAGTAAGAAACAACAACAACCATTGGCAAATGTTGTGAAATAGACTTTGCAACAGTTGATGAGTTCTTGGTGAGGCTCGTATCTGTATTAGACACACAGGGCTAGGAGCTGCAGCATCAATCACGAGAACATAAAACCAAACGCGCCTTCAGGTGAATCCCCGTGGCCCGTCATCTCCGAAAACACTGCAGTCACAAAATGAATTTTCACTCCAGTCTGACTGTGAGCATGGAAAAGGACTTCTAGCTTTGCATTTAAATTAGAATGGTAATTTGTATCCGTTTTGGTCTCGAGTGTAAGCATTACTTCTTTGAGTACATTGAATAATTGCATTTTAATGTCATTTTTTCGCAGGATTTGTTATATATTTCTAGTCTTGGTGCACACACGACACCTTACTTTCAATCATTATAATAAAACACTCAATATGGGCATGAGAGACATCGTGCTTTTCTTGAGAATTTTTGTCCATATTTAACCTTTATTTATGGGTTTCTATCAGGTTTCTGTCCAAAGCAGGTCAAGGTGTTCTCTCAAGGTACAACTCATTGTATTGCCATCAATTCTGAACATTTTCTGGATTCTATGGAAATAACTCGCAAACAAAGCACTTTATATTCTAACGAGAAGATTTGAAGCACATTTTCTTCCAACATTGTATTATTTTCCAGGTATCAAAACCAAATGCTTAAGTCAAGATCATACGCTAAGTAAATACAACCATACATACAGTCATACTTTCCAACCTTTAGACCTCAGAAATCGGGAGCATTTCAAAATGCAAAATTGGGGGGGTGGGGGGGGGGGGGGGGTGCTAGTGGATCGCCGGAGCTGTTAGATTAACATTAACATGCTTATTGTAGTTGTAAGTGCACTGACTTGTCCTTGATGGAGCATATGTGTGGGCTGGACCTGTATTTTACAGGAAAGGAGTGAGCAGTTGTTGATTCTTGTTCTGTTTTCTGTGAATATCTGCCACCCTCTCAGACTTTGAGTTGCGCGCGCTACTAAAGAGACGTGTTACCATGGAAACCAAACAATGGTGTCGCTGTATTAAAGTCAGAGTGGAAACAGTCGTGTGTAAATCGGATTTTGTCAGAAATCGGGAGACATGCGGGAGAAATATGACCCCGGGAGGAAACCGGGAGAGGGCAATGAAATCGGGAGTCTCCCGCGACAATCGGGAGGGTTGACAAGTATGCATACAGTATACTGAAACCTCGGAGACCAGGGGACACTAAAGAGTTACGCACTTACAGACATGATGGTAATGTCACAAGGAATACGGCTGTGCTTAGGAATTGGATAAAGACATTGCAAGAAACACAAGAAAATCTGATGTTTTCCTCAGATGGAAAAGGGATTACCTTTCAGAACAAACAGCACATCTAACACCGCTGGTAGAATACATCAGATATTTTCAAACACATTTCCTGTGTGATCACGTTCACTGAGATTTAACATCTGAGATTTACCAGGGTCGTGTGTGAGGGTGAAATATCCTCAGCCTCTTTTAGCAACAAATATCACCCCATGTCCCCAAAGAACAACCTGTGGAAGTTGTGAAACTGAGAAGTGTTGAAGCAGATTGCCACCTTGTATTCTCTATTCTCGACAGGAGAGTGTTTCTATGTTCACAGGGTCTTATCTTCCCCGGTTTAAAGAGGACCTATTTGTGTTTTGTGTCTCTACTGTGAAATGTTTAGCTGCTTTGATTTTCAGAAAGGTCTTTATTTTTCCTATAAAATACTGTACCAAGGCTGTTGGCCAAATAATAAAATACCAATATTAATAATTGCCATTGATTATTTCCAGACTTGGTTTGATGCCATTCTACACCAACATACATACAGCCTGGATGGGTAACAAGTTTTAGAAGTGAAGCAAACTTTAATGCACTGGTGTAAAGTGACCAAGGATATTTAATAAAGTACTTTACTAAAGTAAACTTTTGAGGTAAAAGGTGTACTTTTACTCCACTACATGTATTTAATATCTTTAGTTACTTCTCAGATCTGGATGAATGATGTGAATTCTAATCAAGTGTTCAATCAGACTTTAGTTCCACCTGGAGTAAATCCACCAGCTACCCTGCAGTATACAAAGTCATTCAAACTAGCTGCACCTTTACCAGCTTTGAGAACACTTTCATGATCAATCATTATAAAACATATCATATCTATTATTCTGAAATGGACCAATCTGCACAACGACTACTTTTACTGTCGCTACTTTCACTATATTTTGATGATAATACTTTTCTACTTTTACTTGAGTAACATTTTGAATGCAGGACTTTTACTGTAACAGTATTCCTTCACTCTGGTACTTCTACTTTTACTCAAGTACAAGACCTGAGTACTTCTACTTTTACTAAAGTACAAGATCTGAGTACTTCTACTTTTACTCAAGTACAAGACCTGAGTACTTCTACTTTTACTCAAGTACAAGATCTGAGTACTTCTACTTTTACTCAAGTACAAGATCTGAGTACTTCTACTTTTAATCAAGTACAAGATCTGAGTACTTCTACTTTATTCAAGTACAAGATCTGAGTACTTCTACTTTTACTCAAGTACAAGATCTGAGTACTTCTAATTTTACTCAAGTACAAGATCTGAGTACGTCTATTTTTACTCAAGTACAAGATCTGCGTACTTCTACTTTATTCAAGTACAAGATCTGAGTACTTCTACTTTTACTCAAGTACAAGATCTGAGTACTTCTACTTTTACTCAAGAACAAGATCTGAGTACTTCTACTTTTACTCAAGTACAAGAACTGAGTATTTCTACTTTTACTCAAGTACAATAACTGAGTACTTCTACTTCTACTCAAGTACAAGATCTGAGTACTTCTACTTTTACTCGAGTACAAGATCTGAGTACTTCTACTTTTACTGTAACAGAGTATTCCTACACTCTGGTACTTCTACTTTTACTCAAGTACAAGATCTGAGTACTTCTACTTCTACTCAAGTACAAGATCTGAGTACTTCTACTTTTACTCAAGTACAAGAACTGAGTATTTCTACTTTTACTCAAGTACAAAATCTGAGTACTTCTACTTTTACTCAAGTACAAGATCTGAGTACTTCTACTTTTACTCAAGAACAAGATCTGAGTACTTCTACTTTTACTCAAGTATAAGAACTGAGTATTTCTACTTTTACTCAAGTACAATAACTGAGTACTTCTACTTCTACTCAAGTACAAGATCTGAGTACTTCTACTTTTACTCGAGTACAAGATCTGAGTACTTCTACTTTTACTGTAACAGAGTATTCCTACACTCTGGTACTTCTACTTTTACTCAAGTACAAGATCTGAGTACTTCTACTTCTACTCAAGTACAAGAACTGAGTACTTCTACTTTTACTCAAGTACAATAACTGAGTACTTCTACTTCTACTCAAGTACAATAACTGAGTACTTCTACTTCTACTCAAGTACAATAACTGAGTACTTCTACTTTTACTCAAGTACAAGATCTGAGAACTTCTTCCACCTCTGCTATAATGTTTATATAAACATACAATAACAATTTCTGATTTGAAAACAATATCAAATGTTACCGTTAAACACAAAAGACAGTTAAAATAACTCTAAATGTTAGTATCTTTACATTGTATTATACTATATACTTATACCCCCTTAGTATGAGCATATGAGGCATGTTTCTTTGTTTTGTTATTTTAAAACTGTAAAAGATTGAGATTTTTGTGTTAAAATAATTGGGTTTTTGAAAAAAGAAAACTACGTGAGGGTTGAGTATCATTTTTCTAAATATTTTAAATAGAACAGCTAGCAAGTAGCGTTTTCCAACAATTTAAACTTCCTAAAAAGATCAATCAAATCACAAGTGTATTTCTAACGTGTGTAACATGTAACATGTCATTCATTGGACGATATATGGACAGCTGTGTTCCAGTTTCCCTGTAGAAGCACTAATAACAGTGATTTTATAAAATGAGCATTACATCAGCTGTCATCGAACTGGGCGTCGGTACATCAGCTCAGTGATGGATTTATTTCCCGTCGACTGGCAGAAAACTAATGAAATATAAGTTGTCTTACATTATACGAGACACCACCTTTTTTTCTGCATTTCCAGGCGTCGGTAAGTGGTTTTCGTGCCCGTGGGGGCCATCCACGTGTCATTAGAAACCCAGTTGTGACCCTCTCTCAGACGTCATATGGAAGCATGCATTACTCAAAAGGCTCATTGATTTCCTCGATGAATCCAGAGCGTCCTGGACATCCACCTGCCTCTCGCTGCTCAATTCCCTCCACATCAGCGCACCGGTCAATATGGCTTTCCATCGATAGGACACCGAGGAGAGAGGAATGGTTTTCCATCACCTCAACTACCTGCTGATAGCTGTCTTCAGAGATCAGATCGAAATGACAACAAAAACACATAACAGACTATGCTTTAAATAACATGCAACCAAGACGTCACACCGCCATGTTTCCATCAGACAGGCGGAGTAATTACTCGTGGGCGATGACTGCGATCGAATGGGCGATTGATCAGAACCGATCGGAGCGCAGTAACACAAGAGGAGTGTGGCTCTTAAAGAGATGAGCCACTGTTTATGTGCTTCAAGCTGACGGAAACAATTAGCACTGAGTTTCAAATCCTGTCAGCCCTCCTTTTTTCTTTTAGGGATTTAAAGAGGCCCTCTAGCCTTTGGGGGGTTTACTGTAGTGTCTTCCATAGGTTTTAATGCATGTAAAGGGTCTGTAAAGGCTAACATCTCCAAGTTCCATCCAGAGGGAGTTTCTCTCCTACACACTCCCCCCCCCGCCTGAAAAGCCTTGGTTGGACCCTCTATATGAGCATGTTACATTATTTACACAGAAAACATTGACATGAGGGATACGCAGATACAGATTTAAATCAAGAACAATACAAATATATATAAATGTATAAATAAAAGAAAACAATCTTTAAAAAATCCTGGTAAAAAAACAAAAGGTTATATTTCAAATGGAGTTATTACAATGGACCAAAATACTAATTTGGTTTTGATTGCCTTCTTACTTTCAATGTATAATAATAGTGGTGCCAAAGTTGTTGTATTTCAAAGTAAAAATTAGCAAAAGTTGGTTTGGATTCAGTCCATTTCTTCTCGTGGCCTCCTTTGTTTACTTCCAGAACATGGCGACATCTCTATGGAATGGTCACGCTTCTATTGGCTAGCGCTCCAACACATTGTACATGATAGGCTAAGGGGCGGGACATCACTAAGTGGTTGACCAATCACAACAGAGCCAGCCAGCTAACCAATCAGAGCAGACTGGGCTCTGGTTTCAGACAGAGGGTGAAAAGAGGTGCTGCAGCACAGGCAGTATGAGAGAAAGAGCTTTTTGAACATTAAAGCATGGAGACATGTCACAGTAGAGACAGAAACACAAATATGAAACTGAGCAGATAACATCTTGATTACGTCTTCCTTTACTCGGAAGAGAAGTGGTGTGATTGCTGCGTTGTATGCATTCGTCAGGATTTTTAAGGTGCATCTATGAAATCAAAAAAATCTGCTTTGCTATGGGTCCACCCACACACACACACACACACACACACACACACACACACACACACACACACACACACACACACACACACACACACACACACACACACACACACACACACACACACACACACACACACACACACACAGCGACTGATTGAAGGAGAAAGCAGTAGATACAATGGCAGATGAATTTCCCATCAGCCCCAGGCATGGGATTGAATTTTCCTCTATGAGCATTTCTGCCTCAGCTCGTGGAAATGGATCGTTTATATTCCCACGCCAGGTGGAAAGAAAGTGTACAGAGATGATTGTGTGAGTGTGACTGAGAGAGAGCATGAGAGCAGAACTAACGCCAGCGAGCGCAGAACAACGTTCCGGCGATACCCTTGTTACGCGGTGAAATGATTCAGCGGTAACGCGAGAAACAAGAAAGCAAAACAAAGTGACAGCCGGGGAAAAGCAACGGAAGCTGACAGGTTGACTAACGGCGTCCCACAGGCCGTTTAGCTGAGAAACACTAACACCATTATATTAATCTCAGCTCCTGATTGATAGCCACTCCTGTAGCTGACGTCTCCATCATGGTATACACACGCATGTAGCGCTGCCTTTATGTACAATGCTGCAGGAACACACGAGTTCAATCATGTCCCTGTCAGCTTCGTGAATAGACATCAGGTGTTGGTGTACGGCGCTGTAGAAAACAATCTCTTCAGCCATGCACGCTGACATTAAGTTCACTTGACAACAGCACACAAGCACTCCCACGAGGGACAACACTAAAGCATATTTGCATTGACTTCAGCTGGAATACCTTTGAAGCTCCGGCAGCCTGCAGGGAGGCACAAGTGCTCAGTGTAGCTTTGAGATAATGACCTCTTTTAAAACTCTTTTCCTGCAATTGTTGGGGAAAATGTTTGAACAGCAGAAACAAGGTGATAATATTCTTGTTACTGCACTGATGGTGCAACTCGAGTAGATGTGGTTATTTCTTATTTACTTGATAAGGGTAAGGTAACGTATGAGTAGAGCATTAGGGAATGTTTTTGGACTGTTTATTTCTAGTGTTTTAATTTATCTGATATAAACTGCCTTGTTTTTTATGTTGCTGCAAATTAAACATTTCCTTAATTGGGAAAAAAGTACTTCTTATCTATCTATCTCTCTATCTCTCTATCCGTCTATCTATCTCTATCCGTCTATCTATCCGTCTATCTATCTATCTATCTATCCATCTATCTATTCGTCTATCTATCCGTCTATCTATCTATCTATCTATCTATCCATCTATCTATTCGTCTATCTATCCGTCTATCCATCTATCTATCCATCTATCTATCCGTCTATCCATCTATCTATCCGTCTATCTATTCGTCTATCTATCTGTCTATCCATCTATCTATCCATCTATCTATCCGTCTATCTATCTATCTATCTATCTATCCGTCTATCTATCTATCTATCTATCTATCCATCCATCTATCCGTCTATCTATCTATCTATCTATCTATCCATCTATCTATCCGTCTATCTATCTATCTATCCATCTATCTATTCGTCTATCTATCCGTCTATCCATCTATCTATCCATCTATCTATCCGTCTATCCATCTATCTATCTATCCATCCATCTATCCGTCTATCCATCTATCTATCCGTCTATCTATCTATCTATCTATCCATCTATCCATCTATCTATCCGTCTATCTATCTATCTATCTATTCGTCTATCTATCCGTCTATCCATCTATCTATCCATCTATCTATCTATCTATCTCTCTATCCATCTCTCTATCCGTCTATCTATCTATCTCTCTATCCGTCTATCTATCTATCCATCTATCTATCCATCTATCTATCTGTCTATCTATCTATCTATCTCTCTATCCATCTCTCTATCCGTCTATCTATCTATCTATCTATCTATCTATCTATCCATCTATCTATCCATCTATCTATCCGTCTATCTATCTATCTCTCTCTCTCTCTATCCATCTATCTATCTGTCTATCTATCTCTCTATCCATCTATCTATCCGTCTATATATCTATCTATCTCTCTCTCTCTCTATCTATCCATCTCTCTATCCATCTATCTGTCTATCTATCTCTCTATCCATCTATCTGTCTATCTATCTATCCATCTCTCTATCTATCTATCTATCTATCTATCTCTCTCTCTCTATCTATCTATCTCTCTATTGACATGAGTGGTACACAGATACAGATACAGATTTAAAACAAGAACAAAACAAATACATAAATAAATGTATAAATAAAAGAAAACAATCTTTAAAAAATCCTGGAAAACAACAAAAGGTTATATTTCAAATAAAGTTCTTACAATGGACCAAAATACTAATTTGTTTTTGATTGCCTTCTTACTTTCAATGTATAATAATAGTGGTGCAAAATGTTTGTATTTCAAAGTAAAAATTAGCAAAAGCTGGTTTGGATTCAGTCCACTTGTTCTTGTGGCCTCCTTTGTTTACTTCCAGAACATTGTGACATCTGTTGAGATCTCCATATTAGGTTGAATACTTAAAACGAAAGTTTATTATAATCAAATATAATCAATTATATTCTTGTTTAACCCACAATGAAAATGCTTCATATTTTAGGTTTTTCTATATTTACAGTATAAACAAAGTGGTTTGTTAAATTGAGTGTGTAAGGCCTATAATGGTTTACGGGTGTCACTGATAAGAGGAGAGACAGTTTCTTCCCTCTTCCCTCACAGCAGTACACAGGGAGGGGGGCTCCTGACTTAACGAGAAATACATTGAGGCCCCAAAAAGGTGGTTATGTCACAGCCGAGAATAATATTTTGCAAGTCCTGCACACAAGAGGTCATGACCTTTTTACACAAACATGGGAAGGTGTGTCTTATGCCATAGCCATAGAATATGTCTGGTCATGTCCAGTCCTGTACATCAGAGGCAACGCCCAGTTTCCACAAATATGGGTATGGAGTAGGGGTTTCACAACTACCAATATTTACTAGTAGACACGTTTTTCAAAATAGCAGTGGACTAGTCGATACGTCATAATAAAGACACACAAAGAGAGGTGTACAACTGTATTTTATATTGGAACTCATACAGTAACATTAAACACTGCATTTTAATTTGTGTTACATGGCTGAGTAAATAACAAACAGTAACTGGACTCACCAAAATCGACAGCAAAAAACTCTTGTTTACATAAATGCCACGTAAATCCAGTGCGCAACACTTTATTCGCTGTCCTCCACGATAACGTCCACCTTTCCATACATTTGGTTTGAACACCAACGCATCGACATGTGAGGGAAGGAGGCTTGACCGCTTTCGGGTGACAGTGTTGCCTGCCAGGGAAAACACCCTCTCATTCGGGGTGCTTGTGGCTGGAATAGCCAGGTAGCTCCTCGAAAGCGGGGGAAGCGGTGCACGTTTTCTGCCCACCACTCCAGTGGATTATCCATTGTGGGGATATGCGGTGTCCGCTGGCAGTAATCCCGTAGCTCATCATCCGCATCACTGTTGACCCGTGTTTTCTTGCTGTTCGTTTGCCTCTGTTCAGTGCTGACGCCGGTCCGTTGCTCACTGCTGCTAGCATTACTGCTAGTGCTAGCTGTCGGCAGCGGGTGTCTCATCTTCAGATGGTTGCGCATAGCAGATGCATTTGTATTGTACTTCAGTACAGCTGTACACAACTGACACTTCACTGTGGAGTTGGTTACATCTTCGTTGAAGTTCTGCCATACATAAGAATGTCGGACGTGTTTTGGAACATTTTGCAGCACCTCGTTTACCTCCATTTTTTTCACGACTAGTTGTCTAGGGCCTACAGCGCCGACTAGTGGTAAAGGTAGGATTAGTTGGTGAAATCCCTAGTATGGAGGAGGTGTCTTTAGGTTTTTCTATCCTGTTTTTGAGCATAAAGACACTGGCAGAGAGAGAGAGAGAGAGAAAGAGAGAGAGAGAGAGGGGGGGGGGGGTTCCCCTGGTACACTCTCTCCCTGGAGAGCTGGGTTTTTGCTCTCGGTAAGGTTCTCTCAAACTTGGTAAATATCTCTTGAATTTCTTTGTGAAATGAGTGGAATGATTTAATGTTTGTTGAAAGTTAGGACCCCGCCACCCGTGAGAAAAGGTCCTCCGAATTCATGCGGGACTAGTTGAAGTATACGAATGTGGAAATGAGCAAATAACTGATTTGGTGAATGAAAGTTTGAATGTGCTTTTTATTATCACCGATCTTTTATGAGGAGATGCCTCTAAATGCTGTCTGACGTTTTTAAATGTCACAACTGAGTTGGGCAGTTGAAGTTACAATTTAGGGTAATAAATGTAAAACTGTGAATTAAAGTTTCATATTAGAACATGACCATATGTTTTGTAGGATTGTCATGTTGTAAAGAGAGAAGGTAGAAACCCAGTGTAAGTGTGGACCAATCTTTCTTCAAATAAACTGATCCCACCTTTTGGACTGGGACAACGTAAAAGACATCTGCGCTCTCCTCTCCTGCTTCAAAGGTAAGATTGCACCCTGCCACACTCACACTTAGGTAGGGCCACGCCTCATTTACTGATATCAAAATCCTTCGGGATCGCTTAAACAGATTCAGAGGGTCGTCTGAATTGAAACAGCAGTTAATTGAACCTGGTTCTTCAGGAGTTAATAGAGGTGAGATCTTCCTGACGTTGAGCCAAGCAGTAAACTTACAGAGACTCAATAACTTCGGTTAGGTTCATTAGAAGGTCTGAGTGATTCGTCGGAATAAATTATCAGGACCTCCCGACTCTTACACATCTCTATGGAACGGTCGCGCTTCTATTGGCTAGCGCTCCAACACATTGTACGTGATAGGCTAAGGGGCGGGACATCACTAAGTGGTTGACCAATCACAACAGAGCCAGCCAGCTAACCAATCAGAGCAGACTGGGCTCTGGTTTCAGACAGAGGGTGAAAAGAGATTCTGCAGCACAGGCAGTATGAGAAAAATAAAGAGCTTTTTGAACATTAAAGCATGGAGACATGTCCCAGTCGAGTAACAAAACACAAATATGAAACTGAGCAGAATATTTCTATCTATCTCAATCTATCTATCTATGCCTTACTGATTGAGATCGATCAGAACCGCCATTCAGTATCCCCATTGGACCTTCAACGTGTGCTATCATACGTCACGTTCACAGTGATCCCTTTTTATTTACTACAAGACAAATGTGCCTTTTTATTTCATACAGTTCCATTCTGATTGAGACAGGGAAATAATCTAAACCTCACGCGTGGCGTTTCACTGTCAAGGGGACGATATAGCGTGTATGTAGTTATATTGCAAACTGACTTGAGCCCCACCACTGTATGGGTTAGCCCTACCACAGATTACCCAACACAAATACCCTGGTGCTAACATAAGTAAAAGATTCATATTACAGCATTAAAAGACAGATGAGTGATTCAATAAAGAATATGCATGCTGTTTGCACGTACTATTGAATATGTATACATGATGTAAGAAGGCTTTACAAAAAGCAACATTAATAGTGTTTGTATTATTTGGCATGCATGTTCAGAAATATGTTTGATTAGTGTAGATTTCCTCACGAACTCACAGCAATTGTGTTTCAAGTTTCTCTTTAAAACTGATTTTTAATTGATTTAAAAAAGAGTGAGACATGCCTGCAAATAGCCCTGTGTGCAGATGTGCAGATGTGCATTGAAGGAAATAGTTCCCATGGTATCTATTCATGGTAAATGTGCAGCGGTTGGAAGAAGGCATGCACAGGAAATGAACTTTGCATGACCACGTTGTCAAATATGGACATAGATGGAGATAGTGTTGGCTCCATCAGTTACTGTAACATCTTAATGGAAGGAATGGAGAGTATGCTCCGAGGAAATGTCTCGGGCCGGAGAGGAGGAACACCACGGATCTGAGTTCGGAGGAAAAAAAGATAAGAAAAACTTCTCCTCTTTTAAAGAAGCATAATATGTCTCTGCGTCTTACGATTCCGATTCAAGTCGTGCCCTCGGCAGCGTTTCCCACGAGAGAAACTCCCGGGAAGTCGGGCTAATCAGATCACTCCGTTCTAAATTAGACCTCCAGGGAATAAAATGCCCAAACAAACTGAAACATTAAGCGTGTTTCTCCCAACAAGAAGCGAGGAGGAAGATTCCCCCTGAAGTTCTGCTGCGATGGACTGCAGCTCGGCTCTCTCTCATCTTGTCCTGGAAATGTTTTTGATAAGTTTGTGTCCCCCTGTAACCTGCTTCTTATTTCCAAACACCTTAAAACACAGACTGTCTCGTCAGGAACAAACAGAGCAGACTCCCAATGCTGCAGTTTCCAGCCAAAACAAAACATCTCCAATGAGCTGTCTGTCATTCTGCGGGCGATAACAAGTTTCACACCCAGCTATCCCGACAGGATGTGCACTTAGCTGCTGCAAACCACAGGGTCCTGTTGCTTGTTATGCACACATTCCCACCCTAAAAACACCTAGGAACACCACTGACTTACACTACCTTACAGGACCCAAGATCTAATTAAAAACAGCTACTTTGCAAATTGTTTTAATGTTTATAGTACTAAATATGTATATGTTTCTGTAGTATTCTTATTTATTTAGTGTTTTTTATATTGTGTTTTCATTTGATACCGTATTGATCTATGTCTTTCAACTGTACTCTAGAGATACACCATATACAGTGTGGGTAGTAATTATTTTGCGCATTTAATTTATCTTTGGGTGTCTTGAAAGGCGCCTCCAAATAAAATATATTAATATTATTATATTATATTTGCTGTTTATATTTATTATTTATTTTATATATTATTTTTTTATATTTGTCATTCATGTGCAATGACTATTAACAATTCTACTGTGACAAACAATTTCTCAACTATTGATGAATAAAGCATCCATCCATTCGTCAATCCACCAACTAACCACTAACCCATCCATCCATTAATCCAACCATCCATCCATCTGTCTACCAACTAACCCATCAATCCATCCATCCATCCATCCATCTATCTATCTATATATCCATCCATCCATCCATCCATCCATCTATCTATATATCCATCCATCCATCCATCCATCTATCTATCTATATATCCATCCATCCATCTATCTATCTATCTATCTATCTATCTATCTATATATCCATCCATCCATCCATCCATCCATCCATCCATCTATCTATCTATCTATATATCCATCCATCCATCCATCCAACCCATCCATCTATCCATCTTTCTATCTATATATCCATCCATCCATCCATCCATCTATCTATCTATATATCCATCCATCCATCTATCTATCTATCTATCTATATATCCATCCATCCATCCATCCATCTATCTATCTATCTATATATCCATCCATCCATCCATCCAACCCATCCATCTATCTATCTATCTATCTATCTATCTATATATCCATCCATCCATCCATCTATCTATCTATCTATCTATCTATCTATATATCCATCCATCCATCCATCCATCCATCCATCCATCCATCTATCTATATATCCATCCATCCATCCATCCATCCATCCATCTATCTATCTATCTATATATCCATCCATCCATCAATCCATCCATTTATATGTCCATCATCTATCCATTTATTCATCCGTAGACCATATACAGTGTGGGTAGTAATTATTTTGCGCATTTAATTTATCTTTGGGTGTCTTGAAAGGCGCTTCCAAATCAAATATATTAATATTATTATATTATATTTGCTGTTTATGTTTATTATTTATTATATATATATTTTTTTATATTTTTCATTCATGTGCAATGACTATTAACAATTCTACTGTGACAAAAAAATGCTCAACTATTGATGAAGAAAGCATCCATCCATTCGTCAATCCACTAACTAACCCACCAACCCATCAATCATCCATCCATCCATTTGTCCACCAACTAACCACTAACCCATCCATCCAATAATCCATCCACCCACCAACCCATTAATCCAACCATCCATCCATCTGTCTACCAACTAACCCATCAATCCCTCCATCCATCCATTTATCCATCTGTCCACACACTAACCCATTAATCCATCCATCCATCCATCCATCTATCTATATATCCATCCATCCATCCATCCATCTATCTATCTATCTATATATCCATCCATCCATCCATCCATCCATCTATCTATCTATATATCCATCCATCCATCCATCCATCTATCTATCTATCTATATATCCATCCATCCATCCATCCATCCATCTATCTATCTATATATCCATCCATCCATCCATCCATCCATCCATCTATCTATTTATATATCCATCCATCCATCCATCTATCTATCTATATATATATTCATCCATCCATCCATCCATCTATCTATCTATCTATATATCCATCCATCCATCCATCCATCCATCTATCTATCTATCTATCTATATATCCATCCATCCATCCATCCATCCATCCATCTATCTATCTATATATCCATCCATCAATCCATCCATTTATATGTCCATCATCTATCCATGTATTCATCCGTAGATCCATCCATGAATACAACCCTCCATCCATCAACTCGTCCATCAGGGAGCTTCCTGTTGTAATGCATATGTTGTTAAGGTATCCAAAAGTACTTTGTTAGTATTGATGCAGAACTTTGCTAAGTATCTTTTCCGTTGCTAATCTCAGGTGATTCTGAACAACATGTAATTTAAACGAGACTCACTAATGAGAGAGGGGGACTTCAATTAAGGAAAAAACTAACAAGGGAAGCTCATGAGCTGAATTATCTAATGTCCATAAATTAAATATGACCTTTGGAACTAAAGGACTTTTTATGTTTACAAAACCGCGGCCGTTTAGATGCTTTTATATTGTGATGAGATTCCCCAAAAGAGAGCCACGCTGAAATTAAACTTTAGTCCTCATCAGCAGTTTAATTGATATTTTGGATAATATACACGCATGTAATCAGGTGTGTAATCGCTGCAGGAGGCGGAAGGGGTCACATGGAAATATCCCCCCTTTAATATTTATAATGACCAGTCATCAAATGCTTCCAAGAACGAAATGAAAAAAGATTTTCTCCACTTAATATTCAGTGATTAACAGACTGCCTCGTGCTGGTGTCCATGTTAACCATCACTGATTCTAGGATAGTAATCAGTGTGTTACAGTTGTTGTTGTGTTTGTTGTTGCTGTTGTTGTTGTTGTTGAATTTGGATGTTTGTCAGTTATTCTGGTCTGTAATTAGATTTCACATTTAACTGTAGACACTCAAAGATGTTCATTGACAAACTACATTATAGAAATTGTGCATAATAGAGCTTTTTACCCTTTTTTTGGTTGGTCAAAAACAGAGAAACTTTAGAAAGAACGCTGGGAAAACTTACGGCCCGTCCACACAGCGGCTTTGGAAAAAGCTTGCCGGCGGGCGTGTCTGAAGCTCGACCAACAACCAATCACATGAATCTCCCGCCCCTGACACACAAGCAGCGGTTTGATTGGCTAGAGCTTCTACTGGCATATGATTTGATTGGCTGACGCTTCCACCGAAAGCTTCAGAAGCTTCAAAAGTTGAACATTGCTCAGAAGAAGCTTCCAACGCCGCTGTGTGGACGGGCCGTGAGGGTCAATTGGGGAGGGTCATGGGTATATAATAATAATAACAATAATAATAATAATAATAATTATTATTATAATAATAATAATAATAATAATACATGTTATTTATAGGTCCAAGCCTTAAATTGAAACATTGAAGGTGAGCACAGATCATGACCAATTGTCTCGTCCCATTAAAGGAATTATTTCTCACAACAAGCCTCTTCACAAAATGTTGACACTAAAATGACTTTGACTCATAACTTCCCAGTGTACATTTTATATTTATATCTAATTGAATTTGCCTCATGTTTAATTTGTCAGATCATCTAAATATTTGTATCTTCACGGTCCACTTTTATATTTTCACTCTTTTAGTTCTGTTGTATCTTCTATTTTGAGATGTTTATATTGAATAATTGTTTATTTTCTAACATTTTTTTGTATTCTTAATGATGTGCAACGCTGTGTTTTACATGCTGCTGCAACAAAAACATGTGCCAATTTGCAAATAATACAAATTAATACAAATCATAGAATAGTATACCTACAAAAAAATCCGCAAAATGTTATTGAAAGTAATCTTAAAAAATCATGGTATTCTGTAGTATGCCACAAAAATAGAATGAATGACATTAAATTGTTGTAAAAAAAAGTATTTGTCCAATTTATATTAAAAAAGGAAAAAAATAATAGTATAAAATGCCATCAGTTTTTAAATATAATAAAGATGGTTAAAAAAAAGTACAACATTTGTGAATAATTAAGTATATCTTATTTTACGAACTAATCAGAAAAAAATGACAAGACTCGCAACAAGCTATCGTGAGATACAGCAACACAGAGGTTTACATAAATCAAAAATATTATGCTAACATGTACTAACAATCAGCAAAAAGGCGTATTCTAAATATATCTTATTACACTGTAAATATGTTCGACGGAGTATTAGGGTCACACTTAGAGAAAAGAAACAGAGAGATTTCGAGAATAAAGTCGTAGTTTCATAAGTGACTTGAGAAGCGGGCTTGTAGGAGATTGTCTCCTTTCTGCAGGAGCAAATGGCCGGTTCGGGCCGACTATATTACATCTAGCTGATCTCTTTTATCCAAAGCGACTTCGATAAGTGCATTCAACCAAGAAGATAACTTGAAGAAAACAGAATCATATAAGTACATCAGGTTTCATAGAGCCAAACATTTCAAGTGCTACTCAACTGGCTTTAGATAAGCCAGTCCTTTATTAGTATATAAGTGCTTTGTTAGTAATTATATCTCTGGAAGTGGAGTCTAAAGAGATGAGTTTTCAGTCTGAAGAAGAAGTGTAAGCTTTCTGCTGTCCTGATTTCAATGGGGAGTTCGTTCCGATTCCACTACAAGGCTATGGTTCGACTCCTTCTGGATCCAAAGCCTTGATTAAAAGTCTCATCGTTTCTTGTGAAACAACAAGTCCCCTTTGAACAGCCCGTAGATGTAACCAACGATAGCCTCGTAGTCGGCCAGAACCAGACATGTCCTCCTGCAGAAAGGAGACAATCTGCTCCAAGTCCGTTTGGATCTTTCTTCAAAATAATAATAGACATAGTGTCTTGCACAACCTTTTCAAAGTTCTAATACTTATGATGATCTGATGATGATGTGCCAAAAGATTAAGTATTTAGTTATTTGAGAAACCGAAACAAAAGTCAGCTACTGCTTCACAAGATGCTCCACATTCCTCATTCAGGACGCTCCTGTTGTCTCCTTCTAAAGTCACTTGTGAAACTACGACTTTATTCTCGTAATATTACAACTTTTTTTTCGTAACTATGACTTTATTCTCGTAACTATGACTTTATTCTCGTAACTATGACTTTATTCTCGTAATATTACGACTTTATTCTCGAAATCTCCCTGTTTTTTTTTTCTAAGTGTGGCCCTAATACTCCGTCGTAAATGCGTATTGTTTGCTAAAGAAATCTTAATACATTAGGCGACACCAAAGAGACACAAAGTGGATACCATCCAATCCGATGCTGGGCGGTTGTAACGCTTCATACGATGCATAATGCCACGTGAAAAGTCATATTATAATATATTAATGAAAGGTGATCCTATGAAATGCCACGTCTTATATAAAGTCTTGGTATAGTGTTGAGTCCGGAGAGACGAGAGCAGAGAAAGATAATGTTTATTATAGCAGATCAGAGGAGGTAATAAAGTCTTGAGTGTTCGGAGACTGAACTCCACAGGGAGACTAATCGATGGCCGTCTAGCAGCAAGACCCCCCCCCCCCCACCCCCCATGGAGGCCAGACCCTGGGAGGAGGAAGATAAGGTGAGACAGATGAAGAGGATGAAGATGATGAAGACCATGAAACTCATAAAAGTGTGAAGACTCGGAGGTGAGGGGGGACGAGGAGCAGCATGAATGTGTCAGAAATACAGACAGTACATTTGTTATGCTATTTTATTTCTACTTCTGAAATATTGAAGGGAGACACAAGAAATAAACAGTCCAAAAAAAAAAACGGGGGGGTTTTTGACTGCGGTCCGTCTTCTCAAGCACCAACTATCAAATATCTCTCCTGATTGTTGGCACTTGACAATCACCTTCCCTGAATTTTACTCAGGTGTAACTAAAGTCTGCTTTAAGGGTTGTTTATATTTCACATCATTAATCAGAATTTGCAGAGTAACTAAATAAATGTAGTGGAGTAAAAATACCAGGTTAACCTCTGAATTGTAGTGGAGTAGAATTACAAAGTAACAATGTTTTTTTTTCTTCTGTTTTCTAGTGATTTTATTTTTTGTTTTGAGAAGTAGAAAATGAAAATCATCCCGTTACGGTTTTAAGTTTAGTAAATCCATTTTTGACCATGATAAAGAAAAACGCCTTGTATTACAATTTTGGTTTTTCAATTTGAAAACGAAAATCAAATATCCAGTCGTTTTTAGTTTTTGAATATCCATTTGTGATAGGGTGCAGGGTAGCTTGTGGATTTACTCCAGGTGGAACTAAAGTCTGATTTAACACTTGGTTATATTTCACATCATTCATCCACATCCTAGAAGTAACTAAAGGTATTAAATACATGGAGTGGAGTCAAAGTACACTATTTGCAGCTATTGATCTATGCTTGCCTACACCTCACCAAAACTCACACAAACTGTTTCTGATTGATTTGAAGACCCTGACAGGTTGTCTACTTCTAGCTGCAGGTGAGAGGACCTGTTCAGACTGAAACTCAGCAAACCTTTGACAGGAAGAAGAGTGCCTCTCTCTCTCGCTCTCGCTCTCGCTCTCGCTCTCGCTCTCGCTCTCGCTCTCGCTCTCGCTCTCGCTCTCGCTCTCGCTCTCTCTCTCTCCCTCTCTCTCCCCGCCGGGCATCTCCTGACTCACTTTCTACAAAACTCCTGCAGATCCACCCCAGCGAGGGTCCGTGTCTAACGGAGGTCAGGAAAACGCCTCGGGGGTTACCGGCTTAAACATTTGGGAAATTGGCCTCGCTGCGCCTTGCATAATTGACATCTGTGAGGACGGATAAAGTGAAGTAAGAATCCATAATCTCAAAGCTAACAGTGGTTGTCAGAGCACCTTGATCTTCATAATGCTCGCCTCTCTTTCAGAGTTGGGCGCTCCCTCGAGTGTTGGAGGGAAACCAGGTTTGATATGATAATTCTGCAGATCTCCGCGCCGCCATATGCCCCGAACTCTCTGTGGGGAGAGGGATGCAGCTGGCTCTGCTCACCATTAATCAGCCTGATGGGGGAGGTGGAGGTGCTTTCGGGTACTCGCTGCTAGCCAACATCACACACCAAACTTTGTGTGAAAACAGCCGGCTCAGCATTCCCTCTTTTTCTTACCTTGCACATGTGTCCCCTTCGCCTTTCCTTCTCCCACTTAAAGCCTCTGACATCCATCACCTGGCAGCAAGTGGACAAAAGATGAGAACACCAGGAGCAGCTAGTGCCTCTCAGGTGAATCCAGGTGAAAGCCCTGATCCCTGATTGATTTACCTTTTGGATCCACTTCAGTCCTGGAGACGAAGGAGAGCCTGAAGAGAGCAGAGTGAACATGGAGGACGCTGAGATATGGATCGTGAAGAGATGACAATAGGAAACAGAAATGAAAATAGATGCATGCAGAGGGGAAATGAACAACGTGAGAACAAATCAATGATAGAAGAAATGATAAAAACTGCCAAGAGAAGTTGTTTTTATTTAAATTGCGGCTCATTTCAGAGGCGATGTATTACTTAAAAGACAGAGGAGGTGTCTAATAAGAGAGGCAAATAAAGATTTACTGATCCGATGTCGACAATTCTTCTGCAAGTTTATAAAGTTTGAATGAGCTTTGATACATTAATATTGAATGATAATGTAACAATAGAGACATGAAGAGATTACATCCTCAGGAGTGTCATATTGTTGTTTCAGTTCAAAGAAGCAGAGGACAACATTGGTGGGGAGAAAGAGGGATGGAGACATTTTTGAATGTTTTCTTTCAGCTTTGTTCGAATATTCTACGGTGGCCGACAGGAGCAAACACGTACAACGGCCCAAATCATTTCCATCAGGAGAAACGCGCTTCAGCTTCCAAAACGATGTAAATAAATAAATACAAATTTGCCAAAAAATATTCAAAACACTTTCGGCAACTTGAGGAAAACATGCCCAGCATTTACTAAAAGCGCTGCGTAAGCGAAACGCTGCAAATACAAAGTGTATCACAAGAAGCTCAAAACAACGGAAAGCAGGGGGCACTAAAAAGTGACGCACACAGAGTACAAGTTGAACAACTGTCTCTGTTGTTGGAAATGTACATAAAATGTTATATGGTCTTATTTGAACAACGTGATCACATGACTCCTTCTGATGTTACTGCAGATCTGCTGTTAGCTAACTAGCTAACTTAGCTAACATAGTCATTTCAGATATACTGACAAACACTGACGGTTATGAAACAGACTAAACAGGCAAGCAGCAGCGACGTAGAGATAGCTGCGGCAATAGCAGCAGCAAGCAATGCATGGAGAGAGAACTGGCAGGTTCAATAGAGCGGCTTATTAAGGAGACTCTGTTTGGTTGGTTGCAGAGTGGCAAGGGGCGTTATGTATGAATGCAGCATACAGTAAGTGCTCGAGTTGACTGCCTGAACTAGCTCGCAGGCTCCGCCCCATATATGATATATATACAATATATACAAATGCACAATATTGGACACAGACTATAAAGGGCACAAAGTTTCATTCACTAATGAAAGTTAAACACATGTTTGTTTCCACTTTTTTATTGTGTGCCTGTCGCGATAAGCAATTAATTGACTTATCGTACGATAAATAAAAATGAACTCGATAAATTCCCATTTACATGAAGGTGTGACTAGCAGTTTGAAAGGATGTACTTGAATTATTATTTTTATATTATCATTATGTCAGTGGTCTAAAATGGTCATACAACAGTGCCGACAATATTATCGTTTATCGCAATCATTTCCGGGAAAATGTATCCGATAAAAATGAATTATCGTGAGAGGCCTATACATGGAACACACACACACAAACACATCTACAGACTTAATCCAAACTGCCAAATATATTAATTAACACACTCTCACTCTCATATACTCTTTGACTCTATTTTGGCCTCGTAGAACAATAAGCAGCAGACTTTTACTTTGTATCATTTCTACTGGATCTTAGATCTGCGCAATACGGGTCGGGGATTGACCGACCGGCTCCCACTGCTCTGCTGTCTGTTAACGTTGTTAAGAGTGGTGGGGGCGGGGAGGGAGCGGATCGACAGCTTGAGCAGCTGTCAACTCAACACTGTAAATAACCAACCAAAAACGATCGGCAGTTCATCTTGTTTTAGGCGTGAGAATAGTTTGGGCAGCGTGAGAGCGTGAGATTGAGAGTGAAAGTGTGTGTCACACGCCAGATGTGAGAGTTGGCAACCCTGCTTTCTATTCTATTCTTCTTCTTCTAGTGTAAGTGAGGTTTAGGCTAACTGTACATTATTTCTCAGAAACCTGCCAGTTCCAAAATTAACACAAATGAACACAGTATGTTGAACGTAAATAATACATGTTGTGTCATTTTACAACAAATCTCACAATAATGCTTGACAACCTCTAGTATGCGTGTAGGACTACTGTCCATCAGTCTCAATCATGGTCTCGATATCAGGGCTATTTTGCAGGAAAGACATGTAAGATAGGAATCTCCACTCGTACATTTTCCCCTCACTACTTGTGTAACCTCATAATATGTATGTTGGTGTATTAGCATTAGCAACGCTATCTAACATGTCGTTACCGTCCTGAACAGCCGTGTTATTTCTGTTATCTGCAGTTAATGTTGGTCCCAGGCCGACCATAACAGCTGCTTTGTCCCCAGCTTGGTAATGTGTTATCGGCACAGTTACAGCGAGCTAGTGTCACATTATCAGCGCTGTCATTTGTCACAAGCTAGTCATCTTAGGTCTGAATATCTGCAGCGAACACAGGCGATCCTCCAGAGGCCGCGGTGAACAGATACAGTTTGAAGCTCTTTGTGGAGAAAGGAGGAACGCAGAATAGATGAGAGTAACAAATGCGTCACTTCCTGGAAAAAATAACGGCTCCGCCCACTTTTGGGGGAAAACAATGCTGTCAGTTGAACGGCGGTCAATACAAATTCTGAAGTTTTTGCCAATCCGATCAGAAATGTAAGAAAACCAGAGATTTTTGGATCTTCAAAGAGCCCGATTCTAATGGCCAGACAGGCAAACAATTGCATTAAGCCATCAGAAATCGACGATCGGGCTCGATATATGGTTAAATATAGCAGTAGGCTATCGATTTTCATAGATGAGAGTAACATCTACGTCACTTCACGGCCCCGCCCACTTTTGGGGGAAACAACGGCTATCATTTGAATGGCGATCGAGCCTGAAGCCACAGAGATCTTCTGTTACTGTCCTTTCTTCTTAGAGGAAGTACAGAAACACGTAACTCTGGATTTGTTTTAATGTTTGAGGTGCAATAAACGACACAGCAGCTTTTTGGCATGATAAAACTATTATGTTCCGCCTCGCTCATGAGAGTAACAGCTGGAGAAATGACAGCCTCGCCTACTGATTTTAATTTAACCATATATCAAGACCGATTGTCGATTACCAATGATCGAATGTAATTGTTTGCCTGACTGGCCATCGTAATCGAGCTCTTTGAAGATCCAAAAAGCAACGGTTTTCAAAAAAAAAATATCGGATGGGCAAAAACTTCAGAATTTGTATTGACAGCCATTCAAATGACAGCGTTGTTTTCCCCCAAAAGTGGGCGGGGCCGTCATTTCTGCCCGGAAGTGACGTAGGGGAGTTTTCTAAAATGTTTTTATTGAACATTATTACTTTAACTTGTTATGTAGTTTTTTTGTATTGCACGTTCTTACTTTAAAGTATTATGTTTGTATTATTTTTATTGTATTTATGTTTAAATATTTCTTCATTTTTTTCTTTTTATTGAACATTGGTACATATTCACATTGTTACTTACATTTCTGATGTTTGCATGAATATTTCTATAAATATCTTTCTTTCTTCTTTGAATTGGACATTATTGCTTTTATCTTGTTGTTTATACAATTTGTGTCTTTTATTGCACATGTTTACTTTAACTTATAATGTATTATTAATATGAACATCTTTATTTAATTGTATCTTTTATTATTACAGATGTTTACTTTACTTTTTTATGTTTATTTATTTACTTATTTAATCTTGTCTTGAACATTTTACTTTGTATTTTATTTGATCATTTTATTGCATATTTTAACTTTAACTTCCTGTGTTAATTTAAATATTTTATTGGATTTTACTTTAACATGTTATGTTAACATAAATGTGTTATTTTGTGAGCTATGAAGCAGCTGCCACTATATCGTATCAGAGGCTTTGAAAATGATTTAAAATGAGGAGAAATTCACATTGAAAGCTTTGTTTTTCTGTTTAGTTTCATCACACTTCTCTGCAGCTACATGATGTTTACGGCTCAGTGCTTCAGTCTATAACACACACACACACGCACGCACGCACACATACGCACACGCACACGCACACACACACACACACACACACACACAGTGTGGATGTGTTCACAGGCTTTCAGAAAATCTCCCTTGTGTTTCACCATGGGAACTATTTTCTCTCAGAACGTCTCTTTTAACGGGAGGCGAGCAGTGATGATGAAGAGCAGTGATGATGACGAGCAGTGATGATGACGAGCAGATGGGCCGCCGTGATTTGTGTCTCGCTGGTTGTTGTGAAGATAGTACCGGCTTTAATGGAATATAATGGGAGGATGAGAGGTGTGTTATAGCAGCAGGTGAGAGAGGCAGACAGAGGTGATGTAAACTGGAGGGTAGGGATGCAATATTGAGAGGGGGGGAGGGGGGGAATATATAATAAATAAAATCAATAAAATCAATAAAATAATAAATAAAATAAAATAAATACAATTAAAAAAAATAAATAAATTAAAAAAAAAATAATATTAAAAAAAGATGATAACTACAAAAATAATAATAACAATAATTGTAATTATTTCAAAAAATTCTATGGAAGCATTCCTTTGATCAAAATGTCAACTTTATCTTAAAAAATAAATGATACATCATTTTTAATATTATGATCCATGAAACCATGATTTGTTATCTCGTGTTCACATACATAACTTTATTTTATATTACATTTATTGCAAATTGACTAATTGAACATTTTACTTTACCTTCTTCTGTTATGTCATGCCCACATTGTTATAAAATGATCTTTATTTTAATACACATTCTTGGTTGAAAACTTTCTGTCAACGGAAATAATTTCATACATTTGTCTTTATTTATCTTTTATTGTATTCTAAAATGCAGCAGCAGTCACAAAGCCCAACTCCCCTGGGTGAATACATCAATAACAATAAATAAGATCAAGTAAACCCCCTCCCTGAATATCAACTCCTCAGGAAGTCCGCACATGGTTGGGATTCCTCTCAGGGAACGACACATGAAATATTAACCTTGTTTTCCGTCCTAATTGGCTGAAGCTTCAGAGAAGGTAAGAGGTGAGGAGGAGGAAGCACTTTGAACACGGAGAGGAAGAAAATATCAGGTGACCCTCCTCATTAGCTTGCAAGGTGTGTTTGAAACCCAGAGGTCACTTTTAATGACATTTAGTAATTCCCACTCTTCATTCGTTCGCTTTCTGCAGATACTTCAGCAGCTTCCTGTACGTCAGGTATCTGGGGGAAAGGATTATTAACCTCCAGAAAAACACTTCAAGAACACACTGACAACTGAAGGGAGGATCAGATGGATGATGATGATGATTGTTTTGGATCATACTGTCTCCATGTGGTTACTCAAAAAGGACAGACATTTGTTCTTTGTATGATGGACGCTAGAGCACTGCACGTGTTTAGAGTAAATAGCCGCTTTCACACCAAGTACTTTGCCATACTTGGTTCCCAGCACTTAGTGCCAGCACTTAGTACCCCCATGGAGATAAGTACAGATCGCGTTCACAACGGAATAAGTTCCCTGAGGGAAGATTACGCAAATGAAGCCGCTGACGTCACTTCTTCTTCTGCTTTGGGTTTACTGGCAGGCCGCAAACAACTTCACGGCGTATACTGCCACCCGAAGTCCCCGGCCGGAAGTCCCTGGCCGGAAGTCCCCGGAGTTGGGGACTGGCTTCGTGACTGGCCATGTTTTTTTTTGTGTTGCCATAAGTTATTCTCTCTCCGTTGGTGTGCGGGGCTAATGCTAATGCTAATAATGCTAATGCCAGCAAATACAATGGCGGCTTCACAAAACTTTTACGGGGCGTGGTTTGCAATTCGCCCAGCCAATCGAAATTGGTCCTTTTTTTCTCCCCAGGATAGTCCCACCTCTCTAGCAGGCACTAACAATGGGGGTAAAAGTTCTCGGAACGAAGTACTCTTTTTGGTGTGAACGCAAAATTCCAGGCACTAACGGAACCAAACGGGAAAAGTACGGGTAAAAGTACTCCGGTGTGAACGCGCCTAAGTAAAGCACTTATTCGAAAGGCGTCTGATATGCTACATTTGAATTGATTGTATTGTTGTATATTTATAGCAAAAAAAAGGTTAAACATGTATTGTACATCCTAAAAAAGTAAAACACATTAAATTATGCGATAAAAAGTTTTGTGTGTCAAAAAAGGTATTGATAGGATGTCCTAAAAAGTCTAGAAAAAAAGAGTAAAATACACAATAAAAAGTCATAAATAGTCATAATACCGTATGTCAGAAAAAAAAAGTATTAGATAGTATGTCTTAAAAAAAAAAAATCATGGTAGACTATGCAATAAAAGTCATCAAATCTGATATAAATGTCTTAAAAATAAATACAAATCATAGTAGAGTCAACTAAGCAAAGTGGTAATACAGTATTGCATCAAAAAGTCATTAAAAGTCATATTAGAGCCATTGTGTGAAATGACAGGGTGGGGCAAAAGAAAATAGCATTGATGTTATGGTCCCCAATGAACTGATTATGGATTTGTTTTATGTTTTGAAACCAAGCAAGCGAGAACATTTAAAGTGTGTTAAAAGTGCTATCCTGAAATATTTCCTCCAGTCCAAAGTGTCACACAACGTATGGCAAAGAAAAGCAATAAAGCTTCAAAACCGTACTGATAAAACAAAGGATAACATATTGTAAATCAAGGTAAAGATTAATTGAAGCAGCTCGTGGTTTGAAATGGCAAACATTGAAAGGCAAAAGTATTATTAAAACCATGTATATCGTCCCCTTGGTCCCATCATATAGGCCTACTCTGGGAAGAGAATATTTACTGTGCTTGAAAACTGGTATAACATCATCATGGCTTTGTGACGCTGAGAACATTTCAGCATAGGAAGGGGAGGCTTACAATTAAACAACTTTTTTTCAACCCAAAAACTATGACATGCCCAAAGGACCCATCAAAACTCCACTTGACTTGATGTTAAAGGTCCCGAGTTGCGAGTATGAGGATCTAGTCGCTCATGTAGAATAGTTTATTTGTGATTATAGACAGTGTTTATACATTTGTTTGGACATCAGACCAGTGGCGGTTCCAATTTGACTGGGGGGGCCAGTTATTTTCTGAGGGGGGCACAATAAATGTGGGACGAAAAAGACAAAGACAGTATGAAGTAATTGCGCATAAGAAAACAATGCAATACAGTTATTGGTATTTGTTTCAGTACACATATTTATTTCAGATACTTATAGTTACAGTTTTTACGCTCTATAGGTCCGACTACAAAGACAAATAGCGTTAGTTATGCCTATTCCGTCAGCCAAGAAATCGTTTAATCATAAACTTTTTTCTTTTTTTTTCATTTTCAGGGGAGCCACAGGGGGGTCCAAAGTCAGTATTAAGGGGGCACTGGCCCCCCCTGCCCCCCCCTAGAACCGCCCCTGCATCAGACACTTCTATAGAAACATGTTTACCATAAAAATATATAATGTTAAATGAATGCATCACAGATTTTAGTATCATTTCTTACTATAATTTGTTTTAGATAACATATTGTTGAGACTACAGCAGTCTGTGTTGCTAAGTCATTCCATATAATGCCTGTACTACAGATTAATATTCATTGAGTGGCAGTGTTTTGATTCATTTTGAACTTTCCCTTGTAAATAAATATATAAACACACGCTCACCTGTCACTCCTCAACCTTTACTTTCTGTCAAACCCACACACACACCCTGAGAGTAAACACAACGCCCACTAACTCTCTTCATTAATATATCTCCTCGCTCTGCATCCATATTGCTTCTGCTCTCCATAGGGTTGACTTTATATATCTTTTTCAATATGTTTTCTAACTCTGGAGCATCTTCACTTTTCTCTGCTAAGGTTTTTGTTAGTTAGAATAAAAGAAGAAAGGACTAAAAGTGTCTTCATATATAAAGACAGCAGCTTTTTGTAACACCTGACTTTAAGAAACAACATATTGAGATAAATGCAAGAAATGCAGGTAAATCTGGGCTCAAAGCCTTACGTCTAATTGAATTCTTCCTCCTTCAGACAAAAACCTGCGCCTCGGCAGCACCATTTATTTATCGTCCTTCATCGTGAATTATTACAGGGGGGGAAGAAGGGAGCCATTAATTAGACAGGGATGTAAGATGTGTCTCAATGCCAGCCATTTGTCTTGCAAGTGATTACTTAGAGAAAAAGCTCTTTCTTTGATACGTGGCGGAAAGTCGCAGCATTCTCTGGGAGTTGAACACAAATGAAGATAAACCGACGGCATTATTTAAAAACACAACGCCGAGGCCAGGATTAGTTTAGCCATGTGACCGGAGAAATATCACCAACGAAAACTCAGTTACAGTGACCACAAAGGAAGGACATACAGTTAAAAGGACATGTTCATGTTCAGGTGTATATCAGTATGTAGTGTCTCTACTTTAAAGAGTCCTCTCCTGCTGATGTTCAGGTGTATATCAATATGTAGTGTCTCTACTTTAAAGAGTCCTCTCCTGCGGATGTTCAGGTGTATATCAGTATGTAGTGTCTCTACTTTAAAGAGTCCTCTCCTGCTGATGTTCAGGTGTATATCAGTATGTAGTGTCTCTACTTTAAAGAGTCCTCTCCTGCTGATGTTCAGGTGTATATCAATATGTAGTGTCTCTACTTTAAAGAGTCCTCTCCTGCAGATGTTCAGGTGTATATCAGTATGTAGTGTCTCTACTTTAAAGAGTCCTCTCCTGCTGATGTTCAGGTGTATATCAATATGTAGTGTCTCTACTTTAAAGAGTCCTCTCCTGCGGATGTTCAGGTGTATATCAGTATGTAGTGTCTCTACTTTAAAGAGTCCTCTCCTGCTGATGTTCAGGTGTATATCAATATGTAGTGTCTCTACTTTAAAGAGTCCTCTCCTGCGGATGTTCAGGTGTATATCAGTATGTAGTGTCTCTACTTTAAAGAGTCCTCTCCTGCTGATGTTCAGGTGTATATCAGTATGTAGTGTCTCTACTTTAAAGAGTCCTCTCCTGCTGATGTTCAGGTGTATATCAATATGTAGTGTCTCTACTTTAAAGAGTCCTCTCCTGCTGATGTTCAGGTGTATATCAATATGTAGTGTCTCTACTTTAAAGAGTCCTCTCCTGCAGATGTTCAGGTGTATATCAGTATGTAGTGTCTCTACTTTAAAGAGTCCTCTCCTGCTGATGTTCAGGTGTATATCAATATGTAGTGTCTCTACTTTAAAGAGTCCTCTCCTGCGGATGTTCAGGTGTATATCAGTATGTAGTGTCTCAACTTTAAAGAGTCCTCTCCTGCTGATGTTCAGGTGTATATCAGTATGTAGTGTCTCTACTTTAAAGAGTCCTCTCCTGATGATGTTCAGGTGTATATCAGTATGTAGTGTCTCTACTTTAAAGAGTCCTCTCCTGCTGATGTTCAGGTGTATATCAGTATGTAGTGTCTCTACTTTAAAGAGTCCTCTCCTGCTGATGTTCAGGTGTATATCAGTGTGTAGTGTCTCTACTTTAAAGAGTCCTCTCCTGCTGATGTTCAGGTGTATATCAGTATGTAGTGTCTCTACTTTAAAGAGTCCTCTCCTGCTGATGTTCAGGTGTATATCAATATGTAGTGTCTCTACTTTAAAGAGTCCTCTCCTGCGGATGTTCAGGTGTATATCAGTATGTAGTGTCTCTACTTTAAAGAGTCCTCTCCTGCTGATGTTCAGGTGTATATCAGTATGTAGTGTCTCTACTTTAAAGAGTCCTCTCCTGCTGATGTTCAGGTGTATATCAGTATGTAGTGTCTCTACTTTAAAGAGTCCTCTCCTGCTGATGTTCAGGTGTATATCAGTATGTAGTGTCTCTACTTTAAAGAGTCCTCTCCTGCTGATGTTCAGGTTTATATCAGTATGTAGTGTCTCTACTTTAAAGAGTCCTCTCCTGCTGATGTTCAGGTGTATATCAGTGTGTAGTGTCTCTACTTTAAAGAGTCCTCTCCTGCTGATGTTCAGGTGTATATCAGTATGTAGTGTCTCTACTTTAAAGAGTCTTCTCCTGCTGATGTCCAGGTGTATATCAGTATGTAGTGTCTCTACATGTCTCCATGCTTTAATGTTCAAAAAGCTCTTTATTTTTCTCATACTGCCTGTGCTGCAGCACCACTTTTCACCCTCTGTCTGAAACCAGAGCCCAGTCTGCTCTGATTGGTTTGCTGGACGGTTCTGTTGTGATTGGTCAACTGCTTAGAAATGTCCCGCCCCTTGGTCTATCACGTACAATGTGTTGGAGCGCTAGAAACCCCCTATGGACGGACCATTTACATGCACCAAAACCTTCAGAATACACTACAGGGAAGGGAAAACTCGAAAAAAAAGTATAATTGGACCTCTTTAAAATATAATACATATTTAAATCACACTTCATGTCACATATCGAAACTTCATTGTGTGATAAAAGGTCCCATTTATTTTACATAAGTTGTTTCTGGGAACGGCATCAGAAAGGCATTGTGGGACAATATTTTCTCCTTCCCTTTGGTAAAGGATGGTCCAGTGTATCCTAAAGGAGACAAACAAGGAAGCATTGAAGCTCCTTTTCTATCTAATCTAAAGAATTTGAAACACCTCTTATCATGGATGAGATTTCCCACTTGAGGAACCTTTGTAAGCAAAATTGACAATTTGTCCGCAACTAAAATGGTCCACATTCGTTCAGAGATTTGCCGGAATCGATGTTTGATGCTGTATTTAAGATCATCCTCTTCCAGTGTAACATTAAAGCGTCACATTAGATTGTGAATCAGTGTCTTCATGCCTTCACCTGTATTCTTCAACGGGATTTTCACAGAAAAACGTTCGATAAATTCCTCACTTTGGACGATTTGGCATCCTCTTGCGTTTCTGGGAACACTGCCAGGCTGTGATATAATGACAAACACACAGGAAACAATCAAAATAAACAAAAATACTAGAAATGGAGCAATGAGCAATAATAACCTTTTTTAAACAAAAGAAAAATGTCTTCAAATTTAAAGTAAAGTTGCTGCTTCTGCCAAGTTCACTCCCCAAAGTATCCAATGAGAGCTAATGCTAACCAATGTGATTTATCTGATCACATGCAATACTTTCAACATTGACAGTGGCAGAGCTGCAATTTCTGCTCTGTTTACCCTCAAATCACAGCTCAAAGTCAGCACTTGAATCTGGAAACTCTGGGTTTATTTCAAAAGTTTCTCAGGCTGTGCTTCCCACTTTGTTTGCTCATGTGTAAACCGCCTCCGCCTGACTGGAATTGGCTTTTCAGCAATGATTAGAACATCGGCATGGCTGCGGAGCCGGAATTGTATAGACGTACTTATGCAGTCAGAAACATGGCTATTGCTTCTTCAAACAACCATGATGAGTCGAAAACTGTTATGTGAGTTAAATGTAGTGGAAGTAACGGATAACAAGTAACGGGAAAAAAGGTAACTGTATTTCCTTACAGTTAAATAAACAAATAGATAACTGTTTCCTTTCTAAACAAATTGGGATTACTAGCAGGATTACAGGTTTAATACAAAACTTAAAAACATCATATAGTGTTTGTTGTAAAAGGATCAGATATGATCTCTTCTCTGTAAGCTGCTCTGTTCTGTAGGATAATACTAAATACTAAAATAGTGTGTGTGATCTTAACTGTGTGTATTAAACTGTGCTCATGTGTTTCAGTGTTAGTCTACTGCCTGAATATGCTTCATGAAAAGCAGGTTTTCCTATAAATACAAAAAATGTTGATCCTAAATATCTTGGTTTCATCTTTTCTAAGGTGACATTGTTCTGTTGTCTTCTCATAAAAACATCTAATTGATATTCCTTTTGAATTCATATGCATTGCATTTGATATTCAGGGAATCCAAAAGTAATGTAAAGTAATCGGGTACCATTACTTTTATATTGTGATTCTTAGATTACTGATAACATTGTTCCAAAGGTAACTAGTCATTGTAACAGATTACATTATAAGTTAAACTCCCAACTCTCCGACTAGCCAGACTAAATGTGCTTGTTTACATAAAAAGTTCTCAAAACTGCTGAAAATCTTTGAAATTCACTTGGATTCACTCGTCATGACAGCATTATTACTTCTCCTCTTGCCTCCCTGTCTGTGTCCATGTCTGGCTTTTTTTTTTCTTTCTCTATCCTCGTCTCTCTCAGTCTCTATCTTCCTCCCGCTGGTTGCTGTATTGCTATCAGCACCGAGTCAGAAATGTTCCTGTTATTGATGCACACCAATGCACAGCCTCTGACAGGAGCAGACGGCATGAAAAGAGAAGCTGCTGAAATAAATACATATGTAATGAGGAAAAAAGGGGCCCGCCAAATGGCTTGCCAATTTGTGTTTGTCAAAGGCTGAGCTGGGGCTGCATTGACTTAAAGATCTATAATGGAGCCACTTCTTATGTCATTTAGAAGCGTCTTCACAAGGCGTCACACAAACCGTCAGCGCAGTCTCTTCGGAGAGGTACTAGATTAGCGAGATGCCCAGTTTTCTTCATTATAAAAAATGGTTTTGTCCAACAGACTTGAAGTCACTCAGGCTGTCTTCACGAGGGGGAAATTACATGTCATTTCTGCCAACGTCGTTGCAAAAGGTAAAAGATACAAGCCTGAGCTGCCAAGTCGAGCGTTTCAACTGCAATTTGTGAAGCACGGAAAGTTAAAGTAACTGCACTCACACCAAGGTATTCAATTCTCCTGCCATTTTCAGGAGAATTGCAATGCATTACCACGACAAATATCTAGTCTTAGGGTTAGATCTGTTTCTCAGTAGGTCACAGAGAAGTTGCACCTGAGAGAAAACAGAAGCACCTTGACGTGTGTGCTGACACATTATTTATTTATCTCGTCTTTGACACCCTCACATTAGGTGTTGCCTCCTTTTTAGGTCCATTTGCTTGCTAGTTAGCTAGTAGCTTCATGAAAATGTTCTATAAAATAACTTAAGACAAGTTATGCAATATAAATAGCCTTTGAGTGCGTCCCAATACAAAAGTATCACACTGTGGGTACTGGGATGATGCTTTTATAATAACAGTCAAAAAGTTGAGTGTGGAACATTATTCACTTCCCAGACTCTTGGCTATGTAACTGAAGCTCAGCAGCCATCCGTTATCGCTCGTTTGCTCCGATTGAACACAGCAATTGTTAAATATATCTCTGATAAGATTCAAATGGGATACTTTAATTAAAAAAGGCGCGGTAGTGTTACAGACATAATATTGTTCAGGCAGAAAACAGCTGTGATCCGGCTCTCATGAGCAAGAGAAGAGCGCGAATCCCTCGTCCGGTGCTGTTATATATATTTTCTGCTGGCTCCTCCCCGCCAGCCGGCTCGCCTCGTCTCCAATGTCCGTTGTTGCATTTAAACAGAGGATTGGTACTTTTCCCATTCAATATATGCTTAACACGCCTTTTCTCCTCATATTCTCTTTCATCACTTTTCATGTAACACATTCTAAACGCTCTAATCAATACTCTAAAAAATACAGAAAATACTTCACGGCTGGTTTGGTTTCCGGTCACTCCGGATGTTGTCACATGCTACTCTCGTCTGTAAACAATAATGAAATAAATAAACTCTACCTTCATTTAATATTCAGCATGGTAGTATCTCGACATCTATAGTTGTAGTGTTAAATCAGTAGGTTTCGGTTTGCACCACTCCATGTCCTTTCGCTACTAAATTAACCTCTTTAGGAAATCGCATATTAGCCGCATGCTAAATGCTAACCGGAGATGAAGGATTTTCAGAATAAAAGCTTAACAACTGGTTGTGCACAATAATTTCTGTTTTTTCAGTATAAAAGAGCATTTAACTTGACAGTATGTTTAAACTACATTATACCATCAAAACATTGATTTTAATTTCTAACAGAATACACAAATAACATATATAAAAGTGGATTTTTTCTACATTAGATAAACGTCCCACTACACTAGTGTCAAAAAAACACCAACCTTAATTGTATTGGGTTAAATGAGCAGTCTTCAATGATGTGCTACTAAGAATGATAGCTAGCTAGCAGTGGAAATTGTCACTTCCTGTGAGGGCACAGCAGCCGTGTGCGATTTGTGACAACACTACACGGTCAAAGTTTACACACTGCACAAATATTCACCTTGCACGACATTGCAGTGTGCTAAGGCAGTGGTTCCCAGCCTGGGGGGCGCCAAAGATCGCAGGGGGGGTGCCAGGCCTCAGATGATTTGAGGCCAAATATCATATTTAGACTTTTTTTTTTAACTTTTTTTTTTTTTTTTTACATATAATTGTAAAGCAATACATGATTGTCACTAAAAGCCTTGTCTCAATAAAATATAAAAAAAAAATTCATTCATTCATTTTAATAAACATTCAAGTTAGTACTATAGGCATAAAAATACAGACATTTATAATTCTTTCTTTAATAGAAATGTTTCTTCTGCCCGTAAAGTTTCCAAACCAGGCTTTTCTGGATAAGCGCATTTATAAAACTTGTTAACTCCTTTAACAAAATACTTCACATTCATCCAGTTTGTGAGAGTAGTTGTAACATTTTTGGGACTTTTAAACTTTAATTCCCCCCCATGTGTGTGTGGGAGGGGGGCGCAACTTCCAACAGGAGTCATTTGGGTGGCCCTTGGGAAAAAAGGTTGGGAAACCCTGCGCTAAGGGACACATTTAAATTGAGACCAAGCATCCGTATGCTCTAAATTAGATATCACCTAAAACCCTTCACATCTTTCTGGGGTCCAAGACTGACATATTCAGTTTATATTAGTGCATCAGGGCTAGTGTCTACACAGAGCCTTTTGCCGAGCGCCAGAATCTTTTTTCAACTGATTCCAATGAGAACAGTTCACATTACATCACATACGCTTTGCATGTTGGCGTTACTTGCTTGATTGGTAGCCTACCTATTAATCAGACAAAACTATCATAATAAGGATAATTAATCTAATTTGGTTGAGCTGATCAGCTGGTCAACTCTGGATGCTGCTGCTAGAGAGTGTTGTACTTTTATCTACGTACGCAGATCATCTTCCTCACTCTGTCCAACAGAGCAGTGAAGCTCATCCATATCAAATGTGAGAGCAAGAATCTCCTGGTCGAGTAAACTTTACTTTTTAGTTTCCCCAGCTAACTAAAAGGTGTGGTGTTGTTTGGAACCACAGACAAAGCCACTTGCTCAGTGTTGTCTTGTTAACAATGTGGACCAGCACTGCTCCCTCTCCAGATATACAGTAAACAAGCTTGTTGGAAGAACTGTTGTCCTCCTCTCTGTCAGAGTTATTGGATATTATTTTCTCTAGCTGAAAAGTCACTTACGTAAGCTGATGAAATCGCAAAATCTTGGAGCAGAGCTCTTTCTGTTTGAGTTACAGAGGAATTTAAACACATGAGTAAACGTGCTATCCAAACAAGTCCAAAGCACATATTTGGGCAGGCTTTCTGCGTTAGCTAACGTAAGTGATGCAAACAAAGCCAAAGCATTTCACAAGTTTATTTGTCAGTTATCAACCGCAGAAAACTTTGAATGTTCACATTTGTGGGGAACCAAGCAACTATAGTATCTATGAACACGTAATAGCAAGGAACAAAAGCAAGCAACTGCATGAACAATGACCTCAGCTACATTAATGGGTCTGTCCACAGCTCACACTGTGTACCTATAAAGCCCATTGTACTGTGTTTCTCACCTATCTTACAGTAACGTGCCATGTTATACAGGATATTCTTTTCACCATGTCCAATAGACCAATATATCATGCATTGTCTTGGTATGAAGCCTAAAACACCTTCAGCACTGAAATAGACCTCAATAGATTGATAGTAAACATCTATCTATCTATCTATCTATATCTATTCAGGCCTGTTTCAGTGCTGGAGGTGTTTTAGGCTTCACATTTGAAATGTCCACATCAGAACACATTTTACATCCGAGTGAAAAGACTGTAAATATGAGAGTGCTGCGATCATGTTTACTGCTGAGCTTAATTCGTCTGTGCAAATTGTTGCGTGACTGTTTACTTCACAACAATTTCCTCACAGACTCATTCACGCTGCGTGAACATTGTCATCCCCTGTTAAGACTTCATATTCCAGACAAGTCGTACAAATATTTCTTGAATTTCACAGAGCCCTATCTGACAATTCACAAGCAACTGACAATGAAGCCAAAATGCACCTTTGCAAAATGATATTGCTCCATCAGTACATTATAAAACACTCTCTCCAAATGGCACACTAAATGCATGTATTTATTTGAATGGAGAGTGACATACACAAAGAGCCTTGAAATTGAAGATTTCCCATTAGCTTCAACTATAATAATCACCAGGACATTTTAGTTTGTACTTGCTTCCTGAGTTCATTCCGCTGCGGTGAACCACGACGAGAAAGTAAATTACCAACGCTGCCAGAGGAAATAGGAAATGAACATAAAAATATTAGTCCACATGATTTCCCCCTAAAACAAAATCACGGTAATTGAAATGGAAAAATTCGGTGTATTGCTTTTATCAGGAAATTATCAAAGGAAAAATGGCTAAAGGGTTTGTCCTGCTGTTGTAGTCAGATCAGAATTGAAGGTAAAGCTTAAATTACCTGAAAGTGCTGGAAATAATTGAATTAGGCAGAAGTGTTTGAATTAGAGCATCAACAGTCTTTCACATCTGTGTCTGATCTGTACACTAATGACTAGATTGCTGATATAGGGTAAGATTGGATCTGATTTAAACCTAGACGTACCATTGAAATAAATGCATTCTTATGTGTGGACTAAGCAGCACTAAATAACTTGTGTTGCCAGACCGAATGTCAACGATCTGCATAGCAAACATAACACAAGGTGATGACATATCCCCCTGAATGTCCCTGAATAAGTATTTTCAGTGAAATATATTATGTAAATAATGTTTTCTCGCCTTTAATGCAACACGTTACAGTAAAAATGTTATTGCCACAATTGCAAAAAAAGGCATAATGTGCTTTTGTGCAAAACCGATTTCAGGGCAAGTCCGATGGATAAAGCCAAACTGAACAATACAAATCTACCTCCTATTACTGGCTGCTTCTCATTGTTCACATAAAAGGAAAGTGGATAATGACAAAAGAAAAAGACTTTCAACAGGTACCACTTAGTTTCATTTGTTTGACCAAAGAGCTGTTAATACGATTGTAACATGAATATCAGTGTGTTGTGGGTCATTCCAGAATTGGAGGACAATTTAGACACCAACATTTTTGAAAAATGAACCTTTTATTTTATAATTTTTTTTAATGTATTTAGGAAAAACAGATAATAAACCATCAAAAAAAGTGATTTGCCCAGCTTGGCATCAAATGTATATTTTCCAATGAAGAATTACCCCTGTTACTCTAATTATAGTAACAGGGTTGAAAGTAACAGGGTTGAAAATCAATGCTAATTTGAGCTTTAACCTCAGGAATTATTGCTAGATGTAGCATGTAATGCTACTTTCAAGGCAAGGACAAACTTGGATATCTAATGCAAGAAAGATAACTTTGAAATTAATATGCTTTATTCTGGTAATATCAGTAACAGGGTTGAGTGGGTCAGAGTGCCACACTCTTTTACGACTGAAAAGATTGTAAAAATATGAAAAATAAAAGAGAGGACTTAGTTTTGGTCTACCCATGGCACTAGCACATGGCTTGCTGATGTCCCTTCCACTATGTCATCTGACTTACAGTTTTTTCACTTCCTGTGCCAATCTAAAAAGGTTTGGGTAACAGGGTTGAACGCATGTTGAGGGACACATCTTCTGTGCAAAATTACTGTTATTTAAAATATGTTTATGATTTAACAAATAGATTTTACCATTACAAGAGACATATATCAATAGAATAATACCAAAAAAAGTAAATAAAATCCCTATTTTAAATGTTATATTTGACATGCAAGTTGGTCACCAAGAAGCGGGGACAAGAGAAAAATGCCATTTTAGGGGATGTTCGAGAGCTATTTGATCATTTAAATAATATTTTGAAACCACTTTTTCTACAATTTTATACACATTTTGTCTCAAGACAAGTATGTTTAACACAACAAGTGCATGTTTTAGCATTTTGGGCATGGATTATTAGATTTTTTATATGGGGGACATGAAATGTCCTCCAATTCTGGAATGACCCTTGTACTGATTGTAAATTAGCTGCGAACAATACCAGCTAAATAGCTTATACTGAGCATTAAATGGAGGATTTTGTACCTGACAAAGGTAATGTATTTAAAAGCTCTTTTCACGATGAATATAATAAGTTTAACCCCACTGTGCAGGAGCTGTTCATTGGTGCTGATGTATATGCAACCCAGTCTCACAGCATTTCGTGTTATAGTGACGTAATAAATGTAATCTATTGATTTATGTTCACCAACACGAATTTCCCATTTTTTTCGTGTCACACGGAACGATTTTAAAAGCAATTTATTTCTATTGGTAGTATGTTCCGTGCCTGCACCACGTCTTTTAGTCCGGTCGGGTCTTGGAAGACCGGAAGCTGTGTGGTTCATAAAAACATTTTCTTACTCAATGTCAAGCCACGATTATTGTTTTTATTTTTAATTGTATAATGTCCGACTTTCTTTGCCGTCAATGAGAAAAAGAAATGGGGCTCAGAACCTCAGAAGACTGAAATCTGTATTTTTAAAATCTTTTTTTACTTCTAATTTGTTATTATTTGGTGCAGGCACGAAACATAGCACCAATAGAAATACATTGCTATTAAAATCGTTCTGTGTCAGAATACTGAAATCTGTATTTTGAAAAATATTTGTTTCCTTCTAATTTGATATGATTTACATTGCTTTTAAAATGGTTCTGTGTGACACGAAAAAAATGGGATAATCGTGTTGATGAACACGAATCAATAGATTACATTTTGTGACTATAAAAAAACACGAAATGCCGTGAGACTGGGTTGGTATATGAGATGTGAAGATGTCTTGTTCACCAAACATATCCTCATCCTAAGCTAAACCACTTTTGGAACAAAACAATAGCCTTACTTTTAAAATATAAGTAACTTTGGGAATGCAGCTTGCCTTTGTCTTGTGTGAAGTGCATTTTCTTTTTTAAAGTAACATATCTTGAAACATAAGAGTGTCAACTGGCTTTTCCTCTCACTGATCTTACATTGTGCTAACATTAGCTGTATTAGAAAGCTAGCTAGCATTAGCCGGCATCTGATTAATCTACTAGCGACAGTTGCTATTTTAGCCGGTAAAAACGATCAGCTAGAAATTGCACCAACTCAAACATTGTGCTTACATTAGCTTTATTAAGTAGCTATCTAGCTAATAGCAACAGTAGCCATTTTAATGGGCTAAAGTGATAGCTAGAAATTATTCCGAACAACGTATCTAGCATTGTGCTAACATTAAATGTATTAGGTAGGTAGCTAGCTAGCGTTAGCCTGTGTCTGATAAAAGCTGCTGGCAACAGTTGCCATTTTTGAATGGGCTAAAGTGATGGCTGATAGCTAGAAATTATTTCAAACAACTCATCTAGCAATGTGCTAACATTAGCTTTATTAGGTAGCTAGCTAGCATTAGCCTGTGTCTGATAATAAAGCCACAGTAGCTATTTCAGAACTCCTTTATTCTTCTCCCAAAGGGAACATTTTTGAACACATTTTAGCTAAGAAATGAGCTGCAGCTTGAAATGAGAAACTGATTTAATTGTTTTGTTGAACATCAAAAACCTATTTAAAAAATCTCTGGATTTATGCTCCCATGTTTAGTTGACCTTGTGTCACCAGCCTGTTGTTTGCTACAACACATTATTAAAAAAAGTGTTTTGCAACAGGCAAATTTGCTCTCAAAGACTATTTTTGTTCTAGCTGTCAATATTCAAAGCTGATGGAAAGTGCCTCTCAGAAAAAAAGAGGCCTCTCACAGACTTGGTACAAATGAGCCGACGTTGGAGTTGCCAGGGCAACAAGCCCCATGATCCCTGATTGACGAATCGCAGCCACATCAGAAGAAGCTGGTGTTGCAAAGTCGGACGCAAACAAAAATACAAATACAATACTTCCACTTAAATGCCTACAGCTGCTGTTACACACCCCCCCCCCCCCTCCCCACAATGTTGTTTTTAGAGCAAATGGTCATTTCTCAGCGTGAATACAGTGAGCCAAAGTGTGTATTTTTGGTTTGTGGATAATCAGTCAGTCAGAGAAACAGTTTTACACTGAAACTCGGTCCTTCTGGATACTTCACTGTGTATGGTTTACAAACTGCCTGCACTTTGCTTCAGTGGAGAGTGAGTGAGATCCCTGTGGACCGAACGAAAGAAAAATCAGGCACACACCAAGTTCATATTTTAGTCTGTGCTAAAGTACCTTACATGATTTTTCCCCTGGCTGGAAGCAAGAGAAAAAGGAAACCGCCAGCAGCATTTCCTGCTGTACGATTTGTATTACTTCTCCTTTCTCCCTCTCTTTCCGACTGTCTTATTATCCCTCACTCTTCCTTTCCTCCGTGTATTCTGAGATGCAGAAAGCCATGCGATAATTCACACTGACTGGATCTCACGCCAGTGCCCCCATCACTTGGACACTCACACACTCATGCTGTTATATACACACATGCTTTGCACCGCCTCCCTTTTACCAAAGCCTTGTCATGCTATCCATCTTGTAAACATGGAGCATAGAAGCTAAAGCATTACAGGAGATCTGGGACCAAACTCTCTTCATTCATCCCCTCCGATACTCGCTGGTTAGAGTCCCTGCCTGCCTTCATCTCCACATGTTTCCTCTTTGCCTATCTTTGTCCTCCTCATCTATTTGCTTTTTGTGTGCAACCTCACTGCAAATCTAATGGCAGCAGAGGTCTTTATCTGGCAGGGGAGCAGGGTCTCCTCTATAGAGCTGCCCCTGGCTACAGTAAACACACAGACATACATTAAGCCTCAGCAATGCACTCGAAGAGGAATAGAAACGGAATTTAAAAGTAGCACGCAGAGAAACAACAACGGGATGGTTTTGTTTGTTCCTTTGTTTGTTCTCCTGCTTTCTTGTTATGCAGCACGGTACATATCAAAATGGATAATAACAAAAAAAGCATGATTTGCATTCGGTGGGTCAGTCACCGAAGAAACTAAAACTAAATAGGTTTGTTGATGATGAGCAGAGACACGACACGACGACACACAGCAAAGTGTCACAAGTTCAAATCAAATTTAGACGTGCTGGGCTAAAATGATTGGCTCTTTAATTAATTGCATTATCATCAGCAAACACAGTGATTTTTTCCCAGCCTTGAAGGCTCCTGAAAGAAGACAGATATAATTTAGCTGAGGCCACTCCACTCTCACTGCAGGCGGAAATCAACAGATCACACAAAGTCACAGTGCCCCCTACTGGCCAACACGTGAACAACACACTGAAACAGCTTCACCCTGGGCATTGCATCCAGCAGCAGAAAGCCAAAGGGTGGAAGTGAGGGAGGGGGGGGGGGGGGGGGGGGGTATTTATGCACAGAACCATGGGACACTCGGAGAATAGCATCCCTTAAGAATATGAAAAGGATTTGCTGCCAAGTGCCTGGCAGTCCGTGCAGTGCTCATGCATACTCAATTTCAGGGTTGCATTTGATAGAAAACAGCTTTAACTGATAGTGGAATGTGGATGTGTGGCAGTGAAATGATTCAACCTTGCATGTAAAAGCATTTGTAGGCTGCCAAGAGAAGGGTTTAAAAGGAAAGAGTTTACAGTATGGACTCAAATATTATAATGGTTTACTGTATGTGTGTATATTCAGATGTATATACGATACAACTTTATTAATCCCTTAAAAGGAAATTCAGCATAGACCGCTAGATTTCCATAAAGGATAACATAAGGCCGTACAAATAAATATAATAATAGTAATAGATCAAATATATTTAGAATGTACATGTAATGAATAAATGTATTTACATGTATTGAAAGTTCATGTTCAAAACTGTTTACTCGTTAATATTTTAACTTTATATTCGATCCAAATTATTGCCTTTTTTCTGGTGTTATTATTTTTATTTTAATATTATTATAATTGGATCTATATGCAAAAAAGTGTGGGTCCAAAGAAGTGTACTTCTATTTCTCAATGTATTCAAAATGCTATACTGTACATATATATATATATATATATATACTGATATATGTGTGTGTGAAATGTCACCCTGACAGGATCTAAATGATTGTGTTTCAGTGACAGAATTGACTTGTTTTCCATCCTGGGAGCAGAGGCTCTGCCTGCGGGTCCTCTGGAGACCAATGGAGATGCTGATCCAGAGACTCTGAATAATGGAGGACAACGAGCTCACTGTGTTGCAGCTGAGACTCTCCTGGATATCAGGACATTTTGTTTCCTGCAGCTGGAAGATACTATCGCATAAATCTTAATTGGGCTGGATGTCTCCAACTAAAAATGACTACTAGGAAAAAGTCTGTTCGAGTCAGTTACAGAATAAAACTCATATTAACAATCGCTGAAGTCAATATGTTCAAAACCATTTAAAGAGGACATGTAAGGGTCATTTTCAGGTTCATACTTGTATTCTGTGCCTCTATTTAGCCATCTTAACATGCTTTAAAGAGGCCATATTGTGCGTTTTGGGGTTTTCCCTTTCTTGTAGTGCGTTATAGGTTTTTAGTGCATGTCTGCAAAGGCTTAAAATGTGTAAAATGTGTGTTCCCTTCTCTCACACACATCCCCTGCCTGAAACGCCTCCATTGGACTCCTTTGTTTACTTCCGGAACACGTGTGTTTCTATTGGCTAGCGCTCCAACACATTGTACGTGATAGGCTAAAGGGGCGGGACATCTCTAAGCGGTTGACCGATCACAACAGAGCCGGCCAGCTAACCAATCAGAGCAGACTGGGCTCTGGTTTCAGACAGAGGGTGAAAAGAGGTGCTGCAGCACAGACAGTATGAGAACAATAAAGAGCTTTTTGAACACTAAAGCATGGAGACATGTCCCAGAGGCTAAACACACCAATATGAACCTGAAAATGAGCAGAATATGTTGTCTTTACATTTGTGTTCCCTTGTTTATATTGCAAATGGAGCAGCTGTCATGCAAGAATAAATCCGGTCTTGATCTGATAATAAAGTATTAATACGTCACATCTTAAATAATTGTATTTATGCTTCAATCTGAGCAAAATAGCTGTTTGAAATCATTACAATAACACAATGTTAATTCCAATATAAAGTGATGTTTCTCTCCAACCTCTGCCTCACAGACTCTGTCACAAACACAGAGACTGTCCACATGAATCCAGCTCCAAGCAGCCTTGCCAGAGAGACTTGTTGTGCTAAAGTGATGCAGTTTGTTGGGAAACAACCGTAGCGGAACGGGCATATGGTTGAACTGGGCAGAGCATATGTCCCCAGCTTTCAGTCTTTCTCCACAAACATGACAGACCCAGGCCAAACGTCCCCGGGCACAGAATCTGCTCCTTGCTTCTTCACAAGCGCTCCCCAAGTGTTGCAGGAACAACCCTTTGGAGGAACGAAGCTGTAGAAACTCAAAGCTTAATGACCGTAAAGCAGCAGAAGAAAAGCTGGTGGTTTTGTACATCCTCCTGCCACATGTGTCAAACTCAAGGCCCGGGGGCCAAATCAGGCCCGTGGTGGATTTAATTTCGGCTCGCAGGATAATTTCTAATTATTGTTAGATCTGGCCCGCCGGTATATTGCACGCACACCTTCACTCCATCCTGAGGGTCTCCTCAGCTCAGAGCCTGAGCCCAAACATTGATGAACTTGCACCCAAGATGAGATGCCAAGTATCTGAGCTAGCATCACAGAGCAGCACACTGAGTTTAATGGATGTTTCCTTCTGCACTTTCTCTCTCACGACAACAGGGCATGTTTGGTTTGTTCTTTGAGGGAAATAGTTTTGTTGAAGCTCTTGTTGGCCTGTGGAAAAATGTAATCATAAGAAATGACTCTGGAGAAGCTGCAGATAGAGCCATAAGAAATGAATGCAGCTGATTATTTAATGTTTCATGTATTTTTTATAGGCAATAATTGAAGCTTTGTTAGTTCCAGGTTTAATATGTGCAATAAGTTCATTTCAATAAGTTCTGCAATAAACATTGAACCAGTCCGGCCCTCGACTAGTACCCATTTTTGTAATTTTGGCCCACTGTGTATTTGAGTTTGACCCCCCTGCTCTATGCACTAAACATATTCTTCACCTGGGAGGGGAATATATGTTGAATTGCATTCATGAATACATTGATATTTGCAGGTATATATATATATATATATATATATATATATATATATATATATATATATATATATATATATATATATAAAGTAAAAGTGCAAGTTCAAAACTGTTCACTCAGTTGTATTTCTACTTTATATTTGATCCAAACTGTTGCGTTTTAGTGAAGAAGTTTCCTTTTTAAAAGGTCTTTAGATTTACATTTATAAGATAAAATAAAGCTTTATTAATTCCAAAACAGACGTTTTCAGATTAAAATAATAGCAAAAGTTGTAACATTAAGTTCACAAATTCACAGATATGAGTAAATATTTGTTAAATTAATAAAAATATAGTTACATTTCATTTAAATGAATTGTAATAGTGTATTATAGTTATACTGATAAATGGGATCTGTACTTTATCATTTGTATTATTATTATTATTATTATTATTATTATCATTATTATTATTATTATTATTATTATTATTATTATTATTATTATTATTATTATTATTAATAACCAAACGTCCCGGGCAGCACATCTGCTCCTTGCTTCTTCACAAGTGTTGCAGAAACAACTCTTTGGAGGAATAAAGCTGTAGAAACTCAAAGCTTAAAGGTGGGGTAGGTAAGAATGGAGAAACCAGCTCGAGTGCGCTAGAATTTGAAAATACACAACCGGAAAAAATCTGCCCCTTCCTTCAGACTTCCTTCCAGAGCCCCTCCTCCAACACACACGAACGCGCACATGACCAATGAGGGCACGAGATAAGTTTGTGCACAGATGGAAGGCTGACAGGCAGGTAGGCCATCCAGTTACTTTAGCCGGGCCGGCTCAGATGATTGGTCTTGCTTTTTACAGCGCCACGGCTTCTTCCACAGATGATATTTTTTATGTATTTTTTGTCAAAGCTCTTCAGATATTCATTGCTATCGGGACGTTAAGAGCATTCCATGGAATATAACAAGTGTTTTCTGAAGTGAATTACAGACCCCACCTGTAATGACCGTAAAGAAGCAGCAGAGAAGCTGGTGTTCTTTTACATCCTCCTATGAACTAAATATACACTTCACCTGGGGGGGTGGAGCGGGGGGATACATGTTGAATTGCATTTAAGAATACATTGATCTCTGCAGGTAAAGAGCAATCTCTGGAAAGTGTCCACTTATGACGGATGGTCTCAGATCAGCCATCTGTTCTCCGCTGACAACTTCAAATATAACCCTCTGAAGATTTATGAGAAGGAGTTATAGCTGCTATAGCTTTATTATATATTACTAACCATAAATTAGAAATGTCTCTCGTGTTTATTAATGTCCTCGCTGTACTTAGGCTGCATTCACACATTATATTTAAATACAATGTGTCTTTTATCAACTTGAATCGAACAAAAGGAAATAAATACAGCTCAAACAGCTGGACCGTCTTCCATTTGAGTCAAATAGAGACAAAGGGGAGCAATAAAAGATGATTTAATGATCACATGAGGTTATTCATATGGAAAGCTTTACTCACATACAAACGAATAAATCCGCCTGCCTTATGGTTTCAGTGTGTTGTTGGTTTAAGTTATATTTGATCTGCCTCATGCACATCATTTGACTAATTATTCATTCTTCCTTTATCCAGAACTCTAGAGGACAAACAAGGTCCTTCTTCTGTTATTTGGATTGTGTTCCTCTACTTTGACATGTGTCCATGCTTTAATGTTCAAAAAGGTCATAATAACTTATTATGTAAAAGATGCCGCTGCTGTTAGTAATTGATACCAAAATAACTGATTAGCATCTGCGTTTGCTTGGGACAGGAAAGTACGTAAATACACTGAAAAAACTGAAAGGTTGACTTTAATTAAATGTATTATGTCAACAGTTGAAGGCATTCATATTAAGTTGAACCCATTTAAACATAATATTGTTGCTTTGAACTAACATTATACAGTGATGTGAAATCTGTTGACATGATACATTTAATTAAAGTCAACATTTCAGTGTTTCCTGTGTAGTTACATTGGATTCATTTCAATAATGTACTTAGTTTCTATAGTAACTTAACATAAAATAAATTACATGTCATTTGTTAGACACTTTTATCCAAAGCGACTTACATACGTTCAGTACTGTGGACAATCTGTCTTGCCCAGGGACACAACGACATGCTGACTGCAGTGGGGTTTGAACTTCCTATCCCCTGATTCGAAGTCCAGCCATTTCTACGCATGACAACACACTTTGCTCTCTCGCCGCACAGTGAAGCGTTCCCGCATTGACATCACTTCCGGCTTCCCCAAAAACTTCAAAATGCGTCGAAGGAATTTCCCCGCGATTTTCGAAATTATTGATATTTATCGGAACGGTATCGCACCTTCTTTTTTAAACTGACGGTTCGAGGTGACTAGTACACTCTCCACTGAGCCACAGCCTATTAGCTGACACATTACGTAATCCTTGCTTGTGGCAGTCAGATATAGACCGAAATTCTCAATGTTGTACTTTTATATAATTGTATGAAGAAACTAGCTTTTGATTTTGTTTTTATGAGAGAAGTAGAAATATTTTCTAGTAGGATGTTTTCACTTCATGCACATTTGACTTGTTGAACAGGTGTCGCTCCACATGACCCATGATTAATGCACATGTCGGACAAGTGTCTTTGAGAACAGACTTCAGAGAGGAAACTACATCCTTTCCTCGGGCAGTTCCTCACAGAGCTGCAATCTCCGTCTCTTCTGCCTCAGTGGACTCCGTCTGGACTTTGGGACCACAGGTTTTCCTTTCTCACAGAAGGAATAAGATAAAGGGAAAGAACAACAGGATATACCCAGCATGCTTTGTGGTTGAAATTGGTGTGACATGTTCCATTATATAAGTGATAAATCTGTCTGTTTTCTACTATATTGAGTTAATAGCCTACAGCTCATGTTGCCTTGACAGGTGATCAAATGCTACAAGACAAAGGCTTTTATATAATGTTTGAATAACATGTGAAACAACATATTTGCTTCTAAAATCATTTTTAAAGTATTAAGCATTCAAAATATATAAGGGTTATCCCTATCACTGAAGTGAAATGCGTTATCAGATGGTTGTTGTATTTACATTTTAGTTTTTGAGAAACATTTATTGCCAGCAGGTGCAAACGAGCTACAACGACCAAAAGCATTTCCATTAGGAGAAACTTGCTGCAGCTAATCTGCCAGAACACATGCAAATAAAAAACATCTTAGCCGAAACATGCGCACAATTTAGAAAACATTCACCGACTTCACGAAAGATCTGCAGCGTTTACTCAAAGCGTATAAACAAAATTCTGGAAGAAGCTTAAAAACACAACGGAAACCATATCTGAAATGACTAGGTTAGCTATGTTAGCTAGCTAGCTTACAGCAGATCATCAGAAGGAGTCATGTGATCACATTGTTAAAATAAAACCATAAAACATTTTAGGTGAGTTTCCAACAACAGAGACAACTTTATAATCCTGAACGTCACCAAGTGCTCCGTACCAGCTGTGTGCGTCACTCTTTAGTGTCCCCTGGTCTCCCAGCTGTGTGCGTCACTCTTTAGTGTCCCCTGGTCTCCCAGCTGTGTGCGTCACTCTTTAGTGTGCCCTGGTCTCCCAGCTGTGTGCGTCACTCTTTAGTGTCCCCTGGTCTCCCAGTTGTGTGCGTCACTCTTTAGTGTCCCCTGGTCTCCCAGCTGTGTGCGTCACTCTTTAGTTTCCCCTGGTCTCCCAGCTGTGTGCGTCACTCTTTAGTGTCCCCTGGTCTCCCAGCTGTGTGCGTCACTCTTTAGTGTCCCCTGGTCTCCCAGCTGTGTGCGTCACTCTTTAGTGTCCCCTGGTCTCCCAGCTGTGTGCGTCACTCTTTAGTGTCCCCTGGTCTCCCAGCTGTGTGCGTCACTCTTTAGTTTCCCCTGGTCTCCAGCTGTGTGCGTCACTCTTTAGTGTCCCCTGGTCTCCCAGCTGTGTGCGTCACTCTTTAGTGTGCCCTGGTCTCCCAGCTGTGTGCGTCACTCTTTAGTGTCCCCTGGTCTCCCAGCTGTGTGCGTCACTCTTTAGTGTCCCCTGGTCTCCCAGCTGTGTGCGTCACTCTTTAGTGTCCCCTGGTCTCCCAGCTGTGTGCGTCACTCTTTAGTGTGCCCTGGTCTCCGAGCTGTGTGCGTCACTCTTTAGTGTCCCCTGGTCTCCCAGCTGTGTGCGTCACTCTTTAGTGTCCCCTGGTCTCCCAGCTGTGTGCGTCACTCTTTAGTGTGCCCTGGTCTCCGAGCTGTGTGCGTCACTCTTTAGTGTCCCCTGGTTTCTGTTTTGATTTGAGCTTCTTGGAGCATTTTGTTTATGCAGCTTTTAGTAAATGCTGTGCATGTTTCGTCAGCATCTTAGTTGCAATTTTAACTTTTCATAGGATGCAATGTTGAACCACGTAATGACGTTGTAGCTGCGTAGGTCACATTTTGCATATTGTAGAGCTTAGAGATAGGGAGTTAGAGGCGGTGCAAGGAAGGTGCAAAATGGTACTTTATTCCAAAGCTGCAAAGGACATGTTGTCGGGTCGCAGCCCGGATCGACAAGAGAAAGAGCCAGGAGGGCACACACTATATAGGTAACACATAACATGTCCGTGTTGGAACAATAGCCGCAACTGTAGTTCCAAGTTTGAATTATGTCCCAGTGGTTAAATAGGTGGTCACCACAATCTAACTACTATGAAACTAAACCAAGCATCAAGAGCAAGTCATCTTTTGTTTTGTATTATTATATTATTATTATTTGTATCTATTAAAAATTACCATCTTACAGTAATGACTGTTTTTAAATGCCATTTTCTAAATGTCTGTCATTTTTGTAAAGCACTTTGAATTGCCTTGCGTTGAAAGGTGCTATATAAATAAACATGGCTTGCCTACAGTACATCAGAGCGGATTAGGCTCATGAACCCTGTCACAAACCAAAATGCTGTAAACACATTTGGAATAAGGTAAAAAAATATCAATATTTCTTTGCACGTTTTGATGCACAATGGCTCTTTAAACTAGATTTGTGTCCTGTAATTGTATCTGTAGCTAACAACCCCCCCCCTTTCTTTCTGCACATTTGTTCCACTCAGCAGGTTAACATGGACGCCGTCCAACTTCCCCGCTGTCTGCAGGGGAACAGAAGGTCTCTGCAGTAATCTGTTTCCATTTCCTTTACAATACGCCAATTAGCTTCCCCCGGTGACTAAACAAAGATTTTTCTCAATGTAATATAATTAGGAAGCGATTTTCGTTTAGTTATAAAAACAACCAAAAAAAAGCAAACTCCCACACTGGCTCCCACGGGGATTCAAATGATATGTAATTCAGGTTTAATGGGTCTCCGTGACAATAACAAGCAACGATGAATATGAATATTTCAAAAAGACAGTAGCAGCCTGTATGGGTTTTAAAATACTAGCTGGGAAAAAGGAAGCAGTGTGTCCTGCTGAGTGCGAACAGAAGTTTATTCAGACTCAGAAACGGACCGTGCACTTAGGAGTACAGGCGACACGGAGAGACACTGATAAGAATCTGCAGCCGCCTCCTGCTCTCATTCCTTTCTAGAGCGGACTGTAAATATTCGGGGACAGTCAGCCGAGCTCCATGCTGTTTGTCAGCTTCACATTGTATGCTTCCACACTTTCATGCTGGTTCAAGCCCGGTCCAACCCTGGGCTGCCAGTGTCAGCCACAGAGCAAACTAACAGGGAAACAGGCGGCCATGTTCACTGCTAGTGTTTACTTCCAAAGCTTCTCCAAACTATCTTGAATTCACACCGACATTTCCTTCTCTTATCTCTAGATTAGTAATTCGCCACAAAGTACTTGAGACTGTAGGTAGCTCAACTTAATCACTATTTGATGTTAAAGGGGTCCTATTATTCTCATTTCAGGTTCATATTAGCATGTAGCATTGGTGAACCGTCAGGGTATTCAGAGAATATCCTGAAACAGATCAAATAAACAAAAAATCGATTTAATTATATAATATATTTTAAATAAAATGTAATTAAAATGAATAAATGAGAATCGTGTCTGTGTTGTTGATCTGTAATATCACAGTGTTCCGTTGATTGGTTTGTCTTTCTCTGTCCATGCACTACGCATTTGAGTGGTTTGAGTGGCGGCGGGGTGTGTGTGTGTCTACAGAAGGTCCAGTTGTGATAGACATGGTTCGTTACTGGTATGTAGTGCCTCTACTGGGACATGTCAGCACCTCTTTTCACCCTCTGTCTGAAACCAGAGCCCAGTCAGCTCTGATTGTTCATGCAATCATTCATAATGACACTGAATTTAATATTCAAATCAGTCAATAAGCAGGACTTAAGGTATTCTCACAGAAAAGATTGGAAACCGCAGCTACTTTATTCTGTACTGTATTGTATTTAAACTCTAGACCAGAATCACCAGAACAGTTCACTTAGCTGACAGGATGCCAAGTAGTTTCAAAGCACATTTTAAAATATCTATATTTTATTCAATATCCTCCCCACCTCCTGCCAGGCAGCAGCAGCACCTTTCCTGAACTGAACTCAATTAAATTCTGCTTCTGACCCATTTCCCTTGCAATGAGCTCGGGGAAGTTTCTGAAGAAGGCATATCTGCTTTTGCCCAGAGGACGGTGGCTTCAAGGAGCAAGATCACCACTCTGAGGTAAACATAATCAAGATCACCACTCTGAGGTAAACATAATCAAGATCACCACTCTGAGGTAAACATAATCACAAGCACATGTCTTCCTCTGCAACCAGCGCAAAGACACAGTGGGGAGAAGAAGAAGAAAGACTCCTGCTAGCATCCTTTTGGTTTTCTGTCATTCACTACACAGACTTCAGTCAACACCACAGGCTAATCACTACTTAAATCAATTGGGCAAATCAAACAGTGTGTCTGCATACTGATGAGAAACACAATAACGTGCACCAATGGAAAGCCTCCATGTTGAGCGAGGAGCCGAATTCAAAGAGAATCTATTAGCAGATGAAGTGGTAACGATTTTAAGACACAAGCCTATTAAAAACCATTTTCTTTAATGAGCCGAAGAGAAAGCTCGGGGTCTATGGAGTCCAGTTGGGCTCCTATCAGCTCCAGTGTGGAACAAAAACAAGCGCATGGGCCACTGGGAGACTCCTGCGAACGTTATCAGCACTCCGTAACTATTCTAAACTGACATCAATTGCTGCGCCGGCCTGATCCCAGCGGACCTAGTTAGCTCCATTTAATGGCAAAATGAGCCAACTTTTAAGTCCCGCTCTGGCACCGCAAGCTGCATCCTGGCTGTGTTGTTGTATTAGATGGTGAATATAAAAAGATATCACACTAATTACTGAAGGGACACAGCTTTGGGAAGGCTAAACATTTGAACATTTGTTACCGCGTGGAGCCATTTTGTCTTTGGCCCTCATAAAAAGACATTTCCACAATGAAGCTGTAGCGGTGGGACAATGTGCGGCATAAGGCATCACTTGGGCATTACCCATGGTTATTTCTAATCATTAGCTTGTATATTTAGTGGGGGAGTAATTAAAGGAAATGCATGTCTTGTATACTACTAGTTTGAGTCATTTTGTTTATTATGATGCTTTAATCCCAAACAATAAGAAGTCACAAATATAATCTTGCAATTGTCGGAGAGAAACTCCCTCGAGGAACCACAGGGTCATAACAGACTGAGTATAGCAACACCTGAGTGTATTGCATTACTTATAAACTCAACTGTTCACATATAACAATCAACATAGATGTATTAAACCTTACTAGTGACAAAGTCTGGCTTGATAACATATATAAATACAATCTTAGATTGTGATACTTCAGCACAAATACGCTGCTTTAGGTACAGTAGACTTAAAGGTGGGGAATGTCATTTTGGAGAAACCAGCTCGAGTGCGCTAGAATTTGAAAATACACAGCCGGAAAAAAACTGCCCCTTCCTTCAGACTTCCTTACATAGCCCCTCCTCCAACACACACGAACGTGCACATGACCAATGAGGTAAATTTGTGCACAGATGGAAGGCTGACAGGCAGGTAGGCCATCCAGTTACTTTAGCCGGGCCGGCTCAGATGAGCGTCACGGCTTCCACAGATGATATTTTTTTATGGATTTTTTGTCATTTCATGTATTCATTGCTATCGGGAGCATTCCATGGAATATAACAAAAAGTGTTTCTGAAGTGAATGACATACCCCACCTTTAACTGCACCTATAGGCAAAACACGTAAATAACAAACTGTAACAATGATAAGCAATGAGCTGTGTGCCAAAAAGACATATCTTCACTTAAATGCATTTCTTAAGGAAAGCCAAGAAAACATGGGTTACCTACAAAATGTGAACGCATAACAGATGCAGAGTCCCAAAGGAAAGCAATGCTTTAATATGACAGTAAAAGGTCAGATGTTCATAGCTCTGTTTCACAATAGTTTTGAAGACTCTTATTACTCCCCAGTCCTTTGATGAGAGGGAGACAAAGCAGGTGAGGGTTGGGAATATAATGAAGATATAAAGGTGAAAGTGAACTCACCGCTGCCCTTTGAGAGGCCGGCTGACATTTCCTGCATCGTGCCAATCGGATCAGAACAAATGTCCCAGGGGGGGGGGGGGAGCTTCTGCACTTTTGAAGGATGCAACCCCCGACCACATGCTTCTTTTTTAAATTTTTATAAACCAAGTATGTGTGTGAACTTTATATTCAGGGCCGGCCCTTGGCATAGGCAGTATAGGCGAATGCTAAGGGCGCATCAATCTACGGAGCCCCCTAGGGGACATGGAGAAGACAAAAAGAAGTTATTTGAAAAAATAAATAATAATGCTTTGCGAGATCTCGCAAAACCTTTGCGAGATATATACAGAGCATTTCACTCCATTCACACGCTCACACGCCACACCTTATATTTCTCACGCAGAGATTTCTTTCCAGGGTACCCCCCCCCCCACCGTTGGCGTTTGCGATACAGAGGGCTTCATACTCCACAACCCCCCCCCCTTCATGGGAACTTTGAGGGGAGCCAGAAGTTGGAGTACCAACCGCCGCTGCCAACATCTCACTCTGAACTCTGTTCAAAACTTGAGAGCCCTGTATATAAGATAATAAGATGTACTTTCTTGATCCACAATCGGGAAATTGTGTTGTTATGAAATTAAAAATATATATTTCTTTCATTTCTAACTTTTTTTTTTTTTTTTTTTTTTGCCATAGTGACCAGTCAAAGTCACACACTCACACAAACTAAAAACCATGTCAGCAGCAGACTATAGTGTGTACTACGAGTGTAAGTTAAGGTATTGTTACATGGTTGCTTATACCATGATGACAGCTCCAGTTCCAACACCACAAACGGCCGTATAACTGCAAGAAAAATTGGTGAAAACGTTCTAAATATGGCGTACATTTAAATTGATTTCAACCATGGAACATCATCTACTGTGGGTAATGCACTGACTATGGTTAAGTACCTCATTCCGGCCTGTTCAAGTGCCTTTTATGGTTCAAATCTTTATGACCATTAATGCTCTAATATACCTCCACCATGCCTTATGCTCTCTTACATGTCGAGTAAAATTAAGAGCTGTCCAGTGCAATCAGTACTCCCCGACGGCAAGTTAAAATATATTCTAAATATAGCAAACACTTAAACTGATGCCACCGCCCACAGCAGTACATCACTCCTGTCTGTTTCTCCTCACTGCGTCTACTGTAGGTTATATACAGAGGGGGCGGGAGAACTACGAATATTTCAATTAAAAAGGAAATATTCTGCTCATTTCCAGGTTCATATCAGTATGTGTAGTGTCTCTACTTTAAAGAGTCCTCTCCTGCTGATGTTCAGGTGTATATCAGTATGTGTATCTACTTTAAAGAGTCCTCTCCTACTGATGTTCAGGTGTATATCAGTATGTAGTGTCTCTACTTTAAAGAGTCCTCTCCTGCTGATGTTCAGGTGTATATCAGTATGTAGCGTCTCTACTTTAAAGAGTCCTCTCCTGCTGATGTTCAGGTGTATATCAGAATGTAGTGTCTCTACTTTAAAGAGTCCTCTCCTGCTGATGTTCAGGTGTATATCAGTATGTAGTGTCTCTACTTTAAAGAGTCCTCTCCTGCTGATGTTCAGGTGTATATCAGTATGTAGTGTCTCTACTTTAAAGAGTCCTCTCCTGCTGATGTTCAGGTGTATATCAGTATGTAGTGTCTCTACTTTAAAGAGTCTTCTCCTGCTGATGTTCAGGTGTATATCAGTATGTAGCTTGTGTCTCTACTTTAAAGAGTCCTCTACTGCTGATGTTCAGGTGTATATCAGTATGTAGTGTCTCTACTGGGACATGTCTCCATGCTTTAATGTTCAAAAAGCTCTTTATTTCTCTCATGCTGCCGCACCTCTGTTCACCCTCTGTCTGAAACCAGAGCCCAGTCTGCTCTGATTGGTTAGCTGGCCGGCTCTGTTGTGATTGTTCAACCACTTAGACTTTTCCCGCCCCCTTATCACGTGCTATGTGACGGAGCGCTAGCCAATAGGAGCGTGAGGGTTACAAAGTGATGTCACTATGTTCAGGAAGTGACCAAATTAGTCCAATGGAGGCGTTTCCATGGATGTATTAAGATAACTGGATGTAACGTTGGAGGCGGGACCCCGTTCAATCCTATGATAGTTTCTCAGTGGCGCATGAAGCAGGAGCAAAAGTACCCGAATCTGCTCAGTAAAATTAATGGAGAATGAAAATACCTCTGAATTCGGCTTTTAGAGCATTTTACAACTCTTTGACCCTAATGATTAAAATAAGGGCTATATGTGTTTGTACTTGATAGTTTATGTATCCAAAGAAAAATAATCAGCTGATTTACAGACGTCTTTTCCCAATGTAAGTCAATGGGGAACGTATTTTTGGGCCCAATGACGTTGTAGTACCACCGTTTGGCCACTATGAAAATGTGCTTCAACGTCCGAAGCACTTGTGACGGTACGCAGGGATTTAAGCCTTTACAGACCATTTACATGCACACAAACCTATAAACGCAAAAAGGAAAGGGAAAACCCCCAAAAGCATAATTTAAAATACACTGGTGTCTGTTTCTTGGTAAACATCAATGGTAAAACAAATCTAGGTTTTATTTTCCCGCCTCCAGCCCCTGCAGGGAGTGGAGGTGTCACAGGAAACGTGTTGATCGCAGCTCACTAGGAAGCACTCAGGTCATCTGGACCGTCTCCAAACCGTTACCGTCGAAGGGAAATCCCCCAGACAATGTGAGCGTGTGCATCTGCGTGTCCGCACATCTCCATGTTCAGACGTGTGACTGTGAGACTTTGTGTTGACATCTTAGTCTAGCAAGCTTTATGTAAGTGTCTGACAAATGTGTGGGGGTGGTTGCGGTCCCCATGAGTCTGTAACTGTGCTCTAGTTTAGCATTTTAGACATAACACTACTGAATGATGGGAAGAAAGTGACAGCAGATATGGTCTCTAAAGAAGGAAATTACTTTAAATTCTTAACTGGATATAAACAGCTAGATGTAATCCACATTAAACTACCTGCATTTCAGTTGAAAAGGCTCATGGGTATGTTTTAAACTGCATATTATCCTAAGAAAAATAACCCACTATTACTGATAATGCAACTCTTTCACTTAATGTGCATTTACAGGATCTGTGGAAGAGACACTGAAGTCCTATTTGCACACGAATTATGCTACTTTGACACATAAAGGGGTTTATAATTATGTGGTTCTAAATCGTTTCTGCTTTGTCTGTAATGTGAGAAGTAGAAACGAAAGCAGGCATCACACTGTCCTTTGTAGACGAGCCTTATTTCCACTTTCTTTGTCATTTTTAAAGTAGGTAGCATCTTATTTCTCTCCTCAAAAGCAAATACTACCTTCCTAGATAAGGCTCTGTTACAAGTATTTAAAAAAAAAATTGAAGTTACACGTATCAGAAAGGAATTTTTTTTAACAACACTCAAGCCCCGATTTATTTGACCAGGAGTGATTTTCGCCCCTCCCCACAGAAATAATTAGACAAAACTCTTCAAAAAACAAGCCCTTCAATAATTAAGTAGACATAAAAAATTAGCAAAGCATTTCTCAGACATTGAAGTATAAATTAAAATATACACATTAAATGAGGCAGGCCCTACAAGTTCTTCAATCAGGCTGTTGCTATGAGGCCCTATCATGCTTTTAGGGGGTGTTCCCTTTCCTCTGGTGTGTTATATTGGATTTTAGTGCATGTAAACGGTTTGCAAAGACCAACATCCCTGTGTTCCCTCCAGAGGGAGTTACTCTCCCACACACTACTAACATAAACAACCTTTTGAACATTAAATCATGGAGAAATGTCACAGAAGAGACACTAAATACTGATACACATGAAAATGAGCAGAATATGTGCAACTATTTGTGTTAACAATCCGATTGCTGAAAATACAGCTAATTAGACTAATATTTGGGAACAGTGCTTTAGTGTTGAATCCTAAAACCTTGACATAAGTCAGCGTTTTAACTAATTGTATTTAGTTGTTTAAGTTCAACCCACGCTTAAGAGGTTTTAAAGTGTTGTCTTACCTCCAGAGAATTGCATTCACGCTTCAAAACTTATAAATGACGTTTTTACAGTTGAAAAAAACTTTTTAGATTCAATGTTGTTTTCCACAGAGCTAATTTCCTGCAGAAATCAAAAATGTTGTCTGGCTTTTTGTTGAGGGAACCAGGGGTGATGCAAAACCCACAAATGTCAACTTCATCCTGGCACAAGTGGAAAGGTCAGTAGGTTTACAGCCTGTCAGTAAGCAACACATTTCATGGCATCACTACAGTATAAGTCATGCAGAGTATTTCCATTCCCTTCAACATTGGTGCAATCACTCTAATTATCTTTATTAAAATAATTAGAATCCAGTAACAACAGTATATAAATCTCTTGTAGTGGGACTTTCTGTATTCTGGTGTGTGTGTGAGCATCTTCTCCAGCTGGATTTGACTACAGTGTGGTCTTAAAGTGCGGCGGTGGCTTCCTCACCACTGTGTGAGTCTCCTACGCACCCAAAAAAGTGTGTGAATATGTGTGTGTGTGGAGGCAGGGTCATAGAGGAGTAATAGGATTGCTCAGCCCCGCTCCCTCTCTCGACACCCCGGTTAAAGACAGGCCTCCTAAATCATCCTCACATCTCTGAGCAAGATGGAGGACCCGGCATCGTTGAAACCGCAGTACAGATACTGCCCGCGGCCCTGATCCCCCTCAAACCTCCTGGAATAATATCTACTCAGCATTCTGTAAATATCCACCGGGAGGATGTAGACCAGTTCATCGCGGCCGTGCCACAGATACTGTTACATGAGCCCTGCCTCTAATCCACAACTTCTGCTCTTTGTTCTTGAACTTTTCATCCTAAAAAAGGAGGCAGTGTGTGAGGTGAGGGAGTCAACTCGGCCGCCTTTATTCATTATTCATGTTCTGTACTCTCCTATCAGAGTCATGAGGAGACTGAAGCCAACCTTTTAGTGCTTTAAACTTTGAGTAATTCAGAATGTGAATTCTAACTTTTTTAATCCGAAATATTAAAGGGGCCCTATTCTGCTGATGTTCAGGTGTATATCAGTATGTAGAGTCTACTTTAAAGAGTCCTCTCCTGCTGATGTTCAGGTGTATATCAGTATGTAGTGTCTCTACTTTAAAGAGTCCTCTCCTGCTGATGTTCAGGTGTATATCAGTATGTAGTGTCTCTACTTTAAAGAGTCCTCTCCTTCTGATGTTCAGGTGTATATCAGTATGTAGTGTCTCTACTTTAAAGAGTCCTCTCCTGCTGATGTTCAGTTGTATATCAGTATGTAGTGTCTCTACTTTAAAGAGTCCTCTCCTGCTGATGTTCAGGTGTGTATCAGTATGTAGTGTCTCTACTTTAAAGAGTCCTCTCCTGCTGATGTTCAGGTGTATATCAGTATGTAGTGTCTCTACTTTAAAGAGTCCTCTCCTGCTGATGTTCAGGTGTATATCAGTATGTAGTAGTGCCTCTACTTTAAAGAGTCCTCTCCTGCTGATGTTCAGGTGTATATCAGTATGTAGAGTCTCTACTTTAAAGAGTCCTCTCCTGCTGATGTTCAGGTGTATATCAGTATGTAGTGTCTCTACTTTAAAGAGTCCTCTCCTGCTGATGTTCAGGTGTATATCAGTATGTAGTGTCTCTACTTTAAAGAGTCCTCTCCTGCTGATGTTCAGGTGTATATAAGTATGTAGTGTCTCTACTTTAAAGAGTCCTCTCCTGCTGATGTTCAGGTGTATATCAATATGTAGTGTCTCTACTTTAAAGAGTCCTCTCCTGCTGATGTTCAGGTGTATATCAGTGTGTAGTGTCTCTACTTTAAAGAGTCCTCTCCTGCTGATGTTCAGGTGTATATCAGTATGTAGTGTCTCTACTTTAAAGAGTCCTCTCCTGCTGATGTTCAGGTGTATATCAGTATGTAGTGTTTCTAATTTAAAGAGTCTTCTCCTGCTGATGTTCAGGTGTATATCAGTATGTAGTGTCCCTACTTTAAAGAGTCCTCTCCTGCTGATGTTCAGGTGTATATCAGTATGTAGTGTCTCTACTTTAAAGAGTCCTCTCCTGCTGATGTTCAGGTGTATATCAGTATTTAGTGTCTCTACTTTAAAGAGTCCTCTCCTGCTGATGTTCAGGTGTATATCAGTATGTAGTGTCTCTACTTTAAAGAGTCCTCTCCTGCTGATGTTCAGGTGTATATCAGTATGTATTGTCTCTACTTTAAAGAGTCCTCTCCTGCTGATGTCCGGGTGTATATCAGTATGTAGTGTCTCTACTTTAAAGAGTCCTCTCCTGCTGATGTTCAGGTGTATATCAGTATGTAATGTCTCTACTTTAAAGAGTCCTCTCCTGCTGATGTTCAGGTGTATATCAGTATGTAGTGTCTCTACTTTAAAGAGTCCTCTCCTGCTGATGTTCAGGTGTATATCAGTATGTAATGTCTCTACCTTTAAAGAGTCCTCTCCAGCTGATGTCCAGGTGTATATCAGTATGTAGTGTCTCTACTTTAAAGAGTCCTCTCCAGCTGATGTCCAGGTGTATATCAGTATGTAGTGTCTCTACTTTAAAGAGTCCTCTCCAGCTGATGTCCAGGTGTATATCAGTATAAGGCAGTATGAGAAAAAGAAAGAGCTTTTTGAACATTAAAGCATGGAGACATGTCAGAGTAGAGACACTACATATCTGTATGTATACCCTGACATAGGCCACTGATGGGAAAATATACTTATTTATTTTACTATTTCTCCACTACACTTTTTACTATACCAATAATGACAAGAAAGACATTTTTATTTTCCTTTCTGTTTTATTTCCTTTTTTATATGACACCTGCAGTGTGTTTTCTGGTTTTAATATCTGTGTTGCAGTAGCACAGTCACAGCCCAGAGCATCTGTCCCAGACCATAGAAATAATGGTCAGGTCTTTATGTGTTTTTTTGACCTCAGGTGAATAAAGAAAGGTCAGTGGACACCAAAGTTTTCCAAGAACAAGATGACAAGGAGCCTGACTGCTGTAACATAACAAAACTGCTGAGCCCTTCAGTAGCGCAGTGTGAGCAAAGGACAGACACACTGGAGAGGAGGGGACAAGCATGACTGATACAGTTATAGGAACAGTATTAAATGGTGAATGGACCCATCAAAGTGCTTTTACAAACACGTCAGCATTCAGCCATTCATACACATTCATACAAAGTGCCACTAGCTCAGATAAACTAACATTCACACACACTGTTTGCTATCGGGAAAGTGCATTGTTTCAAATGCATTCTGAGCCATTGCTATTATGTTACTAGTGGAAAAACATCACACCACAGAGCAACTCCAGTAAACTGATTATCATTTATGAATATACAACGTTCCAAGTGTAGCCATGCATGAACTAAATCATAAGCCCCAAGACTGTTTTTCAGGTTTCAGGCTCGAAAATGACATTCCCAGAACAAATGACCATATCTTCCCTTCTAAAAGGGTTAAATTAATAATACTTTTTCTCAAAGTAATGATAAACCTGTGAGTTGGATGTAGAAAAGTTAAAATCAATATAGATGTTTTTTATTTTAAAGAAAATTCAGATTGAACATGGTAAAAAACTAAATTATAGTGTCCGTCCAACAAATATTTTGTACTTATATAGTGAAAACTAACCTTGGATGATGGGTTAGTAGACTAAAAGCTTTAGGAATCCAAAGTACAACATATAATCAGTACCCTGTATCAAGATTGATGCAAAACAAGTGATATTTGACCTTTTTAGAGAGACTTAGCAAAAAAAACCCTCTTCTGGGGCCATTTGGGTGGATTTTCCTTATCTCTGGCCCCCCTTCTTCGATTTTGACATGTGACATCTCTTTCTGATCGTTAGAGCCAATAGAATCGAAGGGAAATCGTCCCGCACACACTCATGTTTAAAAAAAAAAGGTGTCGTCTTTGCGCATTCAATCTTGCTACAGAGCGTAGGAATGGCCTGCTCTACTATTTTAAAACGGAATTGCAGTTTTATTGCTTATAGATTATCAGAACATTTCAAAGGGGACACAGCCACATTGGATATTAACCTATAGATTAACTACATCATCGTTTTTATAGTTTTTAAAGCCATTGAAGACCAGTTTAGACCAGACAAAACCAAGGTAAGCCATGTTAGCGTTTTAGGCTACCTAGCGCCACTTGTTTTGAAGTACGTTTTTGTTGATAACGTTGCGAGTTTGTATCTTTCAGTGTTGAGGTGGGCACCATTAGATTCTGTGTCTTTACGATCATAAACGATGTGTTGGATGTGCAGCTAGGATAAGTAATAAGGGAGCTAGGAGTGATTTTCAGTGCAGTAATAGGTTAGCATTTTTCGCTCGGGGCTAATCCAGAGGCTCACTGTTAGCATTGTGTGTGTTTTTTTTTTAAAAGATCAGTTAAATGAGTTTTTTCCCGTTATATGGATATAAAATATTCATAGTTTATTAAATATTAAGGTTCCTTAGACGTTGTTTCCTGCTAATGACGCGATTTTGGCCCCGGAACCGGGTCCGTGGGGCTTAAGAGGAAGGACTAAACATCTGACAATTAAACAGTACTTGTATAAAAGTTGCTTTTAAGATTTTCAATAAGTATAATTAACCAAAAAAAGCACTTTGTGGATCTGATTAGCATTGCTATTGTTCTCTGTTAGCTCCATAGCCATTAGCAACAGGTATGCAAGCCGCTAGCTGCTATCATGCTAGTGTAGCATCTCTAAACATCTTTATTTCAACACGTAACAGCAAAACCTTTCGGCCATAAACAATGCACTCCATCAACAAGCACACACAAAACTATTATCCATCATATGCAGGTGACTTTGAGGAATATTATATATACAAACGCACCTGTATGTAGAAAGAAAGAGCAGCAACCGTAGCTTCCTCCCACACAGTTTGTGGCATTTAGTGTTTCTTTGGAGTGTTGCACTTACACAGTAGGTTAACAGTAACATTTGGCATATCAATAGCTTTTTAAGGCACAATAAGACTGCTATAAACTATTTGGTTGTACACTTTATGTAAATAATATCCTGCTTATATTGTGTTAACAGAAAATTGGCCCTTCAATACCGTTTTTATTTGTCAGACAGTCTATTGATTGGTTTATCTCCACGGTCATCTGTATATTTTTCTTGCTCTCTAAAGCTGATTTCTATTTTGTGATTATTATATTTTAGAACTGATATTTCTACTCTTTTAAATTTGTAATGATGTGCAATGCCTTGTTTTGTTTTATGCTGCTGCAACGAAAACATTTCCCAAATTAGGATTAATAAAGTACATCTTATCTTATTTTATGTATGCCTCTATTTCTTACAGCAACTGTTTGCTCACACTGTGGCCATATCAACATACAAGGAGATAATTACGCTGTAGCCAAAGATCAGTGTATAGTTTGAGAAGCCTTTACATGCAGGACTTTAACTGAGTCTCTCTCTACATTGTGCTCTCCTCTTTCACTACAGTAAGGAGCCCGAGCACTGATTTTATGTTCTGGAGTGTGATATGAACTGCTGATGGTCCTTATCACAGTCATTTCCGGCTGAACGTCCCTGACCCGCTGATGAGTTCTGCCCTGTGAGTGAATGAGCTGCAGACAGACCTCCTCTGGGAAGAAGAAATATGGCTCCAGCTATTATAAATCAGAGGAATGGAAAGTGCTGATAAAGCTGACTGATTTAGGACTGTGTCACTGACATCCCGGCTCCATTCAAAGCTGCTTTAAATCTATTAATTAGACGGATCTAGTCAATTATGATACGACAATAATTAGCTCAACAATGTCAGATGTATATTATCTTCAGCAGATTATAAATCAGTGTGAGAATGTCTGACGTGTCGTTATTCATTCAAGCTTTACAGACTGTTTAAAGGGGTCATATCCTGCTGATGTTCAGGTGTATATCAGTTTGTAGTGTCTCTAGTTTAAAGAGTCCTCTCCTGCTGATGTTCAGGTGTATATCAGTTTGTAGTGTCTCTACTTTAAAGAGTCCTCTCCTGCTGACGTTCAGGTGTATATCAGTTTGTAGTGTCTCTACTTTAAAGAGTCCTCTCCTGCTGACGTTCAGGTGTATATCAGTTTGTAGTGTCTCTACTTTAAAGAGTCCTCTCCTGCTGATGTTCAGGTGTATATCAGTTTGTAGTGTCTCTACTTTAAAGAGTCCTCTCCTGCTGACGTTCAGGTGTATATCAGTTTGTAGTGTCTCTACTTTAAAGAGTCCTCTCCTGCTGACGTTCAGGTCTATATCAGTTTGTAGTGTCTCTACTTTAAAGAGTCCTCTCCTGCTGATGTTCAGGTGTATATCAGTATGTAGTGTCTCTACTTTAAAGAGTCCTCTCCTGCTGATGTTCAGGTGTATATCAGTATGTAGTGTCTCTACTTTAAAGAGTCCTCTCCTGCTGATGTTCAGGTGTATATCAGTTTGTAGTGTCTCTACTTTAAAGAGTCCTCTCCTGCTGATGTTCAGGTGTATATCAGTATGTAGTGTCTCTACTTTAAAGAGTCCTCTCCTGCTGATGTTCAGGTGTATATCAGTATGTAGTGTCTCTACTTTAAAGAGTCCTCTCCTGCTGATGTTCAGGTGTATATCAGTTTGTAGTGTCTATACTTTAAAGAGTCCTCTCCTGCTGATGTTCAGGTGTATATCAGTTTGTAGTGTCTCTACTTTAAAGAGTCCTCTCCTGCTGATGTTCAGGTGTATATCAGTATGTAGTGTCTCTACTTTAAAGAGTTCTCTCATGCTGATGTTCAGGTGTATATCAGTATGTAGTGTCTCTACTTTAAAGAGTCCTGAGACCACCTATTTTAGCGGACCTGAGTCCGGTTGTTTAGTTCACTTCAGAGGTCTCGGACTGCGTTCACACCGACCCAAACGAACCGCACCAAGCAGCTAAACGCACCAGGGTTAGATTCAACCGGACTATAAAAGGCTGGTGTGAATGCGCCGTTATCTCAGTGGGTCTCAAACGGTTTGGTCACAAATTATTCAAAAGATTATTTCCGCGGCACACCTTCATATCTTCATTATAGTCTATATGGCAGTAAAACAAGAATAGAGTTTAAAAGGGTGATTTGTAAAATATCCATAAAGAAAAAGAACATCTGTTTACAGTTCTGTTTCGAATGGGTGTTGAGAGAGGTATCCATAGATCTCTTAATGTTGCTCTCAAAGTGCACCCCACTCATAAAAAAATAGCACTTTACCCCTGCCTATATGCCGTGAGCTGATGATGGAGCCTTCATTGTAACAGTCGCGGGTGTACTGTGTGTGCATGTGGGGAGTGTTGCAGTGGAAAATTCCACTGTAGCGCCGCGGCCGCCGCCACTGTGGGCTAAGCCCCTGGCGCTAGCCAATAGTAGCGCGAGTGTTACAAAGTGATGTCACCATTTTCAGGAAGTAAACAAAGGAGTCCAATGGAGGCGTTTCAGGCAGAACACAGGGACCTTTGTGGAATATGCACAGAAACCTATATAATACACAACATGAAAGGAAAACCCCAAAAGAGCATAAAAGAGACTCTTTAATACTTTGCTTCAAACTGAATTTGAGGTACTTTATTTCCACTTTTTCTCTCACTTGTCTTTTCTTGTTTTGCAACCTTTTCGATCTTCATCACCATGAGACTATCTCGCTTGCTGCTGCACACCTTTCAGAATAATCTGAAAAAGAGATAGGAAAACTTTTACAGTGTTTTCCTCTGATAAACAGAACTGAACGCAGCGAACACTGACTTTCTGCCGGGCTCTTATCAGCTGCTGTTTTGTCTCCGGGGGGTTTTAAGTTGAACGAGCAGAATGGAGCAACATTTAGAGAGGCTGCTGTAAAAAAGATCCTAAGGCTCGATCGATAAGGAGAGAGATGGGCTGGAGATGGAACCGGTGTGTCTTGCAAGATCGAACAGTTAAGAATAAAAAAAGAAAGTGGAGGAACCGTCAGGGTGGAGGTTTCCAGAGGGAAGATCCTGTGTGTGGATAGCGTGGAGATTACAGCCGCTGCCTCTTTATTTACCGGGAGGTGGAGGTGTGTTCCTGCTGTCAACACATCCAGATCCTTGTCAGCTGATTGCTCTGGCAACACGGCACGAATGGAAACACCAGATCAGAACATTTAACTGCCTCTGAAGTGTGTCAAAAAAGTGTTTGAATGCACAATTTAGGACCTTTTAACTTTTTCTTTAATGTATTTTATTTCATTGGATATTTTACTTTAGCTTCTTATGTTTATAAAAATATCCTAATTTTGTTTTTATTTAAATGTATTGGATATTTGACTTTACCTTCTTAACTATCCTTAATTATTGTAATTTAATAGGATATTGTACTTTTTAATTAATTCTATTTTGTTACAGTGACATCCCTATGTAACACTTGCGCTCTATTGGCTAGAGCTCCAACACATTGTGCGTGATAAACTAAGGGGCGTGACATCTCTAAGCGGTTGACCAATCACAACGGAGCCAGCCAGCTAACCAATCAGAGCAGACTGGGCTCAGGTTTCAGACAGAGGGTGAAAACAGGTGCTGCAGCACAGGCAGTATGAGAAGAATAAAGAGCTTTGTGAACATTAGAGCATGGAGAAATGTAGAGACACTACATACTGATATACACCTGAACATCAGCAGGAGAGGACTCTTTAAAGTAGAGACACTACATACTGATATACACCTGAACATCAGCAGGAGAGGACTCTTTAAAGTAGAGACACTACATACTGATATACACCTGAACATCAGCAGGAGAGGACTCTTTAAAGTAGAGACACTACATACTGATATACACCGGAACATCAGCAGAAGAGGACTCTTTAAAGTAGAGACACTACACACTGATATACACCTGAACATCAGCAGGAGAGGACTCTTTAAAGTAGAGACACTACACACTGATATAAACCTGAACATCAGCAGGAGAGGACTCTTTAAAGTAGAGACACTACACACTGATATACACCTGAACATCAGCAGGAGAGGACTCTTTAAAGTAGAGGCACTACATACTGATATACACCTGAACATCAGCAGGAGAGGACTCTTTAAATTAGAGACACTACATACTGATATACACCTGAACATCAGCAGGAGAGGACTCTTTAAAGTAGAGACACTACATACTGATATACACCTGAACATCAGCAGGAGAGGACTCTTTAAAGTAGAGACACTACACACTGATATGAACCTGAACATCAGCAGGAGAGGACTCTTTAAAGTAGAGACACTACATACTGACATACACCTGGACATCAGCAGGAGAGGACTCTTTAAAGTAGAGACACTACATACTGACATACACCTGAACATCAGCAGGAGAGGACTCTTTAAAGTAGAGACACTACATACTGATATACACCTGAACATCAGCAGGAGAGGACTCTTTAAAGTAGAGACACTACACACTGATATACACCTGAACATCAGCAGGAGAGGACTCTTTAAAGTAGAGACACTACATACTGATATACACCTGAGCATCAGCAGGAGAGGACTCTTTAAAGTAGAGACGCCACATACTGATATACACCTGAACATTAGCAGGAGAGGACTCTTTAAAGTAGAGACACTACATACTGATATACACCTGAACATCAGCAGGAGAGGACTCTTTAAAGTAGAGACACTACTTACTGATATACACCTGAACATCAGCAGGAGAGGACTCTTTAAAGTAGAGACACTACATACTGATATACACCTGAACATCAGCAGGAGAGGACTCTTTAAAGTAGAGACACTACATACTGATATACACCTGAACATCAGCAGGAGAGGACTCTTTAAAATAGAGACACTACATACTGATATACACCTGAACATCAGCAGGAGAGGACTCTTTAAAGTAGAGACACTACATACTGATATACACCTGAACATCAGCAGGAGAGGACTCTTTAAAGTAGAGACACTACATACTGATATACACCTGAACATCAGCAGGAGACAACTCTTTAAAGTAAAGACACTACATACTGATATACACCTAAACATCAGCAGGAGAGGACTCTTTAAAGTAGAGACACTACATACTGATATACACCTGAGCATCAGCAGGAGAGGACTCTTGTAAGTAGAGACGCCACATACTGATATACACCTGAACATTAGCAGGAGAGGACTCTTTAAAGTAGAGACACTACATACTGATACACACCTGAACATCAGCAGGAGAGGACTCTTTAAAGTAGAGACACTACATACTGATATACACCTGAGCATCAGCAGGAGAGGACTCTTTAAAGTAGAGACACCACATACTGATATACACCTGAACACCAGCAGGAGAGGACTCTTTAAAGTAGAGACACCACATACTGATATACACCTGAGCATCAGCAGGAGAGGACTCTTTAAAGTAGAGACACTACATACTGATATACACCTGAACATCAGCAGGAGAGAACTCTTTAAAGTAGAGACACTACATACTGATATACACCTGAACATCAGCAGGAGAGAACTCTTTAAAGTAGAGACCCTACATACTGATATACACCTGAACATCAGCAGGAGAGGACTCTTTAAAGTAGAGACCCTACATACTGATATACACCTGAACATCAGCAGGAGAGGACTCTTTAAAGTAGAGACCCTACATACTGATATACACCTGAACATCAGCAGGAGAGGACTCTTTAAAGTAGAGACCCTACATACTGATATACACCTGAACATCAGCAGGAGAGGACTCTTTAAAGTAGAGACACTACATACTGATATACACCTGAACATCAGCAGGAGAAGACTCTTTAACAGATGAGTTTAGATCAAATATAAATGTCACGACTCAAAATGACAGCGATCAAAGCGATTAGTTCCAGACGAAAAGTGGAGCAATTAACAGCAAACAAACTCAAAATGTCCATTATGATTTTTTTTTATTACCAGAGCAATATGACTTTACATCACCCAACCATTAAGGGCGAGAATAAAACATAAATAAAACATTCTTACAAAATGTTGCGATAGATCACAAATGAAACCTTTTTTTTTACATTTGATTTGTTTTATACATAAATCATATTTACACATCTGCCCTTCTTTTTTTTTTTTACATTTGTTGGGAATGAAACCATCGTGTACCACTTTTACAGTACGAACATTTCCTTCGTCGTCTCAAAGCAAGAGGTATAAAAGCTCTCCTCTCGCTAGTGCATTTCATTTTATCGTCAAGATTTAAGGCTACGCAGGGTGGGGGGGAGGGGGGGGGGGGGGTTCGTCTGATTGTCCTGTGGCTTTCCTTTCCCCACATTAAAGCTGCTGATGACTGGATTCACTGAATAACCAATTACAATCTCTGACAACTTATTTGTTCAGCCAGTCGCTTACAGACGCTGTGGGGAAAAGCCACCGCTCGTCTCATTATCTCCGTGTGTCGATGACCTGCTGAGAAACATGTTCTCACAGCAGGGGGGAAATGTCAAACAAATAACAAAATACTTTCATGCTTTCTAGTTGTTAGATTTAGTCATAGGTGCGGTGCTTCCTGGTGGTCAAAACTACGGTGTCCGAAAGGTGCAGACATTTCCCCTTAGGAGAAACGTGCTGCAGCTTCAGAAAGGATCCAGATATAAAAACACAAACAAAACATCTTCAGCAACTTGACAACACATGCAGCATTTAAAAAACATTCAGCAACTTGAGGAAACATACGCAGCGTTGACTAAAAGCTGCAGAAACCAAACTGAAGTTGCCGAAGATGTTTGTTTTGGCACATTTATCTATTTTTATTCGCACCGTTTCTGAAAATGTAAAATGTTTCTTTCGTTGCAACGCACTTCTCGGCCACCGTACGAAGCACCCCAACAAAAGGAGCCCATTCCTCTGTTTCTAGGACAGGATTACACCGAAGCCATAAACCAAAGCCACGGAGCAGCTAATTGACCGGCCCTTGGAGCCTCTTAAGAAGACACAGTGTAATAAACCAGCGCGGACATGAAGTCAAATCCTCAACAAAGACGGCGAGTTAAGAATCAAGCCGTTAAAACACGAGACAGACGAGGCGGCAGGAGTCGAGGCGCTGCTTTGTGACTCACGGGGAAGGACCTTTATTTTAACTTGCTGCCTGTCCAGCAGGCAGTGCTGAATCTGGGCTTAAATCAAGCTTAAGAATTAAGACAGGTCTATCGGAAACTTTGCCTCAAACTTGCTACTGGTCTTTACTTTAATTTCAACGTTAACAAAGGGACCCGGAAAAATCAGAATACAAAGACGATTGATCGCTGATAACAAATCAAATCAAACATATTGGGACCAAAGTGCTTCACAACATCTCGAGTGTTGATTCTTTTGAAATGTTTGGACCACGTAGCAGCATCATTTGGTGTTTTTAGCTTCTCGTTCTCTCTGCTTTGTCGTTGAATAAACAGCCTTTTAAAACGTGTCCACATTCTGTTCTGAGAAGTGAGAGTGAGGCGAGCAGACGGGAGCGATCGGTATGCTACCTGCACAGATACATGCAATTAAAACATGAAGGGAAGCCCCGCTCGTCATCGACATAAAAGCCCATTGGAGGAAGGTAACGCAGAGGATCAGGCTCGTGTCCTCTGAAGCACGCTGAAGGATATGAGTCGAGCCATTAGATGCTGGGAGATATGTCTCAATCCCCTCATTACTGGACGTCTGCAGAAAGAGACACATCTGAAGATATCTATTATTCAAAGGAATAGAAAAATCGATGCTATGAAATCTTAATAGAAGACTACTGGAGGTATTCAAACTGCATTTGTCTCACTAACTGGAGGCAGAATTAGTCAAGTCTGCTTTAAATGGTGAGTAGACGTGTTGCCAGGCAGACCTTCTTCTTCTGTGGTTTCTTCTATTCATTGTCAATAGGGGAGGACTAGAAGCATTTCCCTAGCTTGTTGGGAATCGTATATCCATCCAAGCGGTGTTTGGTGACGTCTGTGGCAGCGCTCAGTCACATTGGATAACACTCTGTAAATGAACAGCATGTTGGTGTGTGTGTTGAAGTTGGTGTGTGTGTTGAAGTTGGTGTGTGTGTTGAAGTTGATGTGTGTGTTGAAGTTGGTGTGTGTGTTGAAATTGGTGTGTGTGTTGAAGTTGGTGTGTGTGTTGAAATTGGTGTGTGTGTTGAAGTTGGTGTGTGTGTTGAAGTTGGTGTGTGTGTTGAAGTTGATGTGTGTGTTGAAGTTGGTGTGTGTGTTGAAGTTGGTGTGTGTGTTGAAGTTGGTGTGTGTGTTGAAATTGATGTGTGTGTTGAAGTTGGTGTGTGTGTTGAAGTTGGTGTGTGTGTTGAAATTGATGTGTGTGTTGAAGTTGGTGTGTGTGTTGAAGTTGGTGTGTGTGTTGAAGTTGGTGTGTGTGTTGAAATTGGTGTGTGTGTTGAAGTTGGTGTGTGTGTTGAAGTTGGTGTGTGTGTTGAAGTTGGTGTGTGTGTTGAAGTTGGTGTGTGTGTTGAAATTGATGTGTGTGTTGAAGTTGGTGTGTGTGTTGAAGTTGGTGTGTGTGTTGAAGTTGGTGTGTGTGTTGAAATTGATGTGTGTGTTGAAGTTGGTGTGTGTGTTGAAGTTGGTGTGTGTGTTGAAGTTGGTGTGTGTGTTGAAGTTGGTGTGTGTGTTGAAGTTGGTGTGTGTGTTGAAGTGGGTGTGTGTGTTGAAGTTGGTGTGTGTGTGTTGAAGTTGGTGTGTGTGTGTAGAAATTGGTGTGTGTGTTGAAATTGGTGTGTGTGTTGAAGTTGGTGTGTGTGTTGAAGTTGGTGTGTGTGTTGAAGTTGGTGTGTGTGTTGAAGTTGGTGTGTGTGTTGAAATTGGTGTGTGTGCAAAGTACAAAGGAGTTGTGTGGAGCAGAATACCCAAAATGCTTTTCTGTGATGCTTAATTCATGTGTTCCAAGGATAAATGAAACCCCCCCCATAAAAACTCCCCACAATGTGTGACGTGTTGCAGAAACTAAAAGCAGTGGATTTTTAAACACTAGAAAACACTTGTTGTTCTTGAACGTTATGATCAGGGGGGAAACATGTTTTGAAGAGGATTTAGAAGGTGCCGTAAGGCCGGGTGGAGCTGCAGTATTATGCCTGTGTTTGTACTCTGCGGAAACACATTCTTCTGAAAGGGATGGATGATGATGATGAAGAAGAGGAAGAGGAGGAGGAAGAAGAGGAAGAATGTCTCTCAGCAGAAGAAGATCTCTCCGTCCAGAGGAGGCTCGGGGAGGTGCTGAGGGTCTGCAGGAGGAGAAGAGAGGGGTCAGCGTCACACGAGAGGAATAACTGACAATAGCCTCAGTATGTGTGTGTTCCAGTGTGTGTGTGTGTGTGTGTGTGTGTGTGTGTTTGTGTGTGTGTGTATCAGTGTGTGTTCCAATGTGTTTGTTTCAATGTGTGTGTGTGTGTGTGTGTGTGTGTTTCAATGTGTGTGTGTGTTTCAATGTGTGTGTGTGTTTCAATGTGTGTGTTTCAATGTGTGTGTGTGTGTGTGTGTGTGTGTGTGTGTGTGTGTGTGTGTGTGTGTGTGTGTGTGTGTGTGTGTGTGTGTGTGTGTGTGTGTGTATTCAATGTGTTTCATATTAAAGGTGCAGAGTGCATGTTGTGTCCTCTCTATGTGCTGCTGTTCTATAAATACAGGGAGACACGGAGACTCAAACAAAAGTACATGGTGTAACCATTTTCATAAAGTCATAATAAACAAAGTGACTCCAAACCAACGTCAGGATGGCAAAGCTCCCAAAAGGTAAAAATATTTTAGATTTCTAACCTAATAATTGCTTTAAAGAAAATCTTGGTAGCTAATCCTTAAAAAAGCCTCAGTTTGAATATCTTTAAAACATATTTTTAAGTCAGATTTTGCCTTGATATTAATCGTTTTTTTATTAAATAGCTTTTAATGTAAATGTACTTGATTTAAACTGCTTGACTCTAAATGTTTGGATGTGTAGCATCACATGCATGGACTTCTCCCCGACATTACATCTGTCCTTCTAAATGATAAATATCTTATCTTTGCTGAATTTAAAAAGCTGCCATAAAGCCTTCATTCTAGACAGGTTGTTATCTACTACATAAGATGCTCCACTACAAACAGCCTTGTGTGTTGTCTGCTTCTTCCTGCACTCTGATCATAATGTATTTGTTATATTTGTGTATTTCCTGAATAATAAACCGTGTGTTTCTCTACCTGCCGCCTGCGGACCCCCCCCTTTGCCTTTCTTCTTCTTCTTGTCCTTGTCCTTGTTCTTGCAGAGCGTCAGGAGGCTCTTCTGCTTGTTGGCCTCGTTGCCCTTCAGGCTGGACGAGCTGAAGGGGTTAAGGCCCTTCCCTTTGGGTCTGGAGCGGGGGGCAGGGTCCGGCTGGGGCTCCGGCTCCAGAGACTGGGAGTCATCCGACGCTGTGGAGGGCGTCCTCTGGAGGAGAGAGAGAGGCACAGCTGTTATCCACATCTGGTGGAGAACATGCAGGAAATATGCCATACATATTCTGCCTATTATTTTTAAATACGTATGGTATGAGTATATTTGTATTGTGTTAACTGCTCATCAATATTTTTTATTTTAATTACTATACTTTTTGTATTTGTATATTCTAAGTAATTATATATATATCACTATCAAGAGGCTCCAGGCTTCACTGAGCCTCTCGTCCTGCAGGAGCATCAGACTATGTTCTTATCGAGTCAATTCAACACATCACATGCTACGGAAGCAATGCTCAATTATTTATTCATTTTCTTCATTGTAAATGTTTGTGCCGGTGCTTTTTGGTGCATGTCAGTTGCGGCCGGCCCATAGGGGCGCTAGGGGCGCCGCCGCCCCTCTTCCCACATTACAAATTAAAAAAAAATTAAAAAAAATATATTTAAAACATCTTTTTTTTTGTTGTTGTAATAAACAAGGTAAATATTATATAATTAGAATCAGTAAAATGTATAATCTACAATAAAATCTCGTTTAAATTGTGTTACGATGTCTACAGTTACTGATAAGTCACATGTTTCCTGCCCGTGTATCATTACCCTCTCTCGCTGTGCAGCAGAAGCCAACTGTCGCTATCTTTAAACTATGCTGCCGAAACATCATTTCAGATTCATAGCAAACCAAACTGAAGATTATGGAGGTATTGATCAGTCTTCTCGTATTTTTAAGCCTCAATTTGTCCTTCCCCCCACCCCCTCTAACATCACCAGAAGTCATCATTTAAGGGGTCTTTTCTCAAAAAAATTACCATTTCCACAGCCCCACCTGAAATATTTTACACCAGCCGCCACTGGTACATGTCTAAATGTTTCTACATGTGAGGGAGCAGGGAGTGATCCTTTAGAGATGTGTCTGTCTCTGTTGGCATGTTTCAGATTGGATCCCTTGAACTAACTCCTGAGCCTTTTTGGCTTATTTTGTAACGTTTCCTGATTCTGGTCGACTATGGTCCATAAATAAGTTTTTCCAGCTACTTACAAAATCTCTTTTTTATCTACATATCCCATCTTAATTCAAGAAATGTTAGCAAGCGTATTTGAACTAGTCGACTGGCTGATTTCTTGAAAACACCTTGTTTTCATTATTGTTTTGGGGCAGCATTTGTTCCAGTGTGTCTGCTCCCTGCAGATTGCCTACAGGTCAGAATGCCCTGACCCTGGATCAGTTCAGAGTCTCCTCTCACCTCCGACACTGTGACCTCCTCCATCTTCTGGATCTGCCTCTGCACGGCCTCTCTGTCTCTCTCCAGCTTCCTCTGGGAGTCCCTCAGCCTCTCCAGGTCTTTCTGGTACTCCTCCTTCCTGCTCTGAAGACCCTTCCTCTCCTCCTGCAGCTGCTGCTCCTGCTGCTGCACCTCCTCCTCCTGCAGTGGGGGGGGGGGGGGGGGAGGAGGCAGGGATTTATTGAAAGGGAACGCTACCAAAGTACCAAAGATCAAGTATGTTGTTGTTTTTATTTGTATTTATCTTAATCTTTGAGGTGTGCTGAGGACGACCTTTCCGCATGTCAAGGTTCCAAAGTAACTAGATAGGTAGGTGGACTACTAGGTGTGCAGAATCACACACGCATAGACACAGTGCTGTAGAGTCACCTGTCCGTGCAGAAGCCCCTCCCTCTCCAGCAGCTGCTCCTCCCTCCTCTCCCACTCCCTCTCTCTCCTCCTCTTCTCCTCACTGTGGGCGTTCTGCTGCCTCTGCAGAGCGCTCACTTCCTGTCTCTGTTTCTCCAGACTGCGCTGCTTCTCCTGCTCGATCAGAGAGCCTCCGGGCCGGGGGGGGGGCCGCGACGAAGAGGAGGAGGAGGAGGAGGAAGAGCTGAGGGCCAAACGCTGGTCCTCCATGAAGCTGTCCTGCTGCACCACCACCGCCTACACACACACACACACACACACACACACACACACACACACACACACACACACACACACACACACACACACACACACACACACACACACACACACACACACACACACACACACACACACACACACACACACACACACACACACACACACACACACACACACACACACACACACACACACACACACACCAAGTTTTAGTCCATCTCTAACTTCAATGTTCTACATACTGATATACACCTGAACATCAGCAGGAGAGGACTCTTTAAAGTAGAGACACTACATACTGATATACACCTGAACATCAGCAGGAGAGGACTCTTTAAAGTAGAGACACTACATACTGATATACACCTGAACATCAGCAGGAGAGGACTCTTTAAAGTAGAGACACTACATACTGATATACACCTGAACATCAGCAGGAGAGGACTCTTTAAAGTAGAGACACTACATACTGATATACACCTGAATATCAGCAGGAGAGGACTCTTTAAAGTAGAGACACTACATACTGATATACACCTGAACATCAGCAGGAGAGGACTCTTTAAAGTAGAGACACTACATACTGATATACACCTGAACATCAGCAGGAGAGGACTCTTTAAAGTGGAGACACTACATACTGATACGTCCTCTTTAAATGTAGTTACCTGCAGAGTGCTGAGCAGCAGATGCAGGTTGGAGACACTGTTCAGGACCGACTGTTGGAGGAAAGACATCACATCATCAAATGAAATGAAAACATGTATCTCTGTCTCTTGTATGTGTCTCTGTTGCGTAGAGAACACTTGTTTGATGCTCCTTACAGCTGCTCTTGGCTCTGCTTGTTAAAATACTCCACTGACGGCAGGAGAGCTTCATTTTAAACTTTTTCTTTTAACAAGCCGCAGCCGGTGAGTTCTGGTAATATGAATTCATACGAGCGGACTCTCTCAGACAAAGCCGGCATTAAAGCCTGATGAGTTAAAGTGATGTGACCTTTTCTGCATTCAGACTCTGACAAAGAGACGAGGCCGGCGAGCGTCCGGCTGCCAGCACTGTTTACTCTGACTAAAAGGCTCCAATTAATGTTCACCAGGAGCCGCAGACACACCATTTATAACTGTGGGAATATGCAGAAAGTGTTGCTGCAGCAAGTGTAAAGACAGCATGGCGTCCTGTGTGGCAAAAAGGCTAGGGTTTATAATTAAAATGTACAGAAACAGCATGTTTTATCAGAAAACACATGGCACTTTTTGTTCAATCGTGTTTAATAAATACTATTTTGGCCTATTTAGCTTTAATGACTCAGCAATCAGAGTCAGAAATTGGGTTTTGTAAGATGTGCTCCATTTTAGAATTAAATTAATAAATGATCAATTAAAAATGTCACAAAGTCAAAGTAAAATGTCAAATAGAAGAAATAAATAAATACAATAAAATCAAATACGTTCTTAGAATACAAAACAGAAGGTTTGACCACATTTGGCCTAAAGTAGGTTTTTTAATAAAATCTGTTTTATCTCAGAATAAACCTTTAATTTTAATATTTTATTGCAATATTTTTTTTCTTTTTCTTCCAGGCAAGTGTTACCTTCAGACTCTTTTGCACAAACATACATATTTCACAAGAGTTTCATTAAAATAAAATCAAAAATACCTGTTTATTCAGATTTTGGGCTGGATTTAAAACATATTTGGGTTATTTTTGTCTCTTTATTGGATGTGGATTATAAACAATGTGTATAATGTCTTGTTAGTAGAGGATTATTTAACCACATGCAAGATTGTAGCTTATATTGAGTCGTAGGATGTCCATCTCTATCTCTCCTACTCAATTAATACCTGTTTTTTATGATTACTTGTTTAGAATAATGCCACTTATATTTAAAACCAATATGTATAATGAGTGCTTCAGCTGCGGCCTGCACATGAATGACAGCAGATAAATGTGACAGAAAGAGTCTCCATGTGAACATCAGCTGTTATCGAGTTAGAGACAGGAAGTGTGTGTTACCTCACTGTTCTTCTTCAGCAGCAGCAGCAGGTTGGCGTTTCCTCCCTGCACACACACACACACACACACACACACACACACACACACACACACACACTTAGGACTGTACAGCAGGAAACAGTAATGCACACACACACATCTGTTAGTGTGTGTGTGTGTATGTGTATGTGTATGTGTGTGTGTGTGTGTGTGTATATGTGTGTGTGTGTGTGTGTGTGTGTGTGTGTGTGTGTGTGTGTGTGTGTGTGTGTGTGTGTGTGTGTGTGTGTGTGTGTGTGTGTGTGTGTGTGTGTGTGTGTGTGTGTGTGTGTGTGTGTGTGTGTGTGTGTGTGCATTATGCATACGGCTGAATGTGATTATAGCAGCACATGTGGGCGTGCTGTGATCATCTAACTTCATCCGGGTCTCATTATGTATCACAGATATAATAATACAGCGGTCTTATAGTTCATTGATTTGAAGAAGAGAGGCTTCAGGCAGAATTAAGAGTATCGGGTCTATTTTGAGATTTGGGGCTATGTTGCTTTTATTCCATGTCTCTCTTCACACTAAAGCACCCAACATGCACATTTCTTTTTTATTCTAGTTAGTCCATTTCTTTTAAATCACCATAAACAAAGCATGTTATGGTGATTAGCGTATTTAAATATATCAGGTGATGTGTTGTACGATACAGATGGGTCTTCAACTGTCTTATTCTGCCGTGTAAATCACAAAGTGGTTAGGTAGTGATCCAGAGCTACACCTAAACACCGCCCATTCATTCCCCTCCACCCCTGACTCCTCAAAGAGCTGCTGGCCGCCATTAGCAGCTCTTTGAGGAGTCGAGAGGCGAATTCAGAGAGAGAGAGAGAGAGGCTGTTCTTAACGGGGGAGTTAATGGAGGAGGACAGTTCACAGTGTAGGGTCTTCAGAGAGGAGAGTGACCAGCTGAGAGAAACAGACCTTCTTCAAAACGCTGTCAGACTCCGTCCGGCGTAAATCCCCCGCCGAATCCTCGCTGTCGTCCCCGTCTCCACCTGATGGGGAGAGGAACAAGAGGAGAAAGGATGAGGCTCAGTTGTATGGAACATGTTAAATATATTTGAATAACTGTCGAGTGAAAGGGAATCCTGTCGAGAGGAGTTTCTGTTCTGCACATTTCAGCCATGAGAGCGTGAACAGGCTTTAAAGGGCGACTGTGGCTGAGAGGGGGGGCACACTTCACCCGTTAGCTATATCTTAATTAGTTTAAGTCAAACGCCAGATTATATTTAACACAGTCAAACTATTCCAACATCATGGTTTTCTTTGAAAAACTGTTTTTCTTCAGTCGAATTGTGATTTTTGTTTTTGCTGAATGACTTTTTTTCCACAATATTATCTCATCACATTTATAGTGAACACATTTAAAGTGTAAAACCTGGAAGTCAATTAACCAATTAGTGAGAGGTATCAGAATCAGAAAACCTTTATTAGTCCCACAGAGGGGACGTTTGCAGCGTTACAGCAGGAAGGAGCCACAGACAGCTTGGTGTTGCGTATCTTACATGCGTTAAAAAAAATACTAAGTTATAATATAATAAATAATATGCAAAAAAAAAGTTACATAATTTTCAAAAATACAGATCAAAAACAAATCAAATCTACAAATCAAGTCCTGTAGCAGTTCTTAGGATTTAGCAGCCCGGTATATATTACAGTTATTAAAGATGTATATAAAGTATATATTGGGCATAGTTTGACGAACTGACGTGTGTGTGTGTGTGTGTGTGTGTGTGTGTGTGTGTGTGTGTGTGTGTGTGTGTGTGTGTGAATATTAAAGGCATCACATGTACAGTAACCACTGCAGGATAATCTCTCCTTAAAGAGACTATGACACCCCTTGTTGTTAAATACAAACTATGTGCAATATATACCTGGCTGCTAAATCCTAAGAACTGTTACAGGATGTGAATTTTGTAAATTGTGTAATTTGTATTATTTTGTATCTTTAATATTTGCTATATGCATTCTTCTTAGGTAACATTAAAGGTCCCCTATTATACTGTGTATCATCAATATATCACAGGTCTCAGATATATACAGAGCCTGTCTCTGATTGGCTGAAACACCAAACAGATCATTGCAGCAGCATTACCCATAATCCCCTCTGTTTCAGCCCTGTTTCCAAAGTGCTGATTCTCTGTCTGTGACACATGTTGATGTAGAAGAGACATGAAGAAGAGGGGACACATGTTGATGTAGAAGAGACATGAAGAAGAGGGGACACATGTTGATGTAGAAGAGACATGGAGAAGAGGGGACACATGTTGATGTAGAAGAGACATGAAGAAGAGGGGACACATGTTGATGTAGAAGAGACATGGAAAAGAGGGGACACATGTTGATGTAGAAGAGACATGGAAAAGAGGGGACACATGTTGATGTAGAAGAGACATGGAGACGAGGGGACACATGTTGATGTAGAAGAGACACTGTTCAGCTGCAGACTCACTCTTGCTGCCGTGCATCTGGTGGCTGTCGAAGCCTCCGAAAGTCTCCGCTCGTCGAGGTAAACTCACAGATCCTCCAGAGCCTCCGCCCTCCTGCACGCTGGCCATCGCCCCCCCCAGGCTGCCGTTCACCAGCCCCTGTAACGTCTCCACTGCACGCACACACACACACACACACACACACACACACACACACACACACACACACACACACACACACACACACACACACACACACACACACACACACACACACACACACACACACACACACACACACACACACACACACACACACACACACACACACACACACACACACACACACACACACACACACACACACACACACACACACACACACACACACACACACACACACACACACACACGTCACTAAGTGAATCACCGGCTAACTGTGTTACCACTCTGCTCTCTGCTGTTGGCTCGTGTTTCTTAGCAACGATTGACGACCTGTTTGAACCACAGAGTTGGTTTTACCTACATCTTAAGCGTCTGAAATGATATCAACTCTGGCTGCTGGAAAGACGTAAACAGTATCCACATTTATGTACCTATTCAAACACGAAGTACTGTGACCTTTGCAGTGGAAATGAGATGAGAAACAAACGCTGCTCAGAGTCAAATGTGACGACTGTCTGCAGGAAAATGACATTACTGCCAATTCACATTTTACATAAAGGGAATTACTGCCCGAGGCTTCAGGAGGAGAACACAGGCTGTAATAACTAAACCTCTCGAGCTACTTTCAGATGTGGAAACTCTTTCAGACTTTACTGCATTAGAGCTGCAAACACGTTTAGTTTAAGGTCGGTTTCACTACAAATTATTAAGATTTTTTGACAACGGTGGACGACAGGTGCAAACTCTCTCCAACCTAAACGTAAATGTAAACTCTAGTAATTCTTGTCGCGAGTTTTCACGTGTCGGCCTCACTACCATCCCAGGAATTGGTTGTGACCGTGTTGTGCCCTTTCCTTTATAGCAGGCATGGGCAAACTAAGGTCCGTGGGCCATATACGGCACGTTGGGATTTTTAATCGGGCCCGCCGAATATAAAGTAAAGTCCGCATTCATTTTGCCTTTTTCCTGCAATACCCGCCATTTCAGTTGATCCCACTAGATGGCGCACTCTAGACACAATGACCTTTGATGGAGTCTGGTCTATTCTCTGGCCCCACTCGGGAACCCGGCAAGATCCAAGAACCAAATACGTCACGCTTACTTTGGAGGGGGTCGAGATTAACCTGAGCGATAACAGTTCATGGCGAGTATGGCGAATACAAGCTGTAACAAGCAAAGTGACTAGAACGCGACCACACACTTATAAAAAAGACTTATATAAAGTCAGGCAACACTAACCAGGCTGAGTGTGATTCTGTTTATTTGACCTTACTTTAACAACCATCCGTTCACTGTTATTGACCATTGTGAAGAGGCAGACGTTTTCCTGTGGGTTTGTGTTATCGCAGCTATCGGATGGAATCAATACATGGGCTACATGTGGCCATCACAAGTAAAATCATAACGAAAACTACGCCGGTAAAATATGCGTGTGGAAAACGGCTTATGCCACAATATGATAGCATAGTAGTCAAGATAGTCTGATTAGCTTCGGTTGCTATGCTAACATCACCCGGAGAATGCCAGAGAAACATTCATAACAGCGTTGTCATGCCAAACAGCGTTCAGACTGACACACATTCACTGATGGGGATGGGGGATATTTATCAGCTGCTTGTGTGACAGTCAGACAGTGAAACCTTTAGAGCGGAAGCTGCCGCGAGTTAACGGGAGAATAAACTCCGGTGCACGAGCAGCACTGCAGCGGGCGGTAATGCAGCTGAACCACATTCATAAACAATACACCACGGCACTCTGGAGAAAGGTGTACGGTTGGAGAAGTAGTTCTTTAATTGAATCTGGCTTCGTATGATTAAAAACTACCCGACGCAGTCCTCTATTGATGTTGTTGTGAGCGGTGTTGCGGAGAAAATCAGCGACGTAAAACGCCGTGTGGGTGATAAGAAGGCATGTAAACGGTTACGTCACGACGCAAACGATGACGCAATAATTCACCTTTGAACCTAATTCACCTTTGAACCTGCATCTGTAACAATGAGTGGACCAAAGAAAAGAAAAGTCAACATTGAGTGCCGAGTGTTTAATGAGGAGTGGACAGCTAAATATCTTTTCACCAATCTGCGACTGGCCCGGCCCGTCTGACACATTTTAAAATTCATAGCGGCCCCCGAGCCAAACGTTTGCCCACCTCTGCTTTATAGCCTATCGTTAGCTATCAGAAACGTGTGTTTGACACAGATTCATTTCTACGATATTCCGAAATCAAATGGAGTAATCCCATTGGCTTTTTGTCGAGGGAGCCAAAGCTAACTTCCAGGTCGGCCTATTAAAAATCCTCACCACTGCACCTGCATATGTTATTATGAGGTTTGACCCACAGTCTTTGAGCAGATGTGACACAAACACATGGATGTAAGAGACTGTGTTGTCTGTAAATCTTTATCCAATTGAATCAGTCTGCTGTAAAGAAATCTCATGCATTATAGAAATAATAATAATACATTTGATTTGTGTATCGCTTATCCTGGTGCTCAAGGTTTACGAGTTTACATGACATCAGAAACAGAAACAGTACAAACAAAACAACATAAACAGAAACAGTATTCCTAATCCAAGTGTGGATGATATCAATAAAAAAACGATATAAAAAAACAAACAATATCCCTCTCTTCCTCTCTTACCCTCCTGCAGGGCGTCCTTCATGATGGCCGCCCCTCGGGGGGGCTCCAGACTGCAGGCCGACCTGAAGAAGGGCTGCTCTGCGGGGCCCGGACCCTCCCACATCCCCCTGAAGAGAGAGACCTTCTCCTCCAGCAGAGACAGGATCTCACTGTCCTTCTTCCGCAACAGCGCTGAGAGAAGAGGAAACATTTTAGAGTCTTTCAGAGATGGCAAAAGTAACACATCCTTTACTCAAGTAGAAGTACAGATACTCGTGTTTAAAAATACTCTGGTGAAAGTAGAAGTACTGACTAAACTTCTTTACTCAAGTCAAAGTAAAGAGGCTTTGAAATGTACTTCAGTAAAAAGTACCCATAACTAGCAGCTGTTTTAAAGAGTACCTGACCTCCCTTTATATTAATAGAACAATAATGTCATTGTTAGCTAATGAATGTTTCCATGGTGACCAACGGCAACATGACAACGTTTTCATTGGTCCCTCTTCTTTAGAGAAGACCAGGAAATGATGGATACACGGATCGTGTTCAAATCAATAGGCACGCAATGACTCGAAATAATAATGATCACGCCACCAAACACACATTCAGACTAAAGGAACCAGCCTGGTTGGAAAATGAGAGAAGTAGAAAGTACAGGTATTTGAGTTCAACATGTAAGAAGTAGAAAGTACAGGTATTTGAGTTCAACATGTAAGAAGTAGAAAGTACAGGTATTTGTGTTCAACATGTAAGAAGTAGAAAGCACAGGTATTTGTGTTCAACATGTAAGAAGTAGAAAGTACAGGTATTTGAGTTCAACATGTAAGAAGTAGAAAGTACAGGTATTTGGGTTCAACATGTAAGAAGTAGAAAGTACAGGTATTTGTGTTCAAAATGTAAGAAGTAGAAAGTACAGGTATTTGGGTTCAACATGTAAGAAGTAGAAAGTACAGGTATTTGTGTTCAACATGTGAGAAGTAGAAAGTACAGGTATTTGTGTTCAACATGTAAGAAGTAGAAAGTACAGGTATTTGAGTTCAACATGTAAGAAGTAGAAAGTACAGGTATTTGAGTTCAACATGTGAGAAGTAGAAAGTACAGGTATTTGTGTTCAACATGTAAGAAGTAGAAAGTACAGGTATTTGAGTTCAACATGTAAGAAGTAGAAAGTACAGGTATTTGTGTTCAACATGTAAGAAGTAGAAAGTACAGGTATTTGAGTTCAACATGTAAGAAGTAGAAAGTACAGGTATTTGAGTTCAACATGTAAGAAGTAGAAAGTACAGGTATTTGTGTTCAACATGTAAGAAGTAGAAAGTACAGGTATTTGGGTTCAACATGTGAGAAGTAGAAAGTACAGGTATTTGTGTTCAACATGTGAGAAGTAGAAAGTACAGGTCTTTGTGTTCAACATGTGAGAAGTAGAAAGTACAGGTCTTTGTGTTCAACATGTAAGAAGTAGAAAGTACAGGTATTTGAGTTCAACATGTAAGAAGTAGAAAGTACAGGTATTTGAGTTCAACATGTAAGAAGTAGAAAGTACAGGTATTTGTGTTCAACATGTAAGAAGTAGAAAGTACAGGTATTTGTGTTCAACATGTGAGAAGTAGAAAGTACAGGTCTTTGTGTTCAACATGTAAGAAGTAGAAAGTACAGGTATTTGAGTTCAACATGTAAGAAGTAGAAAGTAAAAAGTCGTCAGAAGAAGTCGTGGAGTAAAGTACTGATACCAGAAACATGTACTTCAGTCCAGTAACAAAGTATTTGTACTCCACTACTTCCCACCTTGGTAGTGAACGTAAACCCTTCCTCACAAACACTCGTCTCACCTCTCATTTCCTTGTTTTTTGTCTCCTGTTGTCTCTTATCGTCTTCTGTCTCGCTGGGAATCCCTTCGTCCTCGTCCTTCTCCCTGAGCGAGCAAAGAAACGAAACACCGTGCATTACAACGTCATATTACAAAACAACGTATATGTACTCATACAGGATCTGCAGCACCTCAAAGTACATGTGTTTATGTTTTTAATGTTTATGTACAAAACAAATACACCGTGCAGAAAGAGGCAGGAAGCCCCCCGGGCTCCATCTGAACCATGTGGGAATTCACATTTATTTAAGTTAAGATGTTAAGGGCATTCTGAAATCAACAGAGGTGGCAAACTAATAGAAACATATATACTAAAAATGATAAACAAATTACACTTAAATGTAAAAAAAAGAACAAATTGCAACATCTATGAATAAATCTACGAGTAACGATGAAATTAAAAGTCTGAAAAGTCAATATTTTACAAGATTAGTTATTTATTTTATTATTACATTAATATATATTTTCTCTAAATTAATGTAAAATGTTATTTGATTTATAATGTTAATTTAAAAAATGGTATTTCTTTTCATTCGTCACAGTGGATACCAAAAACAGATATTTATAAAAGTAGTAAAGTATTGACAACAAGCACAAGTGATACTTACACATAATGAAGAAATGAATGAAAATAAAAAGAGAGAAGGAGGGAAAGAGACAATAAGAAGAGAGAAGGAAATATATTGTGCTATTTTATTATTTCAAATGATGAAGTCGTTGTTTGGAGGTTCAGGTGTAGAGAGAAACACATATTTTAGAAATGATGAATACAATTAATCAACAACCTGTCAATATACAACACAACAACAACAACAAGAGGAGACGGACTCAAAGGGAAATGTCTGATCAGGATTTTGGTGGAGAATATTAGTTTTGATCTATTCCTGAGATTAGCGTGGTCTCACTGTTATGAGGTAATCTTACACCCCCCCCCCCCCGGGCTGAAGTGGTTTAGTCCTCTGAGAACATCCCATAATCCTCCTGACAGCAGATTACCTTCATTACAGACACGGGACGGGTCTAACTCCTGGGTTACAACACTTATAGGAACCGTACAAGGCCAATACTGGAGGCACAGGAAGTAGGTGGAAGTAAATGGGTCCGGGCGACAGTTTCACCGTTCATTTATATCAAACTGCGAGACAGTAGAAAGTGAAACATTGCCATCCCAGTTTCTCAAAATCCACCATGTCCGGCAGCGGCTCAGTCAGTAGGGGCTTGGACTGTGAGCTGCAGGGTCGCCGGTTCAAGTCCCCGAACAGACCTAAATATGGAGTGTGGACTGCTACTTGGAGAGGTCCCAGTTCACCTTCTGGCCCTGCCGTGATACCCTTGAGCAAGGCACCGGACACCCCCCTTCCCCCCTCACTCCCATTGCTGTACAATAGCTGCCCACTGCTCCTAGGACTAGACTCGTGGGACTAGGGTGGGTTAAAGCAGAGGCCACATGTCACTGTGTGTTCATGCTTCTGGGTATTTTCTCTTATTTTATATCTGGTTATTGATTGGAGTATAAAATGTAAGAAAATTGTGGAAACATGTCCAACGTGATGTCTAGTTTTGTCAATCCAAATATATTTTACGTTTGAGACGCTGACAACAGCAATCATATTATATTTGCACCAAAACAAATGACTATAAAGATTAATTAATTAAATATCACATAATATGCAGATTATTCCATAAATAAATCCATTGGTGTTTAAATAATTAATCAAATATCCAAGGTGGTGTCTTTAAATGTCTTGATTTGAGTTCAAATGGACAAAAAGGAATAAAAAAATAACATGTTTGAGCGATTGAAAACTCTTTAGTGGCTGAAAAAGGACGAACAGTTCTGCGGCTGTGACCTCATCGTGGAAGTGAACGCTAGTTTAATAAGTGAATAGATGTCACTCACATGGACTGCATGGCCTCCTGGATGAGCTGCATCCAGGTGTTTCGCTCCTCCTTGGATCCGGCCAGCACCTCCATCATCTCCGGCTTCTCGATGCCCGCCGTGATGAGGAAGAGGCCGCGCTCCTCGTTAGCGACTTCCCTCACGATCAGCTTCTGGAGGGAGATCACCGTGGAGCGCTGGTCCTGCAGGAAGAGGAGGAGGAGGCGGGGGGAGTTATGGAGAGACAACAACAGTGGAGGGAGAGGGGGAGAAAGAAGAAGTGGGAGGGGTCCAAGAGGACGGACACATGTTGAGGAGTGGTGAATATGGGAGGAGAGGAGAGGAAGGGGATGAAATCATGACATGTAGTGAGGAGTGGAAAGAGAGGGGTGGGTGGTAGGAAAGGAGACACGTGGTAGGAAAGGAGAGACCTTGGGTTCTAGTTATTGGTCTGTGCATCTTTAAAGCTGCACACACTCTAAGAAGCACAGTTTCAATCAAACTGAGCCATTGTGTCCACATCCCGGAAGAGTTTGTAAGCACGCCTTTCTGCCGAGACAATTCTGTCCAGAGCTTTGAAATGCATCATTTAAAGAGTTTGCTTTTACCGTTTTAAAGCAATATCCAACTTCTCTAAAGCAACCAAGCCTTTAGTCTAGTGTGTGTGTGTGTGTGTGTGTGTGTGTGTGTGTGTGTGTGTGTGTGTGTGTGTGTGTGTGTCTGTGTGTGCACGTGTGTGTGTCTGTCTGTGTGTGTGCGTGTGGGGACTCGCCTCCCCTATGGGGACAAAATGGAGGTCCCCATAAGGGGAATCATTAATTTTAGGGTGAAGACTTGGTTAGGGTTAGGCATGTGTTGGTTATGGTTAGGATAAGTCTCCAGGAAATGCATGTAAGTCAATGTAATGTCCCCTGAAGTCATGAATACATGGTGTGTGTGTGTGTGTGTGTGTGTCTGTGTGTGTGCGTGTGGGGACTCGCCTCCCTTATTAATTTTAGGGTGAAGACTTGGTTAGGTTTAGGGTTGGGGTTAGGGTTAGGCATGTGTTGGTTATGGTTAAGGTTAGGATAAGTCTCCAGGAAATGTAAGTCAATGTAATGTCCCCTGAAGTGATGTATACATGGTGTGTGTGTGTGTGTGTGTGTGTGTGTGTGTGTGTGTGTGTGTGTGTGTGTGTGTGTGTGTGTGTGTCCATGGTCATACCAACCAGTATAGTACTAACTAGACTCATCTATAGGTGCAATACTCATCATAATAATTGTTTTGTTCATTTATAAGTGCATGTTCATATATGCACAAATATTCTCTTGCTGTTGCAGTGATTCATAACAACAACAACAACAACAACAACAACAAAAGTAGTCATAGTTTGCAAACCTTTAACTCCTCCTAACCAGCCAGCAGGGGCTGCAAGTGATTGACAAAATGCTTCACCAGCTTTTGATCGTCTAAAGCCTGATCTGGTATCTTTGGAGGCCACATATTTGCAGTCGTAGTTGTTTAAAAAACAAACTGACATAAACAGAAAAAGTTCAATCTTATTTTTAGCCGAAGCATCCGCCGACTAGTGACATACTTGATATGCTATCATCCACTTAGGTTAGGCGTGATGAATGAAGTGTAAGGGAACCCAGAAAAGCCAACTGTCTGAGATTCATGTTCTTTGTTCGGTAGGGGAGCGCTGATCTGTCACACACTGATACGCAGTGGATTCTGAGCCTCATGTAAACCACATTCAGCTTCTGATTTCTGTCCAGGTGACCTCTGACCTCACTGCCCAAACTGAACCTGGTTCACACGGCTGTCGTCCTTCAGACCTTCGGGTTATTTTCTATGTCAACAAACTCAAACACAAACACACCGAGACGTTTTAAAAAGATGGATGTGATTATTACACCACAGGCCTGCCTCTGTTTTGATTCCCCTACTGAGTGAGTGTGTGTGTGTGTGTGTGTGTGTGTGTGTGTGTGTGTGTGTGTCCTGTAAACTCGATGGTAAAGAAAACCCTTTATGATTGATCACACTTAGGTTAGCAGCTGAGAGCCAGAGCAGCTTTATGAGGTGCAGCTATAGCTGGAGGGTACGCTAACCAAACAGCTAATGCTAACAGTAAAAACAGTGGGGTAGGAAAACAGCCTCTCTGGAAACTCTCATAACGTGTTTATCAGTGGAGGGAAGATGGAGGAGAGGATGAAGAGGGGGATGATGGTACCAGCATGGAGAAGATGTATTTCTGGTCTTTCTCCTGGAGGAAGACGAAGACGTCCGACAGCAGCAGAGCGTGGACATCTGGAACAAACAGTTAGATTAAGATAAACAAAAATACATTTGTAAAAACAGAGAGCTGTGTTTCATGCTAGCATTTAGTCTCTCAGTAAATCTTGTAAATAGATGTAAGATATTTGTGTGGGACATGAATTCTCCCCGGTCATGTGACATCTACAGTCATTTCTATTGGTCGGTTGTGCACCCCTCACCCTTCAGCCTCCCCTGGACGTTCTTCAGCTGCAGCCCCCCGTCGTGCACCAGCCTCCGCCTCAGAAGGTCCTCTCTGGCGAAGATCTGCCCGCTCTTCATCATCATGATGGACTTGGAGTCCATGCGGCCGTGGAAGTCCTTCAGACGCTTTCTCTTCTCGTGGTCGTTCACCTTGCTGTCCACGGCCGCGATCACCTCCTTCACCAGGCGCACCGCCAGAGAGAGGTCCTCGTGGTCCTCCTCGCTCTCTGGGGGACACAGGGGGGGGGGGAGGACGTTAGAGAACAGAGAGGAGGTTCTACAAGTCTAGGGTGTAATGAGAGATCTTAAGCTGACAGCTGAGAGACGTTGAGGTGGGACTTAAAGCCAAATATAACAATAACCGAGATTCACAAAATAATACACATATCAATAAAAAGGAACAATTACTTAAAATTCTTAAAAATGGAAAATCTAATACAAATTAAAAATAATATAAAAAATTATAATAATACAAACATAATCTAAAACTAGTCTTGTATTTAATTTTAAACTAATTTAGCCTCAAAGCGCTCGTAACACAGGGTCAATCGAATTTAGTTGTAATTGATCAAAGATAGACATGGAGGCGAATCAGCAAATGTAAAACATACTATTCACCTTAGAGGAGAAGCCAAGGATTACAAGATGCACTTGAGAAGTGTGTCTGATGTGTTTGGGTAACATGTCCCCCCCCCCCCAAAGTGGAATATGTTCCTCCTTTAGTTGTACTTCATTGCTCCGAGGCACTAACACACCGTCTCCCACTGAGAGTGTGTGTGGTGTTATATCCAGAGTGTGTGTGGTGTTATATCCAGTGTGTGTGTGGTGTTATATCCAGAGTGTGTGTGGTGTTATATCCAGAGTGTGTGTGGTGTTATATCCAGTGTGTGTGGTGTTATATCCAGAGTGTGTGTGGTGTTATATCCAGAGTGTGTGTGGTGTTATATCCAGAGTGTGTGTGGTGTTATATCCAGAGTGTGTGTGTGGTGTTATATCCAGAGTGTGTGTTGTGTTATATCCAGAGTGTGTGTGTGGTGTTATATCCAGAGTGTGTGTGTGGTGTTATATCCAGAGTGTGTGTGTGGTGTTATATCCAGAGTGTGTGTTGTGTTATATCCAGAGTGTGTGTGGTGTTATATCCAGAGTGTGTGTTGTGTTATTTCCACTGTGTGGAGTCTTCCTTAAAGCACCTTGGGGATTAACACAGCGCTGCACCACCCCACAGAGAACTATAAGCAGGCTTTGGGGGAAGGATTAGAGCGTCGCACACAGTGGGAGGCCAGCGGACCAGATCTGCTTTAAATCACATTAAAACACGCGGGGAAGTATTTCAAAGTCGGCTTCAAATATTATGTTCGAATACCCGTCCAACACGTGTCTCATTCGTCTCGAAATATGTCAAATATGTGAGAAATTCATCTTTCCAGGAGCTTTCCTAGAACGAGTATTCGGGGGCTGTACGGGGGTTTAAATGTAACCATGACGAGAGGAACTGACGAGCGTTGATAGGAGATATGTTAGCATGCTAAGCTAAGTTTGCCAGATGAACATGATAATGGAGGAATAGAAAGGCACGTATTAGTAAAGGAAAAAAAAAGGTTCCTGCTGTTTGTTTGGATGTGGTTTGTTCTCCAAATCAACGCGATGACCTGAGTGTGTCATTCTGTCACTTCTTTATGTCAGAGTTAATGCAGCCAAGTAGCAGATAAAGAAAACACTTCTGATTGAACATGAGATTACCCTTTACTGCTCTCGACTCCCTAGACCTCTTATTTATTTATTTATTACCCCCCTTTTATTTTATTTTATTTGTATTGTTTGTTTTTATTGCTTTTTATTAATTCTACCGTGTCGTGTAATGTTTTTATACTGTTCATGCTCACTGCTTGTAGCACTTTGGGGTTTGAAGTCAAATATGAAGTGCTTTATAAATGAAACCCATTATTATTATTATTATGATTATTATTATTAATACTGTATTAATGTTTTGTATTGCATATAAGACAGTTTGCAGGATGATACCAGTGTGAGAAGTTCAGAGACAGGTCAATGAAAGGCCTAAAAGTCACCAGTAAAAACTGCTTTTAGACACGATAACAACACATGATATTCCTACATCTGAATTGGTAATGAAATATAATAACTTTTACATTTAGTTATCCACTCTCTAACTACTCGCTGCTTTGTTACTTGTGTAATATTCTGCAAACTTCAACCAAATTAAAAGCAGCTTCCTCCTTCCACTTTGCATAATTCATATCATCACGTAAACAGGAAGCTCACCTCTCGTGTGCAGCAGCATCCTCTGAATCAGCACCGGGTACTTGGTTATCCTCTGGGTCACCAGCAGGATGCATTCTGGGATACCAAGCCTCCGCACAATGCTGCTACTCATCTTTTTCTGTTCAAAACACAACAAGAAGTGCTTTAGTGAAACGTGCCCACGCAGCAGGCTGTTAGCAACGAGCAGCTCCTCTAGTGTTCACTGGAAGGACTCGAGGACAAATACAAGCTCTGAGTGAAATGAGCAAAAAGGCTGTAAGAGAAAGGGACGACATGTGTCCCCTCTTCTTAGTGTCTCTTCTTCATCAACATGTGTCCCCTCTTCTTCATGTCTCTTCCACATCAACATGTGTCCCCTCTTCTTCATGTCTCTTCTACATCAACATGAGTCCCCTCTTCTTCATGTCTCTTCTACATCAACATGTGTCCCCTCTTCTTCATGTCTCTTCTACATCAACACGTGTCCCCTCTTCTTCATGTCTCTTCTACATCAACATGAGTCCCCTCTTCTTCATGTCTCTTCTACATCAACATGTGTCCCCTCTTCTTCATGTCTCTTCTACATCAACATGAGTCCCCTCTTCTTCATGTCTCTTCTACATCAACATGTGTCCCCTCTTCTTCATGTCTCTTCTACATCAACATGTGTCCCCTCTTCTTCATGTCTCTTCCACATCAACATGTGTCCCCTCTTCTTCATGTCTCTTCTACATCAACATGAGTCCCCTCTTCTTCATGTCTCTTCTACATCAACATGTGTCCCCTCTTCTCCATGTCTCTTCTACATCAACATGTGTCCCCTCTTCTTCATGTCTCTTCTACATCAACATGTGTCCCCTCTTCTTCATGTCTCTTCCTAATCAACACATGTCCCCTCTTCTTCATGTCTCTTCGACATCAACATGTGTCCCCTCTTCTTCATGTCTCTTCTACATCAACATGTGTCCCCTCTTCTTCATGTCTCTTCTACATCAACATGTGTCCCCTCTTCTTCATGTCTCTTCCTAATCAACACATGTCCCCTCTTCTTCATGTCTCTTCTACATCAACATGTGTCCCCTCTCCTTCATGTCTCTTCTACATCAACATGTGTCCCCTCTTCTCCATGTCTCTTCCTAATCAACACATGTCCCCTCTTCTTCATGTCTCTTCTACATCAACATGTGTCCCCTCTTTTTCATGTCTCTTCTACATCAACATGTGTCCCCTCTTCTTCATGTCTCTTCTACATCAACATGTGTCCCCTCTTCTTCATGTCTCTTCTACATCAACATGTGTCCCCTCTTCTCGATGTCTCTTCTACATCAACATGTGTCCCCTCTTCTCGATGTCTCTTCTACATCAACATGTGTCCCCTCTTCTTCATGTCTCTTCTACATCAACATGTGTCCCCTCTTCTTCATGTCTCTTCTACATCAACATGTGTCCCCTCTTCTCCATGTCTCTTCTACATCAACATGTGTCCCCTCTTCTTCATGTCTCTTCTACATCAACATGTGTCCCCTCTTCTCCATGTCTCTTCTACATCAACATGTGTCCCCTCTGTGGAAAGAGACTCTGAAAGTTTCAGGAACAAAGATTCTCTCTCTTTTTGATCCATTTCTATAAAAACCTGTCTGAAAATGAGCTGATCAGATTTTGGCAACTTGATGATGTCATAACGATGTGTTGGCTTGTGTAACCATTAGCCAATCAGCAACCAAGGTAACCCCCCCCCCCCCCCCCCCCCCTTATCACCTGAATCTCCTCCTAGAGCACCATAGTGTTCTTTGTAACCAAATGTCTCTCAGAGGGGCGTGGGGAGGGGCTCCTTATTTTCATCTGAAGTAACAGACAGAGAATCAGCACTTTGGAAACAGGGCTGAACCAGAGGGGATTATGGGTAATGCTGCAATGATCTGTTTGTGTTTGGTGTTTCAGCCAATCAGAGACAGGCTCTGTATATATCTGAGACCTGTGATATATTGATGAAAAACAGTCTGATAGGTGACCTTTAAGTTCATGAGACAGAAACACCACAGAGAGAGGGAGGGGTCTCACTTTGATGCAGGCCTTGAAGCGTTTGTCTTTGGTCAGCAGTTCTTTGTAAAGGTTCACAGCTTCGTTGTGGCGGCTGCAGAATCGTCCGTAAACCCTCTTCATGCTCTCCCCGTTGCTTCCTGAGAACTAGAGCAGAATATCACACGCATGAACACACTGAACAAACACAGTGAGAGAGGGGCAAAGAGACATTAAAGAAACAAAAGCTAACTTTGTCTTTGAATGTAAACTCAATGAGCCGGGGGAAATGTGAGGGGTCAGTGGGTCGTGTTGGGCCCTATCATGATATCAAATAAAGCTAACCTTACATTAGAGGCGTAATGCATTATCATATATATTAATATATATATTATTATTTTTGTATAAAAAAGGGTGACTGTATGGCTGTAATTAAACGCTTATAATGACTAAGCTAACATGTTGATGTTCAGCAGCTGTAACCATCAGAAAATAATAATCATCACAATAATAATTGAACAAAATAATACAAAATGTAAAGTTTAAAAAAAAATCTTAAAATAAAAAACGAAAAATTTGAAATTGAAAAATGTAAAAAAATAAACAAAATGTAAAAAATGGTAGTTAAGGTTAGAACAGGCTATCAAAAGATAACATGTAACTAAGTAGGGATATTTACTTAGAAAAATAAGTTACGGTGCACATTGTACTCCAATCTGTAACATGTATATATATTATTCTCTTTCTCTTATTTGAGGATTTTTATGTGAATATTTTATGTATTTAACTTTTCATTTTGTTTTGTTTGCATAATTACCAAATATGTAGTCTTTATATTCCATCATGCAATAATATTAATGTTAAATAAAATATATTAGGCTCAGCTTAAAGGTAGGGTCGGTAAGAATGGAGAAACCAGCTGGAGTGCGCTAGAATTTGAAAATACACAACCGGAACAAATCTGCCCCTTCCTTCAGACTTCCTTCCAGAGCCCCTCCTCCAACACACACGAACGCGCACATGACCAATGAGGGCACGAGATAAGTTTGTGCACAGATGGAAGGCTGACAGGCAGGTAGGCCATCCAGTTACTTTAGCCGGCTCAGATGATTGGTCGTGCCTTTTACAGCGTCACAGCTTCCATATATGACATTCTTTAATGGATTTTTTGTCAAAGCACTTCAGATATTCATTGCCATCGGGATGTTAAGAGCATTCCATGGAAAATAACAAAAAGTGTATCTAAGTGAATTATTTACCCCACCTTTAAGATGATTGCATTCAACTAACCTAAAACAGATATGTGACATTTATTGACATAATTCATTTGATTAAAGTCAACATTTCAGTTGTTTCAGTGGGTATGAACTCTCTTACTCTAGATGTGTGAATGATACTGTCTGTTAGGGTCCGACCCCCTGTTCCCAGGTCTCAGATTTGAGTTGTCCAATTTCCCATATCTCCATGTATCCTCTTTGATGACCTTCCTCGAAGTGGTTTAAATAGTTCAGTATGAATCAAAGTACTAACCCATCCTACTCACTTCATCACAGCGAATGTGTTTCTAATGCTAGTGTTTCGTTTGTATGCTCTTGTAATATAACATATGCACCATAACCACAGGTGTAATATCTTTAAACGGGTTCATGGTGTGACGGTGAAGGAGCTTTAACATGCTTTGGGTCCATTTAGTATTCAGGGTTCTACTTTTAGGATATTTTTTTTTTTTTTAAAGCTTATTAATGTTTCTGAATGAACTCTCTCGAATTCCAAACTGTCCAATTTCTCCATGTATCCTCTCTGAGGCCCCTCCCCCCCTCACCTGTCCCAGCAGGAGGTCTCCTATCCGGTGGATGGCTTTCCCCCCCCCGTGGCCCCCCGCCTGCAGCTGGCTCTCCCTCTTCCTCTCCAGGAGGCGCAGGAGGTGCTGCGTGTGGAGCTCCAGCAGCTCGTCCAGCACGGGGAACAGCCTCTCCACCGTCTGCAGCTCCAGCGTCAGCTCCTTCTGCAGCCCGTGTCTGTACACCTCCGACAGGATGCGCAGCGTGCGGATGTGATGCAGCTCCGTCTGCATCAGCTCTGAGAGAGAGAAGGGAGAGTCAGTCAGAGTTATACTTATACTTTACTGCTTTAAGACATGACATCTGCATCAGCCCTGAGAGAGAAGGGTTCACATGAAGGGTTATCAAACACTTTCACTGATCAGAGAACAGTCTATTTAAGCAGGTCTGAATAGCGTCATTACACGAGACGATACGAGACCATAACACTTTAAAGGTCGGATCAAGTCTGAAATTTGACTTGCATCCCAGCAGCTCCATGTGTCACATCAATATTAATACAGCTGCTTTTGAAAGGCACTTAAAGGTCCCATGTCATGGCCATTTCCACTGATCATAACTCCATTGTTGAGGTCTACTAGAATAGATTTATATTGTGCAATTTCCCAAACTCACTTTGGTTTCTCATACAGCATCTCTGTAAACTACGTGTATTCACTGAATTTCACTCTCTGCCTTTAACGGCTCGTTGTAGCTCCAATAGCTCCAGCCCCCACCCTCCCTGTGAGCACAGTGTGCTCTGATTGGTCGGGACGTTGTGAATCGCGCTGAGCTCCGTGGAGGTGTGGTTTCCTTGTTTAGCGAAACACAGCCAAACTCACCCTGAGCACACACAAAGTCACAGCCGAAGTAAAAACAATAAGTGTGGCTTGATATAGAGTAAGAGAAAGGTTGATAAACGCTGTGAGAATGGGTCTGCAGAGAGAATGGGTCTGCAGAGAGAATGGGTCTGCAGAGAGAATTTCGCCGCGATCCCAACTGTCTGTTATCAGCCTGCAGCCAGGGAGGAGAGATCAGCAGAGCTGCCTGCACTGAGTGTGTGTGTGAGGAAGTCCGTGGATTGGTCAATTTGGACCAATCAGCGGGGGCTTAACGTAACGGCTCCACGGATTGGTCCATTTCGTTCCGGGTACGGTTGACATCATGCGTACCCGGAAGAATCAAATAGACAGACCGTTTACATGCATAAAAACCTTCATAACACACAAGGGGGCGGGTCATAACCGGAAAAGCATGACATGGGAGCTTTAACAAAAAGGCATCATAACAAACACCATATATTCATTACACATTCAAACAGTGGTGTGAAGTAACTAAGTACATCTACTCAGGCACTGTGCTTTTTTGAGATACTTGTACTTTCCTTGAGTCTGCATCAGCTCTGAGCGAGGAAGTGAAACTCACTCAGTTACATTTATACTTTACTGCTTTAAGACATGAAATCCTTTTTTCCTCTATTATTAATAGTGTATAATAATGTTTTCTATTGTACATGAAACAGTTTGAAGGATGCCAGTGTGAGAAGGTCAATGAAAGGCCTACATGTCACCAGTAAAGACGACTTCTATAGACAGAATAACAACTAGTGATATTACTGAGTGAGGAAGTGAAACTCAGTCAGAGCATGGAGAGTTATTAAGACACTTTCACTGATCAGAGAACAGCCTATTTCAACAAGAGCTTCATTATTATATTACAGCTGCTTTTGAACGGCGCTCAGAGACGTTCAATGTGGACGTTTAGATACATCATATATTCATGACACAATCAAAGCAGTCCAAGGGGAAGTTTGGAGTTTATCTATTAACCAGTCAATTAAATATCTTTCATATCGTCTGTTGGAGAATCCAGTTTTTATTTATGAATGCTAAAATGCTTTTGTGTTTGTCATTTCTACGCGTTGATTTGCATTTTTACAGTTTTAAGACAACATTTCTGCAAATCTGAATAGAAATCACTGCATGTCACTTTTCAGAAAGCTGTTTCTGCTTTGAAAAGGGAGAGCAAGGTTTTCTACATGCTCTAAGCTGCAGTACACTCGACATGGAGACACGAGAGGAAAGCAACAGGTTGATTTCCAAATGGTGCTTTTGGGGTGTTCAGGGTTCATACACTTTTTAACCAATGGTTTTCAATGACTTCTCCATGACCTTGACCTAATCTTCAATGACTTCTCCATGACCTTGACCTAATTTTCAATGACTTCTCCAGGACCTTTACCTAATCTTCAATGACTTCTCCATGACCTTGACCTAATCTTCAATGACTTCTCCATGACCTTTACCTAATCTTCAATGACTTCTCCATGACCTTGACCTAATCTTCAATGACTTCTCCATGACCTTTACCTAATTTTCCATGACCAGGCTTACTGGCTTCTACACGCTAAAGCAACTCAAATCTCTCACCAGCAAAACACCTCGTCAGTTAAAGGTCATTTTACATTTCATTACTACACGATACAGTATTTATTATCGTTATAGTATTACTATTTCGGCGATTTGATAAAATATAAATTATATTTTATGCAACTTTAGTTACATTTCCATGACTTTCCAAAACTTTGGGAAAAATATTGTTTTCCAGAACTTTTCCAGGGCCTTGAATTAGCATGTTGAATTTCCATGACTTTTCAGGGGCCTTGAATTAGCATGTTGAATTTCCATGACTTTTCCAGGGCCTTGAATTAGCATGTTGAATTTCCATGACTTTTCCAGGGCCTTGAATTAGCATTTTGAATTTCCATGACTTTTCCAGGGCCTTGAATTAGCATTTTGAATTTCCATGACTTTTCCAGGGCCTTGAATTAGCATTTTGAATCTCCATGACTTTTCCAGGGCCTTGAATTAGCATGTTGAATTTCCATGACTTTTCCAGGTTGTTAATGAGCGTAAGAACCCTGGGTGTTCCTCTAAGAGCACATGCATGTCTCTGTACCGTAGATGACGTCCTGTTTCTTCACCAGCTCTTTGTCCAGCTGCTGCAGATACTCCTGCTCTGCACACAGACTCCAGGAGTCCGCCTCCATCTCTCTAGCCTCCGCCTCGAACTCCCCCATCAGCTGTCCGTCCATCATCTCCGTCCCTAAAGAAACAAAACACATGCACAGTTCAGATCTAAGCTGTAGATGTTATCTGTATTACACAGCACAGGATTATTGTTTATACAACTTTAGACAAAGTATTTGTTTCTTTAGCTGCTGTATTATATATATATATATATATTAAATAAATAATTCCATATATAAATATCTTTAGACAGGATCCAGTCAGTAAATAATAAATAATTGTTACTTAATAACAATAGATTATATATGTGAAGATATGCGATACACTGACGTGCAATTTCAAACATGACAGTGTGTGTGTGTGTGTGTGTGTGTGTGTGTGTGTGTGTGTGTGTGTGTGTGTGTGTGTGTGTGTGCGTGTGTGTGTGTGCATGTGTGTGTGTGTGTGTGTGTGTGTGTGTGGGTGTGGGTGTGGGTGTGTGTGTGTGTGTGTGTGTGTACCTTCGTCAGTGAGCGACTCCATGGACTCAGTGACCTGGTTGGTTCTGTTCAGAGAGTCAGTGGACTGGGAGAGATACCGCAGGCCTCGGATGGGAATGTCGTCAAACACCGGACTGTAGGGGGAAATAGAAATATTAAATAAAACATAAATGATGGCAGACGTAACAAACACAAGCGTGTCCTTCTGACTCAGAGACAACCTAAAGATATGATACATCTGTTGACGTTATAACCATGCATCAAGTTTTGTAGTGCTGGACAAAAATATGAAAATACCCATCAATATATAAAAGTAAAACCACCACCAAACTGGTTTTTTTCAGCATTATGTGTAC